>NC_091296.1:5954300-6309300 GCF_038502225.1 Cherax quadricarinatus | reverse complement strand
CACCCCCACCACCACCACCACCACCACCACCACCACCACCACCACTAGCACCACCACCATCAGCACCACTACCACCACCCCCAGGCTCACCACCACCATCAGCACCACCAGTACCACCACTACCAGGAGCACCACCAGCACCATCAGCACCACCAGCACCAGCACCACCAGCACCACCACCACCACCACCACCACCAGCACCACTACCACCAGCATCACCACCACCACCACCAGCACCACCACCACCAGGAGCACCACCACCACCACCACCAGAACCACCACCACCACCACCACCACCACCACCACCACCACCACCACCATCACCACCACCAACACCATCACCACCACCATCACCACCACCATCACCAACACCACCACCACCAGAACCACCACCACCACCACCCCCAGGGTCACCACCACCATCAGCACCACCAGCACTAAAGGAGCACCACCAGCACCATCAGCACCACCAGCACCAGCACCACCAGCACCACCACCAGCACCACCACCAGCACCACTACCACCAGCATCACCACCACCAGCACCACCGCCACCAGGAGCACCACCACCACCAGGAGCACCACCACCACCACCACCACCACCACCACCACCACCACCACCACCACCACCACCACCACCACCAGAACCACCACCACCACCACCCCCAGGGTCACCACCACCATCAGCACCACCAGCACCACCACTACCAGGAGCACCATCAGCACCACCAGCACCACCAGCACCACCACCACCAGCACCACTACCACCAGCATCACCACCACCAGCACCACCACCACCAGGAGCACCACCACCACCAGAACCACCACCACCAGCATCAGCACCACCACCAGCACCACCAGCACCACCACCATCAGCACCACCACCAGCACCACCACCAGCACCACCACCAGCACCACCACCAGCACCATCCACCAGCACCACCACCAGCACCATCCACCAGCACCACCAACCACCACCACCACAGCACCACCACCAGCACTACCACCACCAGCACCACCACCAGCACCACCACCACCAGCACCACCACCAGCACCACCACTACCAGCAGCACCACCAGCCACCTAGCCACCACCACCAGCATCCCCCACCAAGCCACCACCACCTCCACTGCACTACCTCACCACCACTGCACCTACCACTCAGCTACCACCTCCACCACTAGCACTACCTCTGCACCCCTCCACTAGCATCTCTCTCTCTCTCTCGTCAAAAACAAGAAAATCTTTGGGTGGGTATGCAGGCAGTGCCATTAAGAGCAAGGAAGGTGCCACAGGAATTGACAATAGAGTGGCACTATCCGCCTGGTGCCAGTGTCGATAACCTGCCAGAATTTATCGTCCGAGTTGAGGGACAGAGTTTGGGAATTTATGCCACAACTTACTCGTGGGGAACTGGGGAGAATTTATTTTTGTGAGAGATAGGCAAGTTTTATCTTCTTAGTCCCTCTGCTCTCGCTCTCTCTCTCCTCTCTCTCTCTCTCTCTCTTAACTCCTACCAGGTTTTACAGGTTAGGTTAAGATCCCTAACTTGGTTTACCAGCCTAAGAGCTGTTACCTACATCAGCTCATTTGAAAGTCTTTTTATTGTTATGAAACATACAAGCAGGGAACAGGATGAAGTTGGAGCCATCTGTGGGCCAGCTGAGGGTCATCTGTGGGCCAGCTGAGGGTCATCTGTGGGCCAGCTGAGGGCCATCTGTGGGCTAACAATCTCATTTGATCAACTGACTGTATTTCGTTGATGCCATTATGCTGTACGAACATGTTCCGGACTCGAGTCATCCTGGAAATAAATGATCTCAAATGTAGTGATGTTCTGGAGAAGGTTACAGCCAGAGTGAAGTTGCTACTGGCTGCCCGTCTTGTGGTATAGAAGGTCACTTCTCACTGTCCTCGAAGTGGAGCCAAGTGTGGTACTTTGACAATACTGGCCTTGTACATAACAGTAAGGCCGCCCACATCTCTCCTGTGTTGAAGGCTCTGATGAAATGACAGATCTATCCAGGCTGGGCCCAGGCGAGAGATGAGTCGTTTTGCTCTGTTCTGTTCTCTGTCAAGCAGTCGCAGATGAGATGGGGAGATGGCAAACCAAGAAAGTGGAGCATACTCAGGGTGTGAGCGTACTTGTGCCTCATACAGAATCTTGCAACCCCTACTGTCAAGCAGATATAGCTCTTTGCTGGTGACTGATGTAGCTTAGAGCAGCTGGCATTTCTTCTCTTAGATAATTAAATGTCAGAGTACAGTCGTCTGCATATGCATGGGATTCAGGGATGAGATGAAGACGGTCATTGAAGTAGACATTCCACAACAATGGTCCCAGAACACTTCCTTGTGGAACACTTGCCCCAATAGGATGTCTTGCTGACTCCTTTCCATTGAGAACTACCGTGAAGGTAATCATTGAGGAGACACAGAAGCCTGCAATTCCCAGTGCTTACAGTTTCGTCAAGAGGCCCTGGTGCCATACACGGTCGAAAGCGCCAGCACTGTCCAGTGCTACCACACAGCTGACTTTGGATTCATCCAGTGACTGATGCCATTTAGTGGAGAGGTTCGACAACCGATCAGCAGCAGAGTAACCTTTCCTGAAGCCATATTGACGGTCACAAAGTAGTGAGTAGTAGTAGTAGTAGTAGTAGTAGTAGTAGTAGTAGTAGTAGTAGTAGTAGTAGTAGTAGTAGTAGTAGTAGTAGTAGTATAGCGTCATAATAATGATAATAATAATGTAAGAGAGTGGTGCAGGCTCGACACACCGTCCACTTACAGCGTCATAATAAGGTGAAAATTACATTGTAATATGTTACATTAATGGAGACAAGGCAAAAAAATTACATTGTTTTCCGGCGTGACAGGAAAGTAATGGCAAATAATGAGGGTGGCAGCCATTAAAAGGTAATCAGTGCCTTAATGAACGAGCTTAATTACCTTCAGTTACAGTGGGACGATATGTTTCCCAGGGTCATCACAGCGGCTAATTGCTCCGTTGATGCTTAATTGACATCGTTGATGTCACGCTGTGACATCGTTGATGTTACGGTGTGACATCTTTATTGCTAGGTATTGTTGAAGTTATAGTGTGACATCGTTGATGTCACGCTGTGACATCGTTGATGTCACGCTGTGACATCGTTGATGTCACGCTGTGACATCGTTGATGTTACGGTGTGACATCTTTATTGCTAGGTATCGTTGATGTTATAGTGTGACATCGTTGATGTCACGATGTGGCATCATTTATGCCACGGTGTGACATCGTTGACGTCACGAAGTGACGATGTTACGGTGTGACATCGGCGTTGCTAGGTATTGTGATGTCACAGTGTGACATCGTTGTTGCTAGGTATCGTTGATATCAGTGTGATATCGGTGATGCTAGAGTCTGGTATCGTTGATGTCACAGTGTGACATCATTGATGCTGGTCTGATATATATAACAGAGTGACATCGTTGATGCTACAGCCTGGTGTCATTGATGTTAGACATAGTTGATGTCACTGCGACATCATTGATGCTTGAGTCTAGCATCTTTGATGTCACTCTCAAGGTCTAGAAACAAACATCTGATAGACACGGAACTTTGATTAAAGAATCACGTATGACTGATTGATATCACCCTCGACTGACGTCATCCTGCACTGATGTCACCCTCCACAGATGTCACCCCCACTGATGCCACGCTCGACTGACGACACTCAAATGACGTCACCCTCCACTGATGTCACCCCCACTGACGTCACCCTGCACTGACGTCACCCTCCACTTGCGTCACCCTCCACTGATGTCACCCTCACTGATGTCACCCTCCACTGATGTCACTCCCACTGATGTCACCCTCCACTGACGTCACCCTCCACTGACGTCACCCTCCGCTGACGTCACCCTCCAATGGCGTCACCCTCTACTGATGTCACCCCCACTGACGTCACCCTGCACTGACGTCACCCTCCACTGATGTCACCCCACTGACTTCACCCTCCACTAACGTCACCCTCCACTGATGTCACCCCCACTGACGTCACTCTCCACTAACGTCACCCTCCACTAATGTCACCCCAACTGACGTCACCCTCCACTGACGTCACCCTCCACTGACGTCACCCACTGATGTCACCTTTGTGTCACAGGTTAATAGCTTCATCAGGAATCACAATTAAACATTAACTTGGCCGCTTCCAACAATAACATTAAATATTACGAGTTTTTATAAATATATCAATAATACATATGATTATCCAAATTAAATTAGTTAGCCTTTCACAGTTTCTGGTAATTGCCAGGTTAAACTATTTTTATCTGTATAACATAGACTTTTTTTTTTATTAATAAAGGCAAATAGACTAAATTAAACTTAGATCTTTAATGCAAAATAATTTTGAAAAGTAATTTGTTAATGTAATTCTTTTCCATAATTAACTGAGAATCAAATTTTGAAATGTAATTTAAGTGGGTTTGCTGACGGATGAGGCCTTACCCTGGCATCGACACCATGCCTAACTCTTCTAGGGTAGGGTAGGTGCCTGAGCCCGAGCCTTTAGCTCATAAGACTGTCATTCCCATTTGCTCCCTTGGGGCGGGGATGGCAGACCAGAGAGGCCTAGCTTGTGGCTAGGCCTGGGGACAGTTGGTCCCAAAGATGAGGGGGTACTTGTACCACCTCCCATGGGAGACTTAGGTCTCAGACACTTCCTAAAGAGGGAGCCAAGGCCGGGCCACCACTTGGAAAAGGCCCGGGCCGGGAGAATACCGGTGAATCTTTAATAATAATAATAATCTTACCCTGGGATCGACACCATGCCTAACCCTTCTAGGGTAGGGTAGGTGCCTGAGCCCGAGCCTTTAGCTCATAAGACTGTCATTCCCATTTGCCCCCTTGGGGCGGGGATGGCAGACCAGAGAGGCCTAGCTTGTGGCTAGGCCTGGGGACAATTGGTCCCAAAGATGAGGAGGTACTTGTGCCTCCTCCCATGGGAGACTTAGGTCTCAGACACTCCCTAAAGAGGGAGCCAAGGCCGGGCCACCACTTGGAAAAGGCCCGGGCCGGGAGAATACCGGCTAATCTTTAACTAACTAACTAACTTACCCTGGGATCGACACCATGCCTAACCCTTCTAGGGTAGGGTAGGTGCCTGAGCCCGAGCCTTTAGCTCATAAGACTGTCATTCCCATTAGTCCCCTTGGGGCGGGGATGGCAGACCAGAGAGGCCTAGCTTGTGGCTAGGCCTGGGGACAGTTGGTCCCAAAGATGAGGAGGTGCTTGTACCTCCTCCCATGGGAGACTTAGGTTTCAGACACTCCTTAAAGAGGGAGCCAAGGCCGGGCCACCACTTGGACAAGGCCCGGGCCGGGAGAATACCGGCTAATCTTTAACTAACTAACTTAACCCTGGCATCGACACCATGCCTAACCCTTCTAGGGTAGGGTAGGTGCCTGAGTCCGAGCTTTTAGCTCATAAGACTGTCATTCCCATTTGCTCCTTTGGGGCGGGGATGGCAGACCAGAGAGGCCTAGCTTGTGGCTAGGCCTGGGGACAGTTGGTCCCAAAGATGAGGAGGTGCTTGTACCTCCTCCCATGGGAGACTTAGGTCTCAGACACTCCCTAAAGAGGGAGCCAAGGCCGGGCCACCACTTGGAAAAGGCCCGGGCCGGGAGAATACCGGCTAATCTTTAATTAATTACTTACCCTGGCTCCTGGAGTCAGTCTAACCTAGTATTATATTGAAAATGGTATTTTATGTCGATCAGTTGAAGAGTAAGACACATAATAGTGGCTTTCTTTGTACTTTGCAAATCAAAATTATAATTACACATTGTAAACTATGCAAATAAATAAATCTTTATTCCTTATTGTTGAATGAAAGTGTCGCCCAGAGTAAGCCTACACAGTAGGTGTAGTAGCGAAGTAATCAATCTCCAAGAATGATTCCATCTTCACTTCGCTACCTCTGTATATGAAGCTTACTGTATGGGCAAAACGTTGCAATAAGCAATGAAGATACCCAACTGTTGCACATATATCTACTCTTCAACCTAGTAAAGTTAAAGGCAGTCTGTGTATGGGTTGAGCACCGTTCCTTCCATGTCTTGCATTCTCCCTCTGTGAAAGTGACAGCCTCGCTCCTCGTAGTTCATCTGATACCTAGGTTGTCTTACTTTTTGTCGGGTTTAGGAGTCCTTGGTGTTCTTGAAGACAGTTCGTGGCGCTAATAATTTTCTCGTTGAAGTGCTCTAAGCAAGAATACAGTTTCAGGGCTAGTAGTATATGACGTCTCTAGGGGAAGACTCTAGGTGTTATTGTGTTGCAGACACTGCTAGACCCAGTAGCCTCTGTCAGCTTAACCTGACAAAAGATAAGGATTCCACTGCCAAGAATTTCTTTTGGAGAACTTAACCCAGTCGGCCTTTACATAGCTCCAACGTTCATAGTTTGACAGGTCGCTACTGCGAGGAAACGCATCTTAATCTTTGGGGACTTATTTTTGAAGGCTTCAGGTTAGGGGTCCTGTGGCCCAGGAAACTGTCTCTCTGCCTTCCCCTTCCTTAATAGCAGAAAGTGGAGGCTCCGGCCGATCTTTGATCGATATCCAAGCACAGTGTGCCCGGTCTGTATTTACCATACGACTGGTTCTGCAAGGTTTTCCTTCCTCGGTCCCTTCTTGATTAAAGTTATTGATGGTCAAATGGACTCTGTGGAACATGTTAAGGAACTGCCCCGTAGTGGTCTTCTGGTGAAGACTGCTTTACAAGTCAAGAACTTGCTGAAATTGAAGAAGTTTCATGATTACGATGACCCTGGCTGTGGAATGTGTGTTAGTGAGGAACACGAGACTAAAGTTTGCTCCTTTCATCTCAAGCGTTCCTTGTCTTACCTGCCAAGGTGCCCTTTCCAGTAGTGAGCAGGGCTGCACCCAGTTCAAAACTGAGCAGGAAGCCTGTAGGAAGATGGTCGAGGAGTCTCATTGGGCTCACAGGCTCAAAAATCACATCCCTCAGCTGCGCAAGCCCGTCCTGCTGTGTGTGATGCTGGTACACAAACTGTGCTCATAACTCACGCACCTTCTAAACCTTCCTGCTCTTAATCCTCCTCATCTTCCGCCCTAAATGTCACTCACACTCCAACTTCTCTCCCTGCTTCTTCGTCTGACCTTTCTACACGAAGTAACGATGACAAGCGGGTTAGGTCACCCAACCAGCCACGACTCACACCCTCATTACCTTCTTCACATATCATAATAAAATACAGTCGCATGTAGAATTAAATTCAATAATACGTACCTGGTTGTCTGTTCACTTTACTGTCCTAACTCCGAGGCACTACATGTTGAAGGGCTTCACTTGTTTTTTTGATCAGCTACTCCAACATAAATTAATAATAGATTTCACTGCCCATCATCACCAGTGGGAAAGCCTCAGGACGATGGTAGAGGACAACAACCTGCCGAAAACATTTTAACGTCAAACCTCACTCTTCTAAACGACAGTAGTAGAAGTTGTGTAAATTATCTGACTGGGAAGATTTCATCGTCGTCTTCTTACTGTATATCAAGTTACAGCACTTGACGTTCGTACGACAACTCCTTAGATAGTGACCACTTACTGTATTTGTTATGACTGCTATACCTCTGTTTTCCGTCCGGTTCACAGAAGCCTTCAAGAAGGCAGACTAAAGGTTATTATCATGAGTCAGTAATCTTAAGCCTTAAAATTGTGTTGATTCTGAAGAAGAGCTGCTGAGTTAGCTATTCCTAAGACCTCGAGAGTTCCACAGTAACATGAGACTGCCTGGTGCACACCACAACGTCGGATGATACTGAGTAATAGTATTTACTAACTATTCGACAGAGTCCGCCACACAAAATCTTTTAAAATGTAAATATGCCTTGACTCAGGCAAAGTGTATAATCAAACCAAACCTGATTTCTGGTGAGGCTAATTAAGTTTACTTAGGCACAGATATACATACATACATATGTAAGTGTAAGTAAATTACCCACCATGATAATCCAAAGACGAGCCAGAGTGAATTATTTTCAATGGAGTCCTTGAATTATTGTGGAACGCTTTACAATTTTTCCATTCTTATTAAGGACACACCAAGTGGCCAGGTGTAGTTCACGGTACACCGTATAACCAAGAAACACTCCCGAGAAGTGTATCACTGCCTTGGAGTTAACACCACTACAGTAGACACCCCAGTGAACACAGTCAACTCCATCGCCAGAAAGTTCCACATTTACTAGCAGCTCGGCCAACTGCCATCCAACTTTACAACACAAAGTTTTGGCCCAGCTCATGGGTATAGATTTTGTTACAGAAGGAAACACTGTGACATATAACACTGTTTTCACTTTTTGGAATGACATATGACATGCTGGTTTCTACTGCATTCCCTGCACACTGGTTTCTACTCCTTCATTCCGTGTCAAAACTGGCTACGTTTCTTGCAGCGAATAACGAAATTTGGTTGTATGACATGTTCATAAAGTCGTGGTTCCTTCAGCAGGTTGTTCTCATCCCGAGAACAGCCGGGGAAAAATAACACCCCCCTAACTGCCTCTGCAATGTCATAGAAGGAATTGAAAATACAGTATTTTTTTAATTCACAGAACTTGTTAAAATTTCGACTGAGTTCTTTCCGCCCCCACAGACAGTGGATCATTTAAAAAGTTTGAAACACAATATCCATCAGTCTGTCAGTTGTATAGACATAACATTCACTGCCTTTGACATAACATATCGAGGAGGAATGCTAGACTTTATGGTATCAGTTTAAGGTCGTTACCCGGTTTTCTTGCTAATTTTCTAAAGGTAAATAGAACCTTCTCTGCATGCTTCACCATCTGCCTGGTTTCAAATATAGGTCAGATAAATATTTGGGTGAGAGTGGTTGGATTTGAGTTGGACTTGCACGTGACTTAACATAGTTATTGAAGCTTATTCCCTGGGGTAGCATTGGAAATGTGTTGGGCAAATATGTTTGTTGGTGACTTAGGGTTTCAGGTTATGTTAGGTAAGGTTCGTCAGGAAGCAAGACAAGTGTTTCCTGAGGCGGATCTTAGTTATGTGATGACCCACCACTAGAGCTTTTGGTCATGTGACCGAGGCCTTTCACTGGCTTACCTGTCCACCCATTTAAAAATTATGGTTATGATTATAACCATTTATTAGGGGGTTTTATAATGACATGCCTAGTATTGGCCAGTAGGCCTCCAGTAGGCCTCCAGTAGGCCTCCAGTAGGTCTCCAGTAGGCCTCCACTAGGCCTCCACTAGGCCTCCAGTAGGTCTCCAGTAGGCCTCCACTAGGCCTCCACTAGGCCTCCAGTAGGTCTCCAGTAGGCCTCCACTAGGCCTCCAGTAGGTCTCCAGTAGGCCTCCACTAGGCCTCCACTAGGCCTCCAGTAGGTCTCCAGTAGGCCTCCACTAGGCCTCCAGTAGGTCTCCAGTAGGCCTCCACTAGGCCTCCAGTAGGTCTCCAGTAGGCCTCCACTAGGCCTCCAGTAGGTCTCCAGTAGGCCTCCACTAGGCCTCCAGTAGGTCTCCAGTAGGCCTCCACTAGGCCTCCAGTAGGTCTCCAGTAGGCCTCCACTAGGCCTCCAGTAGGTCTCCAGTAGGCCTCCACTAGGCCTCCAGTAGGTCTCCAGTAGGCCTCCACTAGGCCTCCACTAGGCCTCCAGTAGGTCTCCAGTAGGCCTCCACTAGGCCTCCAGTAGGCCTCCACTAGGCCTCCAGTAGGTCTCCAGTAGGTCTCCAGTAGGCCTCCACTAGGCCTCCACTAGGCCTCCAGTAGGTCTCCAGTAGGCCTCCACTAGGCCTCCACTAGGCCTCCACTAGGCCTCCAGTAGGTCTCCAGTAGGCCTCCACTAGGCCTCCACTAGGCCTCCACTAGGCCTCCAGTAGGTCTCCAGTAGGCCTCCACTAGGCCTCCAGTAGGTCTCCAGTAGGCCTCCACTAGGCCTCCAGTAGGTCTCCAGTAGGCCTCCACTAGGCCTCCAGTAGGTCTCCAGTAGGCCTCCACTAGGCCTCCAGTAGGTCTCCAGTAGGCCTCCACTAGGCCTCCACTAGGCCTCTTATCTTCTTTTATTTATTTTATATGTTTATTACAGTATAAAATAAAGCAATTAGTTGACACTTTAAATATAGAAATTTGAACCTCCGCTTGTAATGTACAACAGTGAACCTCCGCTTGTAATGTACAACAGTGAACCTCCGCTTGTAATGTACAACAGTGAACCTCCGCTTGTAATGTACAACAGTGAACCTCCGCTTGTAATGTACAACAGTGAACCTCCGCTTGTAATGTACAACAGTGAACCTCCGCTTGTAATGTACAACAGTGAACCTCCGCTTGTAATGTACAACAGTGAACCTCCGCTTGTAATGTACAACAGTGAACCTCCGCTTGTAATGTACAACAGTGAACCTCCGCTTGTAATGTACAACAGTGAACCTCCGCTTGTAATGTACAACAGTGAACCTCCGCTTGTAATGTACAACAGTGAACCTCCGCTTGTAATGTACAACAGTGAACCTCCGCTTGTAATGTACAACAGTGAACCTCCGCTTGTAATGTACAACAGTGAACCTCCGCTTGTAATGTACAACAGTGAACCTCCGCTTGTAATGTACAGCAGTGAACCTCCGCTTGTAATGTACAACAGTGAACCTCCGCTTGTAATGTACAGCAGTGAACCTCCGCTTGTAATGTACAACAGTGAACCTCCGCTTGTAATGTACAACAGTGAACCTCCGCTTGTAATGTACAACAGTGAACCTCCGCTTGTAATGTACAACAGTGAACCTCCGCTTGTAATGTACAACAGTGAACCTCCGCTTGTAATGTACAACAGTGAACCTCCGCTTGTAATGTACAACAGTGAACCTCCGCTTGTAATGTACAACAGTGAACCTCCGCTTGTAATGTACAACAGTGAACCTCCGCTTGTAATGTACAACAGTGAACCTCCGCTTGTAATGTACAACAGTGAACCTCCGCTTGTAATGTACAACAGTGAACCTCCGCTTGTAATGTACAGCAGTGAACCTCCGCTTGTAATGTACAACAGTGAACCTCCGCTTGTAATGTACAACAGTGAACCTCCGCTTGTAATGTACAACAGTGAACCTCCGCTTGTAATGTACAACAGTGAACCTCCGCTTGTAATGTACAACAGTGAACCTCCGCTTGTAATGTACAACAGTGAACCTCCGCTTGTAATGTACAACAGTGAACCTCCGCTTGTAATGTACAACAGTGAACCTCCGCTTGTAATGTACAACAGTGAACCTCCGCTTGTAATGTACAACAGTGAACCTCCGCTTGTAATGTACAACAGTGAACCTCCGCTTGTAATGTACAACAGTGAACCTCCGCTTGTAATGTACAACAGTGAACCTCCGCTTGTAATGTACAACAGTGAACCTCCGCTTGTAATGTACAACAGTGAACCTCCGCTTGTAATGTACAACAGTGAACCTCCGCTTGTAATGTACAACAGTGAACCTCCGCTTGTAATGTACAACAGTGAACCTCCGCTTGTAATGTACAACAGTGAACCTCCGCTTGTAATGTACAACAGTGAACCTCCGCTTGTAATGTACAACAGTGAACCTCCGCTTGTAATGTACAACAGTGAACCTCCGCTTGTAATGTACAACAGTGAACCTCCGCTTGTAATGTACAACAGTGAACCTCCGCTTGTAATGTACAACAGTGAACCTCCGCTTGTAATGTACAACAGTGAACCTCCGCTTGTAATGTACAACAGTGAACCTCCGCTTGTAATGTACAACAGTGAACCTCCGCTTGTAATGTACAACAGTGAACCTCCGCTTGTAATGTACAACAGTGAACCTCCGCTTGTAATGTACAACAGTGAACCTCCGCTTGTAATGTACAACAGTGAACCTCCGCTTGTAATGTACAACAGTGAACCTCCGCTTGTAATGTACAACAGTGAACCTCCGCTTGTAATGTACAACAGTGAACCTCCGCTTGTAATGTACAACAGTGAACCTCCGCTTGTAATGTACAACAGTGAACCTCCGCTTGTAATGTACAACAGTGAACCTCCGCTTGTAATGTACAACAGTGAACCTCCGCTTGTAATGTACAGCAGTGAACCTCCGCTTGTAATGTACAACAGTGAACCTCCGCTTGTAATGTACAGCAGTGAACCTCCGCTTGTAATGTACAACAGTGAACCTCCGCTTGTAATGTACAGCAGTGAACCTCCGCTTGTAATGTACAACAGTGAACCTCCGCTTGTAATGTACAGCAGTGAACCTCCGCTTGTAATGTACAACAGTGAACCTCCGCTTGTAATGTACAACAGTGAACAATGTGAACCTCCGCTTGTAATGTACAACAGTGAACCTCCGCTTGTAATGTACAGCAGTGAACCTCCGCTTGTAATGTACAACAGTGAACCTCCGCTTGTAATGTACAGCAGTGAACCTCCGCTTGTAATGTACAACAGTGAACCTCCGCTTGTAATGTACAACAGTGAACCTCCGCTTGTAATGTACAGCAGTGAACCTCCGCTTGTAATGTACAACAGTGAACCTCCGCTTGTAATGTACAGCAGTGAACCTCCGCTTGTAATGTACAACAGTGAACCTCCGCTTGTAATGTACAGCAGTGAACCTCCGCTTGTAATGTACAACAGTGAACCTCCGCTTGTAATGTACAGCAGTGAACCTCCGCTTGTAATGTACAACAGTGAACCTCCGCTTGTAATGTACAACAGTGAACAGTACAACAGAACCTCCGCTTGTAATGTACAACAGTGAACCTCCGCTTGTAATGTACAGCAGTGAACCTCCGCTTGTAATGTACAACAGTGAACCTCCGCTTGTAATGTACAACAGTGAACCTCCGCTTGTAATGTACAACAGTGAACCTCCGCTTGTAATGTACAACAGTGAACCTCCGCTTGTAATGTACAACAGTGAACCTCCGCTTGTAATGTACAACAGTGAACCTCCGCTTGTAATGTACAACAGTGAACCTCCGCTTGTAATGTACAACAGTGAACCTCCGCTTGTAATGTACAACAGTGAACCTCCGCTTGTAATGTACAACAGTGAACCTCCGCTTGTAATGTACAACAGTGAACCTCCGCTTGTAATGTACAACAGTGAACCTCCGCTTGTAATGTACAACAGTGAACCTCCGCTTGTAATGTACAACAGTGAACCTCCGCTTGTAATGTACAACAGTGAACCTCCGCTTGTAATGTACAACAGTGAACCTCCGCTTGTAATGTACAACAGTGAACCTCCGCTTGTAATGTACAACAGTGAACCTCCGCTTGTAATGTACAACAGTGAACCTCCGCTTGTAATGTACAACAGTGAACCTCCGCTTGTAATGTACAACAGTGAACCTCCGCTTGTAATGTACAACAGTGAACCTCCGCTTGTAATGTACAACAGTGAACCTCCGCTTGTAATGTACAACAGTGAACCTCCGCTTGTAATGTACAACAGTGAACCTCCGCTTGTAATGTACAACAGTGAACCTCCGCTTGTAATGTACAACAGTGAACCTCCGCTTGTAATGTACAACAGTGAACCTCCGCTTGTAATGTACAACAGTGAACCTCCGCTTGTAATGTACAACAGTGAACCTCCGCTTGTAATGTACAACAGTGAACCTCCGCTTGTAATGTACAACAGTGAACCTCCGCTTGTAATGTACAACAGTGAACCTCCGCTTGTAATGTACAACAGTGAACCTCCGCTTGTAATGTACAACAGTGAACCTCCGCTTGTAATGTACAACAGTGAACCTCCGCTTGTAATGTACAACAGTGAACCTCCGCTTGTAATGTACAACAGTGAACCTCCGCTTGTAATGTACAACAGTGAACCTCCGCTTGTAATGTACAACAGTGAACCTCCGCTTGTAATGTACAACAGTGAACCTCCGCTTGTAATGTACAACAGTGAACCTCCGCTTGTAATGTACAACAGTGAACCTCCGCTTGTAATGTACAACAGTGAACCTCCGCTTGTAATGTACAACAGTGAACCTCCGCTTCTAATGTACAATAGTGAACCTCCGCTTGTAATGTACAACAGTGAACCTCCGCTTGTAATGTACAACAGTGAACCTCCGCTTGTAATGTACAACAGTGAACCTCCGCTTGTAATGTACAACAGTGAACCTCCGCTTGTAATGTACAACAGTGAACCTCCGCTTGTAATGTACAACAGTGAACCTCCGCTTGTAATGTACAACAGTGAACCTCCGCTTGTAATGTACAACAGTGAACCTCCGCTTGTAATGTACAACAGTGAACCTCCGCTTGTAATGTACAACAGTGAACCTCCGCTTGTAATGTACAACAGTGAACCTCCGCTTGTAATGTACAACAGTGAACCTCCGCTTGTAATGTACAACAGTGAACCTCCGCTTGTAATGTACAACAGTGAACCTCCGCTTGTAATGTACAACAGTGAACCTCCGCTTGTAATGTACAACAGTGAACCTCCGCTTGTAATGTACAACAGTGAACCTCCGCTTGTAATGTACAACAGTGAACCTCCGCTTGTAATGTACAACAGTGAACCTCCGCTTCTAATGTACAACAGTGAACCTCCGCTTGTAATGTACAACAGTGAACCTCCGCTTGTAATGTACAACAGTGAACCTCCGCTTGTAATGTACAACAGTGAACCTCCGCTTGTAATGTACAACAGTGAACCTCCGCTTGTAATGTACAACAGTGAACCTCCGCTTTTAATGTACAACAGTGAACCTCCGCTTGTAATGTACAACAGTGAACCTCCGCTTGTAATGTACAACAGTGAACCTCCGCTTGTAATGTACAACAGTGAACCTCCGCTTGTAATGTACAACAGTGAACCTCCGCTTGTAATGTATGTTACAAAAAACGTGATTCTAAAAGCTTAGAGATCTCCAGGTAATACTAGAAAGGACTGCCCTTCTAGCACCCAGCCTGTTACTGGGTTTACGTAACAAGTAGTCAGCAACACCACCAACAACACCACCAACAACACCACCAACACCAACAACAACACCACCAACAACACCACCAACAACACCAACAACACCACCAACAACACCACCAACACCACCAACACCACCAACAACACCACCAACAACACCAACAACACCACCAACAACACCACCAACAACACCACCAACAACACCACCAACACCACCAACAACACCACCAACAACACCACCAACAACACCAACAACAACACCAACAACACCACCAACAACACCACCAACAACACCACCAACAACACCAACAACACCACCAACAACACCACCAACAACACCACCAACAACACCAACAACAACACCACCAACAACACCAACAACACCACCACCAACAACACCACCAACAACACCACCAACAACACCACCAACAGCACCACCAACACCACCACCAACAACACCACCAGCAACACCACCAGCACCACCACCAACACAACCAGCAACACCACCAGCAACACCACCAACAACACCACCAACAACACCACCAACAACACCACCCACAACACCACCAACAACACCAACAGCAACACCAACAACAACACCACCAACAACACCACCAACAACACCACCAACAACACCACCAACAGCACCACCAACAGCACCAACAACACCACCACCAACAACACCACCAACAACACCACCAACAACACCACCAACAGCACCACCAACAGCACCACCAACACCACCAACAACACCACCAACACCACCAACAGCACCACCAACAGCACCACCAACAACACCACCAACAACACCACCAACAACACCACCAACAACACCACCAACAACACCACCAACAGCACCACCAACAACACCACCAACAACACCACCAGCAACACCACCAGCACCACCAACAACAACACCACCAGCAACATCACCAGCAACACCACCAACAACACCACCAACAACTCCACCAACAACACAACCAACAACACCACCAACAACACCACCAACAACACCACCAGCAACACCAACAACAACACCACCAACAACACCACCAACAACACCACCAACAACACCACCAACAGCACCACCAACAGCACCACCAACAGCACCACCAACAACACCACCAACAACACCACCAACAACACCACCAACAACACCACCAACAGCACCACCAACAGCACCACCAACACCACCAACAACACCACCAACACCACCAACAGCACCACCAACAGCACCACCAACAACACCACCAACAACACCACCAACAACAACAGCAACACCACCAACAGCACCACCAACAGCACCACCAACAACACCAACAACACCACCACCACCACCACCAACAACACCACCAACAGCACCAACAACAACACCACCAACAACACCACCAACACCACCAACAGCACCACCAACAGCACCACCAACAACACCACCAACAACACCACCAACAACACCACCAACAGCACCACCAACAGCACCACCAACAACACCACCAACAACACCACCAACAACACCACCAACAGCACCACCAACAGCACCACCAACAACACCACCAACAACACCACCAACAACACCACCAACAGCACCACCAACAGCACCACCAACAACACCACCAACAACACCACCAACAACAACACCAACAGCACCACCACCACCAACACCAACAACACCACCAACAACACCACCAACAACACCACCAACAACACCACCAACAGCACCACCAACAGCACCACCAACAACACCACCAACAACACCACCAACAACACCACCAACAACACCACCAACAGCACCACCAACAGCACCACCAGCAACACAACCAACAACACCACCAACAACACCACCCACAACACCACCAACAACACCACCAACAACACCACCAACAGCACCACCAACAACACCACCAGCAACACCACCAACAACACCACCAACAACACCACCCACAACACCACCAACAACACCACCAGCAACACCAACAACAACACCACCAACAACACCACCAACAACACCACCAACAACACCACCAACAGCACCACCAACAGCACCACCAACAGCAACACCAACAACACCACCAACAACACCACCAACAACACCACCAACAACACCACCAACAACACCACCAACACCACCAACAACACCACCAACAACACCACCAACACCACCAACACCACCAACAACAACACCACCAACAACACCACCAACAACACCACCAACAACACCACCAACACCACCAACAGCACCACCAACAACACCAACAACACCACCAACAACACCACCAACAACACCACCAACAGCACCAACAACAACACCACCAACAACACCACCAACACCACCAACAGCACCACCAACAGCACCACCAACAACACCACCAACAACACCACCAACAACACCACCAACAACACCACCAACAGCACCACCAACAACACCACCAACAACACCACCAACAACACCACCAACAGCACCACCAACAGCACCACCAACAACACCACCAACAACACCACCAACAACACCACCAACAACACCACCAACAGTTCCACCAACAGCACCACCAACAACACCAACAACAGCACCACCAACAGCACCACCAACAACACCACCAACAGCACCACCAACAGCACCACCAACAACACCACCAACAACACCACCAACAGCACCACCAACAGCACCACCAACAACACCACCAATAACACCACCAACAACACCACCAACAACACCACCAACAGCACCACCAACAACAACACCAACAACACCACCAACACCACCACCAACAACACCACCAACAACGCTACCAACAACACCACCAACAACACCACCAACAACACCACCAACAACACCACCACCAACAACACCACCAACAACACCACCAGCAGCACCACCAACAACACCACCAACAACACCACCAACAACACCACCAACAACACCACCAACAACACCACCAGCAGCACCACCAACAGCACCACCAACAACAACACCAACAACACCACCAACAACACCACCAACAACACCACCAACACCACCACCAACAACACCACCAACAACGCTACCAACAACACCACCACCAACAACACCACCAACAACACCACCAACAACACCACCAACAACACCAACAACACCACCAACAACACCACCAACAACACCACCAACAACACCACCAACAACACCACCAACAACAACAACACCACCAACAACACCACCAACAACACCACCAACAACACCACCAACAACACCACCAACAACACCACCAACAACACCACCAACAACACCACCAACAACACCACCAACAACACCACCAGCAACACCACCAACAACACCACCAACAACACCACCAACAACACCACCAACAACACCACCAACAACACCACCAACAACACCACCAACAGCACCACCAACAACACCACCAACAACACCACCAGCAACACCACCAGCACCACCACCAACAACACCACCAGCAACACCACCAACAACACCACCAACAACACCACCAACAACTCCACCAACAACACAACCAACAACACCACCAACAACACCACCAACAACACCACCCACAACACCACCAACAACACCACCAGCAACACCAGCAACAACACCACCAACAACACCACCAACAACACCACCAACAACACCACCAACAGCACCACCAACAGCACCACCAACAGCACCACCAACAACACCACCAACAACACCAACAACAACACCACCAACAACACCACCAACAACACCACCAACAGCACCACCAACACCACCAACAACACCACCAACAACACCACCAACAACACCACCAACAGCACCACCAACAGCACCACCAACAACACCACCAACAACACCACCAACAACACCACCAACAACACCACCAACAGCACCACCAACAACACCACCAACAACACCACCAACAACACCACCAACAGCACCACCAACAACACCACCAACAACACCACCAACAACACCACCAACAACACCACCAGCAACACCACCAGCAACATCACCAACAACACCACCAACAACACCACCAACAACACCACCAACAACACCACCAACAACACCACCAGCAACACCACCAACACCACCAACAACACCACCAACAGCACCACCAACAACACCACCAACAACACCACCAACAACACCACCAACAACACCAACAACACCACCAACAACACCACCAACAACACCACCAACAACACCACCAACAACACCACCAACAACACCACCAGCAACACCATCAACAACACCACCAACAACACCACCAACAACACCACCAACAACACCACCAACAACACCACCAACAACACCACCAACAACACCACCAACAACACCACCAACAACACCACCAACAACACCACCAACAACACCACCAACAACACCACCAGCAACACCAGCTGCAGACCTTCACATATAAAGGCTTGAGCCACGGTATCAGTGGAGGCTTGTGTAAGGTAGTAGCGACCGTAGGACTGTAGCTCCTGGGCCAGCAGTGTGTATGTAGAACCCCTGATTTTCTCAGGCTTGGATGGCAACCACCTGTTCAGGTCAGGTCAGGTCATTGGTTACACAGGTCAGACACTATGCATTAAGACCCTTATAATTAACGTGATATTTATGCTACTCTCAACATAATAGCAATAATAATAATAATAATAATAATAATAATAATAATAATAATTATTATTATTATTATTATTATTATTATTATTATTATTATTATTATTATTATTATTATTATTATTATTGTTGTTATTATTATTATTATTATACAGAAAAGGCAAGACTGATGTACTGACTCACAGATTAAATCATTACTGTACAAGAGAGCGGCCCATGTCCTTTCGCATGCTATTTCATTACTTTTTAACAAGTCACTAGAAACTAGCACCTTGCCGAAACTACTCAAGATGGCAAGGGTTACACCAATACATAAAGGTGGTGACCCTACAGACCTAAACAACTATAGGCCAATATCAAACTTACCATTGCTATCCAAAATCTTTGAGAAACTCGTGCACAGGAGACTATGTTCATTTATAACGGCACAAAACATACTCAACCCCTGCCAATTTGGATTCAGGAAAAATAAAAGCACTAACGATGCAATCATAAAAGTGCTAGATCTGCTTTACACAGCATTGGAAAATAAGGAAAATCCACTAGGAATTTTTATTGACCTAAGAAAAGCTTTTGACACAGTAGACCACGACATCCTACTCCAGAAACTTGACCACTACGGTATAAGAGGCCATGCGCTTGCTTATTTCAAATCTTACCTTACTAATATGTATCAGTATGTCACCATTAAAGACACAGCATCAACAACACAGCCACTTGATACTGGAGTTCCGCAGGGAAGTGTCCTTGGTCCCCTGCTCTTCCTCATATACATCAATGATCTTCCAAACGTATCCCAACACCTGAAACCCATTCTCTTTGCTGACGACACGACTTATGTCATCTCTCACCCTAATCTTGCCACCCTCAACACCATTGTTAATGAGGAGCTGATCAAAATATCGACTTGGATGACAGCCAATAAACTTACGCTTAACACTGACAAAACCTACTATATTATGTTTGGTAGCAGAGCAGGAGATGCACAAATTAACATTAAGATCGACAACACTCTAATTACCAGACATAATGAGGACAAATTCCTAGGCCTATACCTTGACAACAACCTGAATTTCAGCACCCATATCCAACACATAACCAAAAAAGTATCCAAAACGGTTGGGATCCTCTCCAAGATACGATACTACGTGCCGCAAAATGCCCTTCTCACACTATACCACTCACTTACTTATCCATACCTCACCTATGCTATTTGTGCTTGGGGATCAACTGCAGCAACACACCTAAAGCCAATAATAATCCAACAAAAAGCTGCAGTAAGAATAATCACTAAATCCCATCCCTGGCAACACACCCCCCTACTCTTCATAGATCTAAACTTACTCCCTGTTCAGTACATCCACACTTACTACTGTGCAATCTACATCTACAGGACCTTAAACTCAAATATCAACCTTGACCTAAAACGCTTTCTTGATAGTTGTGACAGAACCCACAGGCATAACACCAGACACAAACATCTCTACGACATTCCCCGTGTCCGACTAAACCTTTACAAAAATTCAATGTATGTCAAAGGCCCTAAAACCTGGAACACCCTACCTGAGAACTCTAGAACTGCAGACACATTAATCATCACCTTCAAAACTACCATTAGAAAACATCTTATCTCCCTGATACACCCCGTCAACTAACTACACGAATACCACCTGGTGGTTCACACTTACACTCACTCGCCCATTTGACCATAAACAGAAATATTAATCTCAATATTAAAATAATGAATCCTGTGATACTCCAATACTGAAACTATGTACTGTGACAAAACAAAAGCATTCACATTGCTAAACTCACAAACTAGTATTTAGTCACTTAGCCATAATACCAACTTACCTCATAATTTGTAATATTTTAGAATTAAGAATTAAACTAAGTCTGCCCGAAATGCCTAGCCATGCTAGGTGATCTAGTGGTACACTCTGTAATCATTATTTTACTACATGTAAACCACACAATAACCAAATTCTGTAAACTCAGCATTGTAATCCTTATAGAGAATAAACTTTGAATTGAATTGAATATTGCTGGCGGGGTTGTTCACCCACCTTGTTCACCTTGAGGAACACCTGCCCACATCAGGGCATACTTGCATGCTGCAGCCAGGTGGATGAACTTCATCTTGGTAGTCGTAATATGGGGGTATACAAGAGTGGAGGAGTTGAGGTGGGAGTCAGCTTTGTTCCAGGGAGGATGTAGGGTGGTACTGGTTAGCGTAGGCCTACGGTAGGCCTGCTGCAATGCTCCTCTGCTCGTAGGCTGTGAGGAAGGTAGATAAGCGGTGATAAAGGCTAGGTCAAGGTAAGGTTAGGTCAAAATTATATATTTTCACACACACACACACACACACACACACACACACACAGACGAATCACAGGGATGTTAGGAAGTATTTCTTCAGTCACAGAGTGGTTAGGAAGTGCAATAGTTTGGGAAGCGATGTAGTGGAGGCAGGATCCATTCATAGCTTTAAGGAGAGGTATGATAAAGCTCATTGTGCAGGGAGAGTGACCCAGTAGAGGCCAGTGAAGAGGCAGGGCCAGGAGCTACGACTCCACCTCTGGAACCACAACTAGGTGGGTACAAATAGGTGAGTACACACACACACGCACACACACACACACGTGACGAGGTGTCAGAGTGGGCCCCTGTGACAAGAGGGGTTCCACAGGGGTTAGTCCTAAGACCAGTGCTGTTTTTGGTATATGTGAATGACATGACGGAAGGGATAGACTCAGAAGTGTCCCTGTTTGCAGATGATGTGAAATTAGTGAGAATTAAATCGGTCGAGGATCAGGCAGAACTACAAAGAGACCTGGACAGGCTACAAATCTGGTCCATCAGCTGGCTCCTTGAATTTAACCCCGCTAAATGCAAAGTCAAGAAGATCGGGGAAAGCCAAAGAAGACCGGAGACAGAGTATAGTCTAGGGGCCAAAGACTGCAAACCTCACTCAAGGAAAAGGATCTTGGAGTGAGCATAATACCGAACACATCTCCTGAAGCGCACATCAACCAGATAACTGCTGCTGCATGTGGGCGCCTGGCAAACCTGAGAATAGCATTCCGATACCTCAGCAAGGAATCGTTCAAGACTTTGTACACCATATACGTTAGGTCCATATTGGAGTATGCAGCACCAGTTTGGAACCCACACCTAGCCAAGCACGTGAAGAAATTAGAGGAGGTGCAAAGGTTTGCAACGAGACTTGTCCCAGAGATAAGGGGAAAGTCCTACGAAGATAGGTTAAAGGAAATCGCCCTGACGACACTGGACGACAGGAAGGTCAGGGGAGACATGATAACGACATATAAAATACTGCGAGGAATTGACAAGGTGGACAAAGACAGGATGTTCCAGAGAGGGGACACAGAATCAAGGGGTCACAATTGGAAGCTGAAGACTCAGATGAGTCAAAGAGATGTTAGGAAGTATTTCTTCAGTCACAGAGTTGTCAGGGAGTGAAATAGTCTGGCAAGTGACGCAGTGGAAGCACGAACCATACATAGTTTTAATATCGTAGGGGTTCTTAAATGGAGATATCGAGGGTTGAAGGTAGACACACTTGTTGGATGGTAACAATATATTGTCAGACTCTGGTAAAGGGAGATGGAGCCCAGCCTTGACTTGTCCTGCCTATGTCAAACGCCGACTGACACTGAGGTAGCTAGCTCGCCTCACACTCAAGCTATATCCCGTGACGTCATACAGTCACAGGACTAAGAGGGATCTCCTATCTAAAGCACATGGGTGATACTATGATATGCTATACAACACAGGGATCAGCAACTATGCTGACAGCTCGGTCATGTTACGTATGTCGTCTCGACATACACTACTATCTTATAGGCTGAGCGGGCAAGTGGTTCTGGACTGATCCTATACATTAACAAATTCATATATAACTTAGAACTAATGGATGGTATCATACTGGATGTTAACAAAATTAATTTTATGTAATGGGTGTTAACGTAATGATTTTTAACGTAATGCATTACAAACTATAAGAACAAATCATTGTACGATATGGATGGAATTGATCGATCGATCTGTATTCATGCACTCTAGGGATTCTGAGGAAGAATAAATATTTATATATATACAAGGTGAAATTAACAGCAAAGGCATCTGGTGCACACTCAGATCATTACTGTCAAATTCTCAGAATACGGAGGGAACGTGAATACGGAAATAAAAAAATTCTGAAAAACTAATCAGTTAATAACAAACAGTTGACAATTTACTTCATCTCGGACATCTAGTTATGCAGACTATGTACATTTAAACCCAATTCTGCGAGGGTGAGGTTTACATATGCAGAATGGTTATCATCTCTGGGAGGATCGAATTCCTCTGCAGTGGCTAACACATGCCTTGACTGAGGGAGATCTAAACGAGTATCTACAAAAGATACTTGTGGGTTTCTCATTACTTGTCGAGTATGGAAGGAGTAACGACATTCAGGTTGGTTGTCTGACTGAGTATCTGAGGTAGAGGGTACAGAGTCAAGAGGATTTTCAGCATCTGTCACATTAGTCTGGGTAGCAATATCATCAACATCGCATACTAATTTCATATGATCTAAATGCGATTCTTTGTACTTACCAGTACTAATTTCTCTAACCTTATACTTATTACCAGAGATATGTTCTACAACTCGATAAGGGCCGACAAACTTTTGATCGAGCTTAGGCATTGCGGATGTTTTGTTGAAATTTGTTAGCATTACTCTCGAACCTACTTTAACTTTTGATGGTTTAGCACGGCTATTAGTTACTCTAGTAAATTCTGCTGTTGATTTATGAAGTGTTTCACGGATTCGTCTAAAAACACTTTGAGCCATGCTGGTACGAGTTGCTACGAAATCATCAGGGTTGTAATTTGGTTTCGGAGTGGAATATAACAACTCATAGGGTAAACGCTTGTCTACACCATACAATGCATAATGTGGAGTATCACCTATGGAAGCATTGTAAGCAGAATTTATGGCACATTGAACATCTGGTATGACTTCATCCCAAGTTTCACTATTGGGGTTGATAGTGGCTCTCAAAACATCAAGTACCTTCTTATTGGTTCGTTCGGCTAACCCATTGCTGGCAGGATGATGAGGAACAATGGTGGATTTAGAGATCTTGTATAAAGTACACAAATTTTCAAGAATCTCATTACAGAATTCACCTCCATTATCTGTTACTAGGGACTTAGGGGTGGTATGCCTGCAGATAATGCGTTCTTTAAATGCTTTAGCTACTGTCTCTGCAGTTTTATCTGCAATAGGAACTAACTCACAATATCTGGTGAAATTGTCTACCATAACACACAGATGTTTGTTGCCTTGAAGGGAACATTTAAAATTGGTTAATAAATCAAGGGCAACTCTTTCCAACGGTTCGCTAGTGGTTGGGTACACTTGGATTGGATTAGGCCCATTGACATCTCGGAAATGTCAGTTGCCATACGTGGCCAAAAGTATTTCATTCTGGCTTGTTTCACAGAGCGATCCATACCAGGGTGTGCAACACCTGGTGCATCATGAACTAGCTGTAGAGCTACGTTCACTAGTGACTGTGGAATTACTAACTGGTAAACTCTTCTACTTGGAGTACCCAACTCGGCTGTTCGATACAGTAATTCTTGGCTCATTAC
Organism: Cherax quadricarinatus; assembly: GCF_038502225.1. Taxonomy (NCBI): domain Eukaryota; kingdom Metazoa; phylum Arthropoda; class Malacostraca; order Decapoda; family Parastacidae; genus Cherax; species Cherax quadricarinatus. The sequence goes on along the minus strand of NC_091296.1, from coordinate 6,284,045 downwards.
AAAGTCACTAATGGGTGCTGGTGGCTTCACAGTCAGAATAAGATCTTCCTGAAGCAGGAATCGAATCACCAGAACACATGGGATCGGTTCTTTCTTACTGGAGGAAGGAACAAACTCGGTGGAGTGGATGACTCTCCCCGGTTGAAAAAATAACGCTATAACACGCAATATGAGCAAGGGAGAACGAATCTACTATCTCAAACTGCAAGCACAGGAGAAAAGAAATGAACACGTGAACAATGCTGATATTCAATCTGAGTCGCACACAGTGACACGAGGTATCAGCTATAAACTTCACTTACAAACGTTAACATGTGAAAGTTACTCGAGAAATAACTTCTTACATTGCACTGATTACTGTCAACTAGGATGGGATCACCATCTGAAACATTAGGAACAACAACAGACACTCTAGTGAGAGCGCTAGCTGTAACAGAGACGTCTTTCTGCAGACAGCATGTCACATCAACAATAGATGGCATTACTAGTTTCAAGTAATCATTTTCTGACAAGGCATCCCCTGTGGAGAAACTACTACTTGAACTAGCAGACATTGCAGGGATAGGTTGTGCACTCAAAGCAGTCTGAGTGTCCCCGGACACTTGAGGCAGCGGAACACTATCTTGCAAGTCTGAAGGTGTAGGTGGAACACAGATGGGAGTGACAGAATTACTAGTGCCTGACCGCTTGGCTACGTTAATAAGTAATTCACGAATCTATAGGAACTTAATCTGAACTTCACATTTTGCAGCACTTTAACAAATCTCAGATACAAGCTGTGAGAACAAACACATTGCTCAGGGGCTAGGTACTGTCTTTCAATCAAAAAGGGAATATTGGTACTGTGGACTGATTCATATTGACTTTGACTGGCATGGTACACTAAGTGAACACTCAAAAGTGACTGGGACATCTTCTCAGTGAACTTACTCATGGACATAAGGGCAAGAAAAATGAGATAATGACACAAAAGCTTAAATGGAAAGAAAATGCTTAACTATTCTTCATAAGTAACTAAAAACTGACATGTCACACAGTAAGCAAAGAAACTCACACAAGAAAAATACACAACTGAATGAACAACACTTTGGAAATCAAGTGAACTTGTACTTTACTCAAATCTGATTTGCTCAATTTTACTTTAAGTTTGATTAATGGCACAGTGAATTGTCTTTACTCTCAATGCAATAGGGAAATACAACAATAAAATGATAAATCAATCAGAAAAAAATTGTTAAATTGGACTCAATAAAACTTGTGCAAAATAAAGCAAACTAGGACACAAATCACTGAAATAAAATAAAATGGCACACAAAGAATAAAATATTATGCACAGAACAGAGCATATGAAACTGCACTGAATTAAACTGTAGCAATATTGCAAATGACAATTGCTAATCAACAAGTATTGCACAACACTGCACAAAATTTCTGCAAGAAAAAATTTAAAGACAACACAATATTTGCACAAGAATTATTGCAAAATGAGTCAATGTGCAATAATAAAAATTATTACACACACAAGAAAAGAAATATATCAAGGAATAAACTGACTGAACACTTTAACTCTTAACTGCAACTTAAACAACACTTAACAAGCAAAAGAACAATTTACTTTAAAAGAAGAACTTAAAAATTGCACTAAGAGTGAATTTGTTCAATGAAACATGAAAATAATAGGTGCTAAAAACACATAACAAAAAAAGTTTGAACACTTACAGTGATGTAGAACACAACACATCAACATAAACACAATACTAGAATTTTCTTGCAATGATACTTGATGTGTGAAAACTTTGATAAGAATGATTTCTTGCTTGCACAAAATAATGGCACTATTGTCTGTGGAAATAAGACAAATTAGACACTGGCTAAATGAAAAGAATAAGAACACAAGAATGTTCAACACACAGAGAACAAAACGAAAATACACAAATGCTGTGAGAAAAAATATATATATATAACTGAGACGACACTGAGTTGTGATGCAGGATACAACTAAATAAATTACTGAATTACTTCACTGAATCACTGAGAACACTAGGTGATTCTGAAGTGTAAACACAAGTTCTATACTGCTCATATGTTGCACACACAACAAAGGAAAAACACTAAGTACTTACTTCAAGTGTATAAAAAGAAACACAACACAACAGACATAAGATAATGCACGAAAATTAACACTGAATTAAGAAGATAAAAAAAATTATTGCAATCAGTATATAATAAACACTGAGTCTGATCAAGTCATTGAATGTCACTAAGAAAATCACTGGAACACAAAAGAAATGTCTCAACACTCGCAAATGTCTCTATGAAAAATATTATCGCTGTAACGACTTGGTGTAGAATGAGGTAGATGGTGGAAGGTTGGAGGATTGTTTATGTCGTCTTGCTGCTATCCTCTGCACACGTGACTGTAGAATTGCGCTTACATCGACGATAGACTTCACACAGGAGGCTTTTAACTGTTGGCGCAAAACACACTCTAGCTCTTGACCCCCTATGTGGTCCTTAAAATATGGTGCTATAACCCCTCGTAGTGAACCAAACATTGGCAGAGGTTTGGTGAGTGGGTTAGTTGCTGAGTGATGCATCTGAGGCCGCGTGGTGAGTGGGTGGGTGGGCTTAACAAGGCTAAGACCAGGGGTGGTAGACACATGTGGTGAGTGGGTGGGTGGGCTTAACAGGGCTAAGACCGGGGGTGGTGAGACACACGTGGTGAGTGGGTGGGTGGGCTTAACAGGGCTAAGACCGGGGGTGGTGAGACACACGTGGTGAGTGGGTGGTTGGGCCTATGGTTTGAACGCCATAAGCCTCACTGAGGACAACCACACTGCTGTGAAGATATTCTAAGCTGGCTGGCTTAAAATACACCCACGAAATACCACAACACCACAAGGATGAAAAAGCACTCAGAATGGCTTGGAGCTTGAATCACAAGCGATGAAGACTACTCACGTGGCTTGCTTGAGTACTGGGGAAAGACACCTGGGTTAGTTGCTAGCTGGCTTATCTTAACCCTTCACACAGAATAGCTTGATAACTTCTCACGATGAGCACAGCAGGGGTGGAAAGCTGGCTTGGCAGGCAAAAAAACTGGATGAAATAGGCTAGGCTGGACTGGACTCCCTCACCACAGACTGTCTTATTTTGCAAACTCGGGTCAACCCCTCTGGAGTGATGCAAATAAGCAGATAAACACTAATACAAAGAGACTGACCAGTGAATGGTGTAGAAGCTGGTAGGAGCTTGGGCAGGAGGAACTGGCTGAGGTAGCTGGCTGGCGTTAACCTTCTCGGCAGGCCTACTCACAAGATGGCAGCCGGCTCGGTAGAAATTATCTCCAGAAATCGCTGTAATCGTCAGAATTACAGGCCCTTCCCTGTCACCATTTATCGTAGGGGTTCTTAAATGGAGATATCGAGGGTTGAAGGTAGACACACTTGTTGGATGGTAACGATATATTGTCAGACTCTGGTAAAGGGAGATGGAGCCCAGCCTTGACTTGTCCTGCCTATGTCAAACGCCGACTGACACTGAGGTAGCTAGCTCGCCTCACACTCAAGCTATATCCCGTGACGTCATACAGTCACAGGCCTAAGAGGGATCTCCTATCTAAAGCACATGGGTGATACTATGATACGCAATACAACACAGGGATCAGCAACTATGCTGACATTAAGACGAGGTATGATAAAGCTCATGGAGCAGGGAGAGAGGATCTAGTAGCGACCAGTGACGAAACGGGGCCAGGAACTGAGTCTCGACCCCTGCAACCACAAATAGGTGAGTACACTCTCTCTTTCTCTCTCTCTCTCTCTCTCTCTCTCTCTCTCTCTCTCTCTCTCTCTCTCTCTCTCTCTCTCTCTCTCTCTCTCTCTCTCTCTCAACCTACTTGGAAATACTTCAATGTAAGCAGTAATCTTCTCGGCCTTTTTGGCATCATTGAGAACAGCGAGGTCGGCCCCCATGTTTTGGCACCTCTCCCTGGCACCCTGCCACTTGACGGCACCTTCCTGGCAGCAGGGCGTCTCAACCACCTTCAGACACCAGTCGGAAACACTGAAGAAGTGAGACGGGCAGTTTGCTGTCATGTGGAGCAGAGAAACAGTCTAAGTGAGCAGAGGGAAACACTGGAGAAGAAGAGACTTATATCGCTGGAACACGGGGACACCACTGGAACACGGGGGCACCACTGGAACACGGGGACACCACTGGAACACGGGGGCACCACTGGAACACGGGGGCACCACTGGAACACGGGGGCAACACTGGAACACGGGGGCACCACTGGAACACGGGGACACCACTGGAACACGGGGGCACCACTGGAACACGGGGACACCACTGGAACACGGGGGCAACACTGGAACACGGGGACACCACTGGAACACGGGGGCAACACTGGAACACGGGGACACCACTGGAACACGGGGACACCACTGGAACACGGAGACACGGGAAGGCTCCCTGGGTGTTAAGACAACACCCACGTGGAGCCTGACCAGAAGGCTCCCTGGGTGTTAAGACAACACCCACGTGGAGCCTGACCAGAAGGCTCCCTGGTTGTTAAGACTACACCCACCGTGGAGCTTGACCAGAAGGCTCCCTGGGTGTTAAGACTACACCCACCGTGGAGCCTGACCAGAAGGCTCCCTGGGTGTTAAGACTACACCCACCGTGGAGCCTGACCAGAAGGCTCCCTGGGTGTTAAGACTACACCCACCGTGGAGCCTGACCAGAAGGCTCCCTGGGTGTTAAGACTACACCCACCGTGGAGCCTGACCAGAAGGCTCCCTGGGTGTTAAGACTACACCCACCGTGGAGCCTGACCAGAAGGCTCCCTGGGTGTTAAGACTACACCCACCGTGGAGCCTGACCAGAAGGCTCCCTGGGTGTTAAGACTACACCCACCGTGGAGCCTGACCAGAAGGCTCCCTGGGTGTTAAGACTACACCCACCGTGGAGCCTGACCAGAAGGCTCCCTGGGTGTTAAGACTACACCCACCGTGGAGCCTGACCAGAAGGCTCCCTGGGTGTTAAGACTACACCCACCGTGGAGCCTGACCAGAAGGCTCCCTGGGTGTTAAGACTACACCCACCGTGGAGCCTGACCAGAAGGCTCCCTGGGTGTTAAGACTACACCCACCGTGGAGCCTGACCAGAAGGCTCCCTGGGTGTTAAGACCACACCCACCGTGGAGCCTGACCAGAAGGCTCCCTGGGTGTTAAGACCACACCCACCGTGGAGCCTGACCAGAAGGCTCCCTGGGTGTTAAGACCACACCCACCGTGGAGCCTGACCAGAAGGCTCCCTGGGTGTTAAGACCACACCCACCGTGGAGCCTGACCAGAAGGCTCCCTGGGTGTTAAGACCACACCCACCGTGGAGCCTGACCAGAAGGCTCCCTGGGTGTTAAGACCACACCCACCGTGGAGCCTGACCAGAAGGCTCCCTGGGTGTTAAGACCACACCCACCGTGGAGCCTGACCAGAAGGCTCCCTGGGTGTTAAGACCACACCCACCGTGGAGCCTGACCAGAAGGCTCCCTGGGTGTTAAGACCACACCCACCGTGGAGCCTGACCAGAAGGCTCCCTGGGTGTTAAGACTACACCCACCGTGGAGCCTGACCAGAAGGCTCCCTGGGTGTTAAGACTACACCCACCGTGGAGCCTGACCAGAAGGCTCCCTGGGTGTTAAGACCACACCCACCGTGGAGCCTGACCAGAAGGCTCCCTGGGTGTTAAGACCACACCCACCGTGGAGCCTGACCAGAAGGCTCCCTGGGTGTTAAGACTACACCCACCTTGGCAGTGATAGCAATATATGCTTCCACATGTCACAGTTCCTGGGACCTGAAAAGGTTATGACAACATTAAACTAAATGAGTACAAATAGTTGAGTACGCCTAGAATAGTAGAGGGGCTACAACTTACCTAGAGTGACAGGAAAGGTCACACTCAGCAGAGATGAGTACACACGCCTTGTAATTCATCCTTTACCTCACGCTGACGCTCACGACCCACGACCAGACTCACGACCCACGACCAGACTCACGACCCACGACCAGGTTCACGACCCACGACCAGACTCACGACCCACGACCAGACTCACGACCCACGACCAGGTTCACGACCCACGACCAGACTCACGACCCACGACCAGACTCACGACCCACGACCAGGTTCACGACCCACGACCAGACTCACGACCCACGACCAGGTTCACGACCCACGACCAGACTCACGACCCACGACCAGACTCACGACCCACGACCAGACTCACGACCCACGACCAGGTTCACGACCCACGACCAGACTCACGACCCACGACCAGACTCACGACCCACGACCAGACTCACGACCCACGACCAGACTCACGACCCACGACCAGACTCACGACCCACGACCAGGTTCACGACCCACGACCAGACTCATGACCCACGACCAGACTCACGACCCACGACCAGACTCACGACCCACGACCAGACTCACGACCCACGACCAGACTCACGACCCACGACCAGGTTCACGACCCACGACCAGACTCACGACCCACGACCAGACTCACGACCCACGACCAGGTTCACGACCCACGACCAGACTCACGACCCACGACCAGACTCACGACCCACGACCAGGTTCACGACCCACGACCAGACTCACGACCCACGACCAGGTTCACGACCCACGACCAGACTCACGACCCACGACCAGACTCACGACCCACGACCAGACTCACGACCCACGACCAGGTTCACGACCCACGACCAGACTCACGACCCACGACCAGACTCACGACCCACGACCAGACTCACGACCCACGACCAGACTCACGACCCACGACCAGACTCACGACCCACGACCAGGTTCACGACCCACGACCAGACTCACGACCCACGACCAGGTTCACGACCCACGACCAGACTCACGACCCACGACCAGACTCACGACCCACGACCAGACTCACGACCCACGACCAGACTCACGACCCACGACCAGACTCACGACTCACGTCCAGACTCACGACCCACGACCAGACTCACGACCCACGACCAGACTCACGACCCACGACCAGACTCACGACCCACGACCAGACTCACGACCCACGACCAGACTCACGACCCACGACCAGACTCACGACCCACGACCAGACTCACGACCCACGACCAGGTTCACGACCCACGACCAGACTCACGACCCACGACCAGACTCACGACCCACGACCAGACTCACGACCCACGACCAGACTCACGACCCACGACCAGACTCACGACCCACGACCAGACTCACGACCCACGACCAGACTCACGACTCACGTCCAGACTCACGACCCACGACCAGACTCACGACCCACGACCAGACTCACGACCCACGACCAGACTCACGACCCACGACCACACTCACGACCCACGACCAAACTCACGACCCACGACCAGACTCACGACCCACGACCAGACTCACGACCCACGACTAGACTCACGACCCACGACCAGGTTCACGACCCACGACCAGACTCACGACCCACGACCAGGTTCACCTGGCTACGAGCAAGAGACAAGGTGAGTCTCGCAGACCTGTAGGAGGCAGGTTCCCCTTGTGTAGGTTCCCGAGGTCTCCTGAGCACCATTCATAACGCTGGTTAAGGAGAGAATTAGGTGAAGACACAGGTGACGTGTTATGTAGCCGGGGTACCTGTCTACTAGTGTACATAATTATATAAAGGATTATTGCACTAAATTAACGATTATGAGGTAATTAATAATCTTAGTTATTTGTAAAGTTGACCCTCCATCCCTTCCTACCTCCCTCCATCCCTCCATCTCTCCCTCCCTCCATCCCTCCCTCCATCCCTCCCTCCATCCCTCCCTCCATCCCTCCCTCCATCCCTCCCGGACCACACCTCAGCAACAGAAAGTATCAGCCGCACCGAAGGTGACCCAAGGTTAGTACAGTCACCAGCGACCTTGCACAGTGACCCATAATGATAGAGGGTGAACTAACTTCTGGTGACACAGGGTCAGCCACTGGTGACCCCCAAGATGACCTACAGCAGCGTTTCTTAGTCGGGGTTCCCCGGAATCCTAGGGTTCTGCGAGAAGTAGTTAGGGGTTCCGCGAGAGGTCACTAGGGTTTCCGCGAGAGGTTGCTAGGGGTTCCACGAGAGGTTGCTAGGGTACGAAGGTTGAGCTAGAGTGACCCTGGGTCGTACACTGACGAGGGTCATCTCGGTCATTCTGGATATAACAACAACTCCCTTATATGGAACGATCAGACGATATCCACAGCAATGCCAGGTCCAGAACACGTGCACACACACACACACACACACACACACACACACACACACACGTACTCATATACAACAGGCCTAGTGTCTAATCGACATGTGCCTAGGACAAAATGGTAACTAACACACACACACTCACACACACACACACACACACACACACACACACACACACACACACACACACACACACACACAAACACACACACACACACACACACACACACACACACACACACACACACACACACACACACACACACACACACACACACACAAACAAACACACACACAAACACACACACACACACACACACACACACACACACACAAACACACACACACACACACACACACACACACACACACACACACACACACACACACACACACACACACACACAAACACACACACACACACACACACACACACACATACACACACACACACACACAAACACACACACACACACACACACACACACACACAAACACACACACACACACACACACACACACACACACACACACACATACACACACACACACACACAAACACACACACACACACACACACACACACACACACATACACACACACACACACACACACACATACACACACACACATACACACACACACACACACACACACACACACACACACACACACACACACACAAACACACACACACACACACACACACACACACAAACACACACACACACACACACACACACACACACACACATACACACACACACACACACACACACACACACACAAACACACACACACACACACACACACATACACACACACACACACACAAACACACACACACACACACACACACACACACACACACACACACACACATACACACACACACACACACACACACATACACACACACATACACACACACATACACACACCAACACACACACACACACACACACACACACACACACACACACACACACACACACACACACACACACACACACACACACACACACACACACACACACACACACACACACACACACACAGCCTCGGAAAAGTGGATAAAAAGGCTTCAAGGAAGAATATTTGGATTTCTTCCTGAAGCAGTTTGAATATTCCACTTCCCCTGCCACTCCATCTTTTTATTCTTTTTTACCAAGAGGATCCAGGTATATATACAACATGGTAAGCCAGGCCCCGTGGCCTGGATGGCAAAGCTCCCGCTTCACACGCGAAGGGCGCGGGTTCGATTCCCGGCGGGGTGGAAACATTTCGACATTTCCTTACACCTGTTGTCCTGTTCACCTAGCAGCAAATAGGTACCTGGGTGTTAGTCGACTGGTGTGGGTCGCATCCTGGGGACAAGATTGAGGACTCCAATGGAAATGAGACAGACAGTTTTCGATGACTCACTGACCGGGTCGCGGGGGCGCTGACCCCCAAAACCCTCTCCAGGTATACTTCAGGTATTTACAATGAAATCAGGAACGATGTCAGAGTTAGAGTGCACCAACAAGTAATGGACACAATGCAAGTAGTAGCAGGAGAGATGAAGACACTGGTGAGAGGTAGATACCTCGACGGCACTGGGAGCAAACATCTCTCTGCGGGTTCTGCGAGAGGAAACAGAGGACCTGTGTGAAACACTAGCAACGATCTTTAGCAAGTCAGATGAAAGAGGGTAGGTGTCTGGAAGGTAGTGAATGTAATTCCAATATTTTGAAAGCAAGCTGACAGACAGAAGGCATCGAACTACAGACCAGTTTCACTAATATGCATAGTTTGCAAACTTATGAAAATTATGAGGAGTAGCAGAACATGCGGAGAGGAAAGGACTCATAATGAACAACCACCATGGTTTTCCACAAGGTAAATCCTGTCTCACAAATTCGCTAAACTTCTGTGACCAGGTAAAGAAAATTAGGCAGGAGAGAGAGACAGACTTAACATATCAAAAGAATAACGGCTGCAATAACCGCACGGCTGGCGAATATAAGGGAAGCTTTCAGAAACCTTAACAAGGAGGCATTCACGGCTTTGTACATGTATATATCAGACTCGTCTTGGAGTATGCAGCGCCACTGTGAAACCCACATTTAATAAAGCATATTAAAAACTGCAAAGATTTGCAACCAAACTAGTCCCAGAGCTGGGTGGTAAGAGAGAGGCTAGAGAAGCTAAACCTAACAACATTAGAAGGACCAGAAGTGACATGATTAAGACGTAGAAAATACTGAGAGGCGGGTCTCAGGTACACGAGGTCACATTTGGGAGTTAAAAACACAGATGAGTCACAGGGTTATTAGGAAATACTTCTTTAGCCTTAGAGTGGCAAGGAAATGGAATGACCTAGACTGCGAAGTGGTAGAGGCAGGACCCATACATAATTTTAAACTAGGTATAAGGCAGCCAGGAGAGAATGAACCCAGTAGCGGCCAGCGGAGAAGCGAGGCCAGGAGCTGTGACTCGAGCGTTACAGCAACCACATTAGGTGATTACAGGTATGCTAGAGCCCACGAGGCTAGGAGGGAGTGACTCTGACACGCAGCAAGTTGAGGATGGGGCCAAGAGCTGGGACTAGATCCTGCAACCACATACAGGTGAGTACATACAGGTTAGTACTCTCTCAGCATCCTGGTACACACGGGCAGTGGCGTCCTGGAGACAGTGTGTAGAAGACAGTGCAGGAGACGGAGGTAGAGGGAATCTCCCGGTCTACCTAGAAGGCTCCTGGGAGACCCAGGCCGGTGGGGGAAAGATTCTAGTCGGGAAAGGAGGGAACGGGGGAGATTGGAACCAGTTTTTCAACCAAGAAAGGATAAACAAAGCCCAGTTCAGAGACTTGAATCCCCTCTCAAATTATTGTCAATTCGATTTGAATCCCCACAGAAAAAAATTACACTCGTTCATTTTTTTTCCTTGTAAAAGAAAATAAATTTTGATCAAATTCACTTAATTTTCAGTGCCGTGTGGACGAGCACACAGATTAAAAAAAAATCAGGACTTTGGGTTAAGATAAGTTGAACGAAACACTGAGAGAAACTACAGAATTGCTACCCCCTAAAAAAAATGAGAACCTGGGTATAAATATGTGTGTGCTTTTGTCAGAAGTGTTCACTCAGGTGTTGGCTACCCACAGTGACAACATCTGTGTGTCTTGTGTGTCTGCGGCATCTGTAGCATCATGTGTCTGAGTGCATCTGTTCAGCAGATGTGGGAGAGGATGGCATCTCTGCCAGTGATGGTGGTGGTCAGCGTGGCCCTCGTCTCATCTGTGATGGCAGCAGGTATGTGGTGGTCACATGTGTGATAGCAGCAGGTATGTGGTGTCACATGTGTGATGGCAGCAGGTATGTGGTGTCACATGTGTGATGGCAGCAGGTATGTGGTGTTATATGTGTGATGGCAACAGGTATGTGGTGGCACATGTGTGATGGCAGCAAGGAAGTAGTGTCACATCTGTGATGGCGGCAAATAGATAGACAGGTGTCACATTAAGGTCCGAGACTGTCTTACTGGTATCTCTGGCAGCACTGTTCTTACTGTTAGACTAAGGCTTTAAATATCTCTGGCAGTTTGGTTGGTATGGAGATGTTAATGACATGAAATACAATGTGTGTGGACAGAGACAGTGCCACACACTGGTGTGTGGACAGAGACAGTGCCACACACTGGTGTGTGGACAGAGACAGTGCCACACACTGGTGTGTGGACAGACAGTGCCACACACTGGTGTGTGGACAGAGATACGGCCACACACAGGTGTGTAGACAGAGACAGGGCCACACACTGGTGTGTGGGCTGAGACAGGTCCACACACTGGTGCGTAGACAGAGACAGAGAGCCACACACTGATGTGTGGACAGAGACAGGGCCATATACTGGTGTGTGGACAGACATAGGGCCATACACTGGTGTGTGGACAGACACAGGGCCATATACTGGAGCACTGAACTCGCATTTGTGGTCACAGTGGTGCCTATGCTAACTTTCCTATAGTGTATAAATATACCTAATTAGATGAATTACATTGTAGCCAGCTGGCTCAGTGGTTTTACGACTGGGGTTTTACGACTCACTAGCCACGAGTTCAATCCCTCCCCGTACCCTGGTTTGTTTACAATCGTGTCACTACGATTTCCTGGAGACATCCAGCCCAACAGACACCTTCACACAAGCCTTACAGGATATAACAAAATATTTCAATGTTAATAATAAGATATATGAAATATTTAAATTGTAGCCATAGTTTGTGACGACCAGAAGAGTAAATTGTTTTTGTGAACATTGCAATCCACTGACTAATGTTTTAGTGGTAATGAGATAAATGTTTTTCTTAGATTGTGTCTCTGTGTTGTATTGGCTAAATAAAATATGTGAGGTGAGTGTAATATTTGAAATGATTGATATGACTCACGAAATGACACGATTGTAAACAATCGGTGAGTGAGTTTTATGATGCACTCACCGCGAGTTTGATTGTGATGTGTTTATTTGTAATGTAAGAATGCTCAGTGAGGTCTGTGATCTCTGTAATACTGTGTTTTGCACTGATCCTCACAGGAAGTACTGACAGTGCACAGTAAACTAGCCTCACAGACGACACAGCTAAAACCGGTGTTACGTCTGTGGTGGCAGGATGTAGACAGACTGGTGTCACATCTGTGGTGGCAGGAAGTAGACAGACTGGTGTCACATCTGTGGTGGCAGGATGTAGATAGACTGGTGTCACATCTGTGGTGGCAGGATGTAGACAGACTGGTGTCACATCTGTGGTGGCAGGATGTAGATAGACTGGTGTCACATCTGTGGTGGCAGGAAGTAGACAGACTGGTGTCACATCTGTGGTGGCAGGATGTAGACAGACTGGTGTCACATCTGTGGTGGCAGGATGTAGACAGACTGGTGTCACATCTGTGGTGGCAGGATGTAGATAGACTGGTGTCACATCTGTGGTGGCAGGATGTAGACAGACTGGTGTCACATTTAACACAGTCCACTAAGCTTCAACACGTCATCCTGCAGTAGCTGAGCCTGCACTCTCCTACAGGCTGTCGTGCGCCGTTCGTGCAGCAGGTGGATGAGTCGTGTTTACACGTGGTGGTGTCGTACCAGCTGAACAACCAAGGGGCGCCCGTGTCGTGGGCGGGGGCGCGGTCGTCGTGTCGCAAGGTGGGCGGTGACCTGGTGGTCCTGGACTCACACGAGAAACTGCAAGTCCTCTCACGCTACCTGGACACGGTATTACCAGGTATGACCTGTACTAACACCACCACCAGGTGACCTGACCACAACTTTCTTCACTTTCAGGTGGTTGCCAGGTGTTCTGAGTCTATTATTATTATTATTATTATTATTATTATTATTATTATTATTATTATCATTATCTCTTAGAACCCTGGCCCTACTACTCTCGTTATCATAAGTAATTTACTTAATATAGCGCTATATATAATGATTATTAATTAAGAAACATACAGGTGAAAGAATGTGGATGTAGTCACGTATGTTAGAAAGATGGTAATGTTAATGTTGATATGTAAAGACCAGTTTAGTTGAAGGAATGTATGTGTTGACCTTAAGACGGTCACAGTCTCTCTCTCTCTCTCTCTCTCTCTCTCTCTCTCTCTCTCTCTCTCTCTCTCTCTCTCTCTCTCTCTCTCTCTCTCTCTCTCTCTCTCTCTCTCTCTCTCTCTCTCTCTCTTCATCACTCTCCCCCCTCCACCACTACCTGCCCTCCACTACAAGTACTAACCACCACTATCTCCCTCCTCCACCACTACCTGCCCTCCACTACAAGTACTAACCACCACTATCTCCCTCCTCCACCACTACCTGCCCTCCACTACAAGTACTAACCACCACTATCCCTCCTCCACCACTACCTGCCCTCCACTACAAGCACTAACCACCACTATCTCCCTCCTCCACCACTACCTGCCCTCCACTACAAGCACTAACCACCACTATCTCCCTCCTCCACCACTACCTGCCCTCCACTACAAGTACTAACCACCACTATCTCCCTCCACCACCACTACCTGCCCTCCACTACAAGTACTAACCACCACTATCTCCCTCCACCACTACCTGCCCTCCACTACAAGCACTAACCACCTCTATCTCCCTCCTCCACCACCACTACCTGCCCTCCACTACAAGTACTAACCACCACTACTCTCCCTCCTCCACCACTACCTGCCCTCCACTACAAGCACTAACCACCACTATCTCCCTCCTCCACCACTACCTGCCCTCCACTACAAGTACTAACCACCACTATCCCTCCTCCACCACTACCTGCCCTCCACTACAAGCACTAACCACCACTATCTCCCTCCTCCACCACTACCTACTCTCCACTACAAGTACTAACCACCACTGTCTCCCTCCTCCACCACTACCTGCCCTCCACTACAAACACTAACCACCACTATCTCCCTCCTCCACCACTACCTGCCCTCCACTACAAGCACTAACCACCACTATCCCTCCTCCACCACTACCTGCCCTCCACTACAAGCACTAACCACCACTATCTCCCTCCTCCACCACTACCTACTCTCCACTACAAGTACTAACCACCACTATCTCCCTCCTCCACCACTACCTGCCCTCCACTACAAGTACTAACCACCACTATCTCCCTCCTCCACCACTACCTGCCCTCCACTACAAGCACTAACCACCACTATCTCCCTCCACCACCACTACATGCCCTCCACTACAAGCACTAACCACCACTATCTCCCTCCACCACCACTACCTGCCCTCCACTACAAGCACTAACCACCACTATCTCCCTCCTCCACCACTTCGTGCCCTCCACTACAAGTACTAACCACCACTGTCTCCCTCCTCCACCACTACCTACTCTCCACTACAAGTACTAACCACCACTGTCTCCCTCCTCCACCACTACCTGCCCTCCACTACAAGCACTAACCACCACTATCTCCCTCCACCACCACTACCTGCCCTCCACTACAAGCACTAACCACCACTATCTCCCTCACAGAGGAGACCAAGGCTGGTTACATCTACTGGGTCGGAGGTTACCGTGTTGGACGGAAGCGGTGGCGTTGGGTTGACGGTAGCTTAGTTGACCTCAAGTCTCACATGTAAGTTACCCTTTTGTTGCTGTTAAACGACCCGTTTACACAGGTGAGTTACAGATGTTAGGTTCAAAGTGAAAGTTTTTTTTGTGTGAAAATGGGTATTTTGTGTATATTTTGTAAATTGTGTAATTAATTTCTTTTACACAGGTTCACCCTGTTTCTCTCTGGTCTCCATCCTTTCTCATATCATTTCGCAGATTTCCGCCTCTTTCTTCTGCGGTATAACCCTTTTTACCTGTTTCACAACCTATTTTCTTACTTTCTTGCATAATGCCACAGTTTCCTCCCAGGGAGACTTGAACTTCCCAGGTAATGTCATAAGTGGTCACGCCTCTCCTTCCGTCATTCTTCAGTATTCCTCTGACTTGACACTTTTCTTACACAGGAACAGTACATGTACATGTGTGCATGGGTGTCTATGTAGGCGTGTGTACTCACCTATATGTCTGTACGTGTGCGTGTTATTACGGCCTTGATCACTCACATGAAATAACGGAAGCATTACGATACTCTCTCCTTCCCCGTAGATGGACACCCAGCAGACCAACCCAAGACAATGTAGACCGGTTCACCATTCTGGTACCGGTGGATCAGGTCCACCACCGACGGTACCTTCTTGATTACGAGACCAGCAGTCGCGGACCCGGGTTCGTCTGTGAGTGGAAGGAACGAAACACCAGTGACTCATCTGAAGAGAGAAGTGACTTCTTGTAGTTTTCTGTGTGACCTGGGCGGACTATCTAACTTTGAGAGACTGGGATAGATAGAAACACCTACAATAAATGGAAACACCACGATAGATAGAAACATCTACAACAGTCTACAAGCACAAATTTATTTTGGTGTTGTATCATTTAAAATACAAACTTTTAAAAACAGCAGAACTGCGTTATTTTATCCCCGATTGTTTTATATACACACACAGGAGCTGTGACTCGACCCCTGCACACACACACACACACACACACACACACACACACACACACACACACACACAGGTATGATAACAGATGCCATCTTTCCAACGGGATACCAAATCCTGAGGAAAGACAGAGGGAACAGGGGGGATGGAGGAGTGGCATTGCTGATCAAAAATCGCTGGAATTTTGATGAGCTGGAGAGAGGAGACAGCGGAGAAGAAAGTGATTACATAGCGGGAACGCTTCACTCTGGAGGTCCCAAGGTGGTAATAGCAGTGATGTATAACCCACCACAGAACAGCAGGAGGCCAAGGCAAGAGTACGACGAGAGCAATAGAGCGATGGTTGACACAATGGCTACAGTGGCCAGAAGAGCTCATGCATGCAGGGCAAAGCTCCTGATCATGGGTGACTTCAACCACAAGGAGATCGATTGGGAGAACTTGGACCCGCATGGGGGCCAAGATACATGGAGGGCTAAGATGATGGAGGTGGTACTGAAAAACTTCATGTACCAACACGTAAGGGACACTACAAGAGAGAGAGGAGAGGATGAACCAGCAAGGCTGGACTTAGTATTCACCTTGAGTAGTGCAGATATCGAGGACATCACATATGAAAGACCCCTTGGGGCCAGTGACCATGTGGTTTTAAGCTTCGAATACACAGTAGAGCTACAAGTGGAGGGAGAAGCAGGAAGGCCAGGACGAATGAAGCCAAACTACAAGAAAAGGGACTACACAGGAATGAGGAACTTCCTGAACAGGGTTCAGTGGGACAGAGAACTGACAGGGAAGCCAGTTATTAAGATGATGGAATATGTAGCAACAAAAATGCAAGGAGGCTGAGGAGAGGTTTGTACCCAAGGGTAACAGGAATAATGAAAAAGCCAGGATGAGCCCATGGTTCACCCAAAGGTGCAGGGAGGCAAAAATCAAGTGTGCTAGGGAATGGAAGAAATATAGAAGGCAAAGGACCCAGGAGAATAAGGAGAGCAGTCGTAGAGCCAGAAACGATTATGCACAGATAAGAAGGGAGGCCCAAAGACAATATGAAAACGACATAGCAGCGAAAGCCAAATCTGACCCGAAACTGTTATACAGCCACATCAGGAGGAAAACAACACTCAAGGACCAGGTAATCAGGCTAAGGAAAAAAGGAGGAGAGACAACAAGAAATGACCGTGAAGTATGTGAGGAACTCAACAAGAGATTCAAAGAAGTGTTCACAGAGGAGACAGAGAAGGCTCCAGAAAGACGGAGAGGTGGGGCACACCACCATGTGCTGGACACAGTGCACACAACCGAGGAAGAAGTGAAGAGGCTTCTGAGTGAGCTAGATACCTCAAAGGCAATGGGGCCAGATAACATCTCCCCATGGATACTGAGAGAGGGAGCAGAGGCGCTATGTGTACCCCTAACAACAATATTAAATACATCTATTGAAACAGGGAGATTGCCTGAGGCATGGAAGACAGCAAATGTAGTCCCAATCTTTAAAAAAGGAGACAGACATGAAGCATTAAACTACAGACCAGTGTCACTGACATGTATAGTATGCAAAATCATGGAGAAGATTATCAGGAGAAGAGTGGTGGAACACCTAGAAAGGAATGATCTCATCAACAGCACCCAACATGGTTTCAGGGACGGGAAATCCTGTGTGGCATGCAAAGAGTACGTAACCTTTATTCGGCGCATGTACACACCCTCATTTACAGGCTATCTCCCCCAACCAGCGAAAGAGGTTGCTAAGAGTTGATGATGGGGCCCCGTCGTTCAACTAGTGACCAGGTTCTAGCCAATAAGAAGATGGTTTTGGCAATCTCAGAGGTTATGTGGGTACCACTCTCCTGTCTGCCCTTGTCATTTCCATTCTAGAGCTGGTTGAAGCACGGTCTGCTATCTTGTGGCTTCTATTTCTGCCTTGCTTACCGTGGAGTGCACTATACTTATCACTGTACATAGTGTACATATTGCTGTTCTAAATTGGTGAAGGATAATATAAGTCTAAACTTTTTCTGCTGTGTTTATTTTGCTCCCATTACACCCGGGGTAACAGGCCATTTGGAATCCTGGGTTGTAAAATCCTGTGTCACAAACCTACTGGAGTTCTATGACATGGTGACAGCAGTAAGACAAGAGAGAGAGGGGTGGGTGGATTGCATATTCTTGGACTGCAAGAAGGTGTTTGACACAATTCCACACAAGAGATTGGTGCAAAAACTGGAGGACCAAGCAGGGATAACAGGGAAGGCACTACAATGGATCAGGGAATACTTGTCAGGAAGACAGCAGCGAGTCATGGTACGTGGCGAGGTGTCAGAGTGGGCACCTGTGACCAGCGGGGTCCCACAGGGGTCAGTCCTAGGACCAGTGCTGTTTCTGGTATTTGTGAATGACATGACAGAAGGAATAGACTCCGAGGTGTCCCTGTTTGCAGATGACGTGAAGTTGATGAGAAGAATTCACTCGATCGAAGACCAGGCAGAACTACAAAGGGATCTGGACAGGCTGCAGACCTGGTCCAGCAATTGGCTCCTGGAGTTCAATCCCACCAAGTGCAAAGTCATGAAGATTGGGGAAGGGCAAAGAAGACCGCAGACGGAGTACAGTCTAGGGGGCCAGAGACTACAAACCTCACTCAAGGAAAAAGATCTTGGGGTGAGTATAACACCAGGTACATCTCCTGAGGCGCACATCAACCAAATAACTGCTGCAGCATATGGGCGCCTAGCAAACCTCAGAACAGCATTCCGACATCTTAATAAGGAATCGTTCAGGACCCTGTACACCGTGTACGTTAGGCCCATATTGGAGTATGCGGCACCAGTTTGGAACCCACACCTAGCCAAGCACGTAAAGAAACTAGAGAAAGTGCAAAGGTTTGCACTTACCTATTACCCAGAGGTAATAGGTATGTCCTACGAGGAGAGGTTAAGGGAAATCAACCTGACGACACTGGAGGACAGGAGAGATAGGGGGGACATGATAACGACATACAAAATACTGAGAGGAATTGACAAGGTGGACAAAGACAGGATGTTTCAGAGATTGGACACAGTAACAAGGGGACACAGTTGGAATTTGAAGTCACAGATGAATCACAGGGATGTTAGGAAGTATTTCTTCAGCCACAGAGTAGTCAGTAAGTGGAATAGTTTGGGAAGCGATGTAGTGGAGGCAGGATCCATACATAGCTTTAAGCAGAGGTATGATAAAGCTCACGGTTCAGGGAGAGTGACCTAGTAGCGATCAGTGAAGAGGCTGGGCCAGGAGCTCGGACTCGATCCCCGCAACCTCAACTAGGTGAGTACAACTAGGTGGGTGCACACACACACACACACACACACACACACACACACACACACACACACACACACACACACACACACACACACACACACACACACACACACTTCAGGAAAGACAGAGGGAGGAGAGGGGGAGGAGGAGTTGCACTGCTCATTAAAAACCAGTGGGGTTTTGAGAAAATGGAAGGAATGGATGGCATGGGCGAAAGGGACTACTTAGTAGGAACAAACCAGTCTGAGGGACATAAGGTGATAATTGCAGTAATGTACAACCCACCACAGAACTGCAGGAGGCCAAGAGAAGAATACGATGAGAGCAACAGAGCAATGATCAACACACTAGCCGAGGTGGCCAGGAGAGCACACATGGGGGGAGCAAAGTTACTAGTTATGGGTGATTTCAATCACAAGGAGATTGACTGGGAAAACCTGGAGCCCCATGGGGGTCCCGAAACATGGAGAGCCAAGATGATGGATGTGGTACTGGAGAACCTCATGCATCAACATGTTAGAGACACTACCAGAGAGAGAGGAGAGGATGAACCAGCAAGGTTGGACCTTGTATTCACCATGAGTAGTTCGGACATCGAGGGTATCATGTATGAAAGGCCCCTGGGAGCTAGTGATCATGTGGTTCTGTGCTTCGACTACATAGTTGAGCTCCAAGTGGAGAGAGTAGCAGGAATAGGCTGGGAAAAACCAAACTACAAAAGGGGGAACTACTCAGGCATGAGGAACTTCCTTCAAGACATTCAGTGGGAGAGGGAACTGACAGGAAAACCAGTACAAGAAATGATGGACTATGTAGCAACAAAATGCAAGGAGGCAGAGGAGAGGTTTGTTCCCAAGGGAAACAGAAATAATGGGAAGAACAGAACGAGTCCTTGGTTCACCCAAAGGTGTAGGGAGGCAAAAACTAGGTGTACTAGAGAATGGAAAAGGTACAGAAGACAGAGAACTCAGGAAAATAAAGAAATCAGCCGAAGAGCCAGAAACGAATATGCACAGATAAGAAGGGAGGCTCAGAGACAATATGAAAATGACATAGCATCAAAAGTAAAGACTGACCCGAAGCTGTTGTACAGCCACATCAGGAGGAAAACAATAGTCAAGGACCAGGTAATCAGACTGAGGAAGGGTGATGGGGAATTCACAAGAAACGACCGAGAGGTATGTCAGGAGCTCAACACGAGATTTAAAGAGGTATTTACAGTGGAAACCAGTAGGACTCCAAGAAATCAGAACAGGGGGGCACACCAGCAAGTGCTGGATGAGGTACATATAACCAAGGAGGAGGTGAAGAAGCTGCTATGCGAACTTGACACCTCAAAGGCGGTGGGACCAGACAACATCTCTCCATGGGTCCTTAAAGAGGGAGCAGAGATATTGTGTGAGCCATTAACAAAGATCTTCAACACATCATTTGAAACTGGGCAACTCCCTGAGGTATGGAAAATGGCAAATGTAGTCCCAATTTTTAAAAAGGGAGACAGACATGAGGCACTAAACTACAGACCTGTATCTCTAACGTGTATAGTATGCAAGGTCATGGAGAAGATCATCAGGAGGAGAGTGGTGGGGCACCTGGAAAGAAACAAGTGTATAATTGACAACCAGCACGGTTTCAGGGAAGGAAAATCCTGTGTCACAAACCTACTAGAGTTTTATGACAAGGTGACAGAAGTAAGACAAGAGAGAGAGGGGTGGATCGACTGCGTATTTTTGGACTGCAAGAAGGCTTTCGACACAGTTCCTCACAAGAGGTTACTGCAAAAGCTAGAGGACCAGGCACACATAACAGGAAAGGCACTGCAATGGATCAGAGAATATCTGACAGGGAGGAAACAACGAGTCATGGTACGCGACGAGGTGTCAGAGTGGGCGCCTGTGACAAGCGGGGTTCCACAGGGGTCAGTCCTAGGACCTGTGCTGTTCTTGGTATACGTGAACGACATAACGGAAGGGATAGACTCAGAAGTGTCCTTGTTTGCAGACGATGTGAAGTTAATGAGAAGAATCGAATCGGACGAGGATCAGGCAGGGCTACAAAGAGATCTGGACAGGCTACAAGCCTGGTCCAGCAACTGGCTCCTTGAATTTAACCCTGCCAAATGCAAAGTCATGAAGATTGGGGAAGGGCAAAGAAGACCGCAGACACAATATAGTTTAGATAGCCAAAGACTGCAAACCTCACTCAAGGAAAAAGATCTGGGGGTGAGTATAACACCGAGCATATCTCCTGAGGCGCACATCAATCAGATAACTGCTGCAGCATACGGGCGCCTGGCAAACCTTCGGATAGCGTTCCGATACCTCAGTAAGGATTCGTTTAAGACTCTGTACACCATCTACGTCAGGCCCATACTGGAGTATGCAGCACCAGTTTGGAATCCACACCTAGTCAAGCACGTCAAGAAATTAGAGAAAGTGCAAAGGTTTGCAACAAGACTAGTCCCAGAGCTACGGGGGTTGTCCTATGAAGAAAGGTTGAGGGAAATCGGCCTGACGACACTGGAGGCCAGGAGGGTCAGGGGAGACATGATAACGACATATAAAATACTGCGCGGAATAGACGAGGTGGACAAAGACGCGATGTTCCAGAGATGGGACACAGACACAAGAGGTCACAATTGGAAGTTGAAGACTCAGATGAATCAAAGGGATGTTAGGAAGTATTTCTTCAGTCATAGAGTACTCAAGCCGTGGAATAGTCTAGAAAGTGACGTAGTGGAGGCGGGAACCATACATAGTTTTAAGGCGAGGTATGATAGAGCTCATGGGGCAGGGAGAGAGAGGACCTAGTAGCAATCAGCGAAGAGGCGGGGCCAGGAGCTGTGACTCGACCCCTGCAACCACAAATAGGTGAGTACAAGCAGGTGAGTACACTGCCGTCATGTGGTTAGGGAGATCTCAGGAAATATTGTGGTTGAGTCTCTCTCTCTCTCTCTCTCTCTCTCTCTCTCTCTCTCTCTCTCTCTCTCTCTCTCTCTCTCTCTCTCTCTCTCTCTGCTCGTATGTAAAACACCTGTTATATATTTGGTGATATTTTTCCCTGTGGGGAAGATGTGGCAACACCAATATTGCTACAACAAATTCTGTTTGTTTATGGTTCGCTCCCAAATGTGTTTTGTGTGTGTACTCGCCGATTTGTGGTTGCTGGGGGTCGAGTCACAGCTCCTGCCTCTGTGCTTCCGTGAGGACTCATTATATATTCACCATGAAGAGCCAAGCTGATTATCTGACATTACTCAACACCTGCGGGATAATGCATGGAAGGTGACTCTAATTCTTTGGATCAGGAGCCCTTCCCTAGCACCAAGGCTTATCCCTGAAGGGACTCTGGAGATGTGAAGAGTTACTTGGGACGTACATGAGGACCTGTAACAATCACGTACATGAGGACCTGTAACCATCACGTACATGAGGACCTGTAACAATCACGTACATGAGGACCTGTAACAATCACGTACATGAGGACATGTAACAATCACGTACATAGGACCTGTAACAATCACGTACATGAGGACCTGTAACAATTACGTACATGAGGACCTGTAACAGTCACGTACATGAGGACCTGTAACAATAACGTACATGAGGACCTGTAACAATCACGTACATAGGACCTGTAACAATCACGTACATGAGGACCTGTAACAATCACGTACATAGGACCTGTAACAATCACGTACATGTGGACCTGTAACAATCACGTACATGAGAACCTGTAACAATCACGTACATGAGGACCTGTAACAATCACGTACATAGGACATGTAACAATCACGTACATGAGGACCTGTAACAATCACGTACATGAGAACCTGTAACAATCACGTACATGAGGACCTGTAACAATCACGTACATGAGGACCTGTAACAATCACGTACATGAGGACCTGTAACAATCACGTACATGAGGACCTGTAACAATCACGTACATGAGGACCTGTAACAATCACGTACATGAGGACCTGTAACAATCACGTACATGAGGACCTGTAACAATCACGTACATGATGACCTGTAACAATCACGTACCTGAGGACCTGTAACAGTTACGTACATCAGGACCTGTAACAGTTATTACGTACATTAGGACTGTAACGGTTACGTACATGACTACCTGTAACGGCTACATACATGAGGACCTGTAACAGTTGTTACGTACATGAAGACCTGTAACAGTCACGTACATGAGCCCCTGTAAGTTATTACGTACATGAGGACCTGTGATAGTCACGTACATGAGGACCTGTAACAGTTATTACGTACATGAGGAAGTGTAACAGTCACCTACATGAGAACCTGTAATAGTTATTACGTACATGAGGACCTGTAACAGTTATTACGTACATGAGGACCTGTAACAGTTATTACGTACATGAGGACCTGTAACAGTTATTACATACACGAGGACCTGTAACATTTACGTACATGAGAACCTGTAAAATCTACGTACATGAGGACCTGTACATTTACGTACATGAGGACCTGTAACATCTACGCACATGAGGACCTGTAACATTTACATACATGAGGACCGGTAACATCTACGTACATGAGGACCTGTAACATCTACGTACATGAGGACGTGTAACATCTGCGTACATGAGGACCTGTAACATCTACGTACATGAGGATCTGTAACATCTACGTACATGAGGACGTGTAACATCTACATACATGAGGACGTGTAACATCTACGTACATGAGGACGTGTAACATCTACGTACATGAGGACGTGTAACATCTACGTACATGAGGACGTGTAACATCTACGTACATGAGGACGTGTAACATCTACGTACATGAGGACGTGTAACATCTACGTACATGAGGACGTGTAACATCTACGTACATGAGGACGTGTAACATCTACGTACATGAGGACGTGTAACATCTACGTACATGAGGACGTGTAACATCTACGTACATGAGGACGTGTAACATCTACGTACATGAGGACGTGTAACATCTACGTACATGAGGCTGCTGTCTATCTGATAATGATAATAATAATCTATATTTCTAGAATATTCATTATAAAGCTGAGATAAGATTACTAAAGATAATTGACTTTACATAAATCTTCTGGTTACCCAGAGTATTTCCGAGGCTTTATAATTACCTTTTAACTAGTAAATATGATTTAATTATTTTTCTGCTGTTATTTGTTATTTTTCGACACTGGATGAAATAATTTATGATTCACGAAATCGTAAAAACACGATTGTAAACGAATCAGGGAACGGGTGGGGTTTTAAACCCGTGGTGAGTGAGTCGTGAAAGTCACAGTCCAGTGCGTTAACCACTGGGCCAGTTGTCTCCAATAAGATTATTATGACTAGGTACGTATATTTCTATATACCATAGGGAGGTTAGCATGGGCCACCACTGCGACCACAAATACATATATACTTTTTTTTTTTTCAACACGTCGGCCGTCTCCCAACGAGTCATATATATATACTATATGACTCGGTGGAGACGGTGGATTAAGACTTGTGAATATAGTGTGTGTGTGTGTGTGTGTGTGTGTATGTGTGTGTGTGTGTGTGTGTGTGTGTGTGTGTGTGTGTGTGTGTGTGTGTGTGTGTGTGTGTGTGTGTGTGTGTGTGTGTGTGTGTGTGTGTGTGTGTGTGTGTGTGTGTGTGTGTGTGTGTGTATGTGTGTGTGTGTGTGTGTGTGTGTGTGTGTGTGTGTGTGTGTGTGTGTGTGTGTGTGTGTGTGTGTGTGTGTGTGTGTGTGTGTACTCACCTAGTTGTACTCACCTAGTTGTGGTTGCAGGGGTCGATTCCCAGCTCCTGGCCCCTCCTCTTCACTGGTCGCTACTAGGTCACTCTCCCTGAGCCGTGAGCTTTATCATACCTCTGCTTAAAGCTATGTATGGATCCTGCCTCCACTACATCGCTTCCCAAACTATTCCACTTCCTGACTACTCTGTGGCTGAAGAAATACTTCCTAACATCCAAGTGATTCATCTGTGTCTTCAACTTCCAACTGTGTCCCCTTGTTGTTGTGTCCCATCTCTGGAACATCCTGTCTTTGTCCACCTTGTCAATTCCTCTCAGTATTTTGTATGTCGTTATCATGTCCAGTCCCTGGACCCATTATGTACCTCTGTAATCTTTTGACTACCGCCCACAGGATGGGTATGGGGTGCATAATAAACATATTAAACTAACTATCATGTCCCCCTTATCTCTCCTGTCCTCCAGTGTCGTCAGGTTGATTTCCCTTAACCTCTCCTCGTAGGACATACCTCTTAGCTCTGGGACTAGTCTTGTTGCAAACCTTTGCACTTTCTCTAGTTTCTTTACGTGCTTGGCTAGGTGTGGGTTCCAAACTGGTGCCGCATACTCCAATATGGGCCTAACGTACACGGTGTACAGGGTCCTGAACGATTCCTTATTAAGATGTCGGAATGCTGTTCTGAGGTTTGCTAGGCGCCCATATGCTGCAGCAGTTATTTGGTTGATGTGTGCCTCAGGAGATGTGCCTGGTGTTATACTCACACCAAGATCTTTTTCCTTGAGTGAGGTTTGTAGTCTCTGGCCCCTAGACTGTTCTCCGTCTGCGGTCTTCTTTGCCCTTCCCCAATCGTCATGACTTTGCACTTGGTGGGGTTGAACTCCAGGAGCCAATTGCTGGACCAGGTCTGCAGCCTGTCCAGATCTCTTTGTAGTTCTACCTGTTCTTCGACCGAATGAATTCTTCTCATCAGCTTCACGTCATCTGTAAACAGGGACACTTCGGATTCTATTCCTTCCGTCATGTCGTTCACAAATACCAGAAACAGCACTGGTCCTAGGACTGACCCCTGTGTGTGTGTGTGTTGTCTGAAACGTAACAGAGTGATTATTGTAACAGCTGAGTCTGGGGTAACAATGGGTTTTAAGTGAAGATGTTGTGAGCCTCAGGATGGTCCACCATCCATCATAACATCATTAGTCTCCTCTCCTTAGTGTGGGTTATTTGTGACCTGCTCCAGTCAGGGTATTATGGCTTGTTCCAGTCATGTTGGTGACATTCCAGTCACTATATTATGACTTACTCGCGTCGGGTCTCCAGTCACGTATTGCGACTTGTGACCCGACAGTTGCAAACATATTTCTTTCCATATTTAATAAAGAATCATAAATAACTGGAAAGGCTTAGAGGGCCAGAAACTAGATCTGATCAATACACGGGTTTACTTTTCAATAAAACCGTGTAAAAAAAAATCTTGATCATACTTGAGGGTCTTGCCGACACAGCCGGGAGTAAGATTACGATTCTTACATTGGTTTCTGTGGTCCTCTGGCCAGGAAGACTACTGATCTCTGGTTACAGTTTTCTCCATTTCAAAACAAAACAAAAATACATGGGCGATAATGAGCCTTCCTCGGTATAACTTTAAGAATAGAAAAGGTTGTGGGAGAAAGATTTCTTGTTTCAAGTTAGCAGAGAGTTGACACAACTGTGCTGAGGTATTGGCTTTGTCAAACTCCCTGGCTTTGTGGATAAAATTTTACAGCAAAATAAAGCCAGTTAGTGACTTTACAAACCCATCTATTTATGACTAAGTTTAATTTTTAACATGGAAGGCAACAAGAAACACCTTTATTAAACAACAATAAAACAAACTTGAAGTGGTAGCATAAATATGGATTTTCAGGGCAGTAGTTTGTTGGGAACGAGAATATTAATGTTGAGGTGTAGCAACTTCGTGATAAACAGTGTGGATATGTGCACAGAAAACAAACTAATGGTAATGAAAGAATGTTGCCCACCTGCGTATTTTGGCGATAAATTATATTGATAAAAGAGGCATCACGCTGCGTTACAACCCATCTTCTGAGCAACCAAGCAGGCGGTGGTGTTTTGTTAGTCAGGAAACACGACAAGCGTCTCCTGACACAGGTCTTTAAATAAGTTTATATTTAGATTTCATATATAAATTTAATTTTCCACACTGGTCTCTAGGGCACACAGGTGTTATGGTCTCTAGGGCACACAGGTGTTATGGTCTCTAGGGCATACAGGTGTTATGGTCTCTAGGGCACACAGGTGTTATGGTCTCTATGGCACACAGGTGTTATGGTCTCTAGGGCATACAGGTGTTATGGTCTCTAGGGCACACAGGTGTTATGGTCTCTAGGGCATACAAGTGTTATGGTCTCTAGGGCACACAGGTGTTATGGTCTCTAGGGCATACAGGTGTTATGGTCTCTAGGGCACACAGGTGTTATGGTCTCTAGGGCACACAGGTGTTATGGTCTCTAGGGCATACAAGTGTTATGGTCTCTAGGGCACACAGGTGTTATGGTCTCTAGGGCACACAGGTGTTATGGTCTCTAGGGCATACAGGTGTTATGGTCTCTAGGGCACACAGGTGTTATGGTCTCTAGGGCACACAGGTGTTATGGTCTCTAGGGAACACAGGTGTTATGTTCTCTAGGGCACACAGGTGTTATGGTCTCTAGGGCACACAGGTGTTATGTTCTCTAGGGCACACAGGTGTTATGGTCTCTAGGGCACACAGGTGTTATGGTCTCTAGGGCACACAGGTGTTATGGTCTCTAGGGCACACAGGTGTTATGGTCACTAGGGCACACAGGTGTTATGTTCTCTAGGGCACACAGGTGTTATGGTCTCTTGGGCACACAGGTGTTATGTTCTCTAGGGCACACAGGTGTTATGGTCTCTAGGGCACACAGGTGTTATGTTCTCTAGGGCACACAGGTGTTATGGTCTCTAGGGCACACAGGTGTTATGTTCTCTAGGGCACACAGGTGTTATGGTCTCTAGGGCACACAGATGTTATGTTCTCTAGGGCACACAGGTGTTATGGTCTCTAGGGCACACAGGTGTTATGGTCTCTAGGGCACACAGGTGTTATGTTCTCTAGGGCACACAGGTGTTATGTTCTCTAGGGCACACAGGTGTTATGGTCTCTAGGGCACACAGATGTTATGGTCTCTAGGGCACACAGATGTTATGGTCTCTAGGGCATACAGGTGTTATGGTCTCTAGGGCACACAGGTGTTATGGTCTCTAGGGCACACAGGTGTTACGGTCTCTAGGGCATACAGGTGTTATGACTTCTAGGGCACACAGGTGTTATGGTTTCTAGGGCACACAGGTGTTATGGTCTCTAGGGCACACAGGTATTATGGTCTCTAGGGCACACAGGTGTTATGGTCTCTAGGGCACACAGATGTTATGGTCTCTAGGGCACACAGGTGTTATTGTCTCTAGGGCACACAGGTGTTATGGTTTCTAGGGCACACAGGTGTTATGGTCTCTAGGACACACAGGTGCTATGGTCTCTAGGGCACACAGGTGTTATGGTTTCTAGGGCACACATGTGTTATGGTTTCTGGGGCACACAGGTGTCATGGTTTCTAGGGCACACAGGTGTTATGATCCCTAGGGCACACAGGTGTTACGGTCTCTAGGGCACACGGGTGTTATGGTTTCTAGGGCACACAGGTGTTATGGTTTCTAGGGCACACAGGTGTTATGGTCTCTAGGGCACACAGGTATTATGGTTTCTAGGGAACACAGATGTTATGGTTTCTAGGGCACACAGGTGTTATGGTTTCTAGGGCACACAGGTGTTATGGTCTCTAGGGCACAGAGGTGTTATGGTCTCTAGGGCACACAGGTGTTATGGTCTCTAGGGCACACAGGTGTTATGGTCTCTATGGCACACAGGTGTTATGGTTTCTAGGGCACACAGGTGTTATGGTCTCTAGGACACACAGGTGTTATGGTCTCTAGGGCACACAGGTGTTTTGGTTTCTAGGGCACACAGGTGTTATGGTTCTAGGGCACACAGGTGTCATGGTTTCTAGGGCACAGGAGGTGTTATGATCTCTAGGGCACACAGGTGTTACGGTCTCTAGGGCACACGGGTGTTATGGTTTCTAGGGCACACAGATGTTATGGTTTCTAGGGCACACAGGTGTTATGGTTTCTAGGGCACACAGGTTTTATGGTTTCTAGCGCACACAGATGTTATGGTTTCTAGGGCACACAGGTGTTATGGTCTCTAGGTCACACAGGTGTTATGTTCTCTAGGGCACACAGGTGTTATGGTCTCTAGGGCACACAGGTGTTATGGTCTCTAGGGCACACAGGTGTTATTGTTTTTAGGGCACACAGGTGTTATGGTCTCTAGGGCACACAGGTGTTATGGTCTCCAGGGCACACAGGTGTTATGAACTCTAGGGCACACAGGTGTTATGGTTTCTAGGGCACACAGGTGTTATGTTCTCTAGGGCACACAGGTGTTATGGTCTCTAGGGCACACAGGTGTTATGGTCTCTAGGGCACACAGGTGTTATTGTTTTTAGAGCACACAGGTGTTATGGTCTCTAGGGCACACAGGTGTTATGGTCTCCAGGGCACACAGGTGTTATGAACTCTAGGGCACACAGGTGTTGTGGTTTCTAGGGCACACAGGTGTTATGGTCTCTAGGGCACACAGGTGTTATGGTCTCTAGGGCACACAGGTGTTATGGTCTCTAGGGCACACAGGTTTTATGGTTTCTAGGGCACACAGGTTTTATGGTTTCTAGGGCACACAGATGTTATGGTTTCTAGGGCACACAGGTGTTATGGTCTCTAGGGCACACAGGTGTTATGTTCTCTAGGGCACACAGGTGTTATGGTTTCTAGGGCACACAGGTGTTATGGTCTCTAGGGCACACAGGTGTTATTGTTTCTAGGGCACACAGGTGTTATGGTCTCTAGGGCACACAGGTGTTATGGTCTCCAGGGCACACAGGTGTTATGAACTTTAGGGCACACAGGTGTTATGGTTTCTAGGGCACACAGGTGTTATGGTCTCTAGGGCACACAGGTGTTATGGTCTCTAGGGCACACGGGTGTTATGGTCTCTAGGGCACACAGGTGTTATGGTTTCTAGGGCACACAGGTGTTATTGTTTTTAGGGCACTCAGGTGTTATGGTCTCTAGGTATTATGGTTTCTAGGGAACACAGATGTTATGGTTTCTAGGGCACACAGGTGTTATGGTCTCTAGGGCACACAGGTGTTATGGTTTCTAGGGCACACAGGTTTTATGGTTTCTAGCGCACACAGATGTTATGGTTTCTAGGGCACACAGGTGTTATGGTCTCTAGGTCACACAGGTGTTATGTTCTCTAGGGCACACAGGTGTTATGGTCTCTAGGGCACACAGGTGTTATGGTCTCTAGGGCACACAGGTGTTATTGTTTTTAGGGCACACAGGTGTTATGGTCTCTAGGGCACACAGGTGTTATGGTCTCCAGGGCACACAGGTGTTATGAACTCTAGGGCACACAGGTGTTATGGTTTCTAGGGCACACAGGTGTTATGGTCTCTAGGGCACACAGGTGTTATGGTCTCTAGGGCACACAGGTGTTATGGTCTCTAGGGCACACAGGTGTTATGGTCTCTATGGCACACAGGTGTTATGGTTTCTAGGGCACACAGGTTTTATCTTTTCTAGGGCACACAGATGTTATGGTTTCTAGGGCACACAGGTGTTATGGTCTCTAGGGCACACAGGTGTTATGTTCTCTAGGGCACACAGGTGTTATGGTCTCTAGGGCACACAGGTGTTATGGTCTCTAGGGCACACAGGTGTTATGGTCTCCAGGGCACACAGGTGTTATGAACTCTGGGGCACACAGGTGTTATGGTTTCTAGGGCACACAGGTGTTATGGTCTCTAGGGCACACAGGTGTTATGGTCTCTAGGGCACACAGGTGTTATGGTCTCTAGGGCACACAGGTGTTATGGTCTCTTTGGCACACAGGTGTTATGGTTTCTAGGGCACACAGGTTTTATCTTTTCTAGGGCACACAGATGTTATGGTTTCTAGGGCACACAGGTGTTATGGTCTCTAGGGCACACAGGTGTTATGGTCTCTAGGGCACACAGGTGTTATGGTTTCTAGGGCACACAGGTGTTATGGTCTCTAGGGCACACAGGTGTTATGGTCTCTAGGGCACACAGGTGTTATGGTCTCTAGGGCACACAGGTGTTATGGTTTCTAGGGCACACAGGTGTTATGGTCTCTAGGGCACACAGGTGTTATAGTCTCTAGGGCACACAGGTGTATGGTCTCTATGGCACACAGGTGTTATGGTTTCTAGGGCACACAGGTTTTATCTTTTCTAGGGCACACAGATGTTATGGTTTCTAGGGCACACAGGTGTTATGGTCTCTAGGGCACACAGGTGTTATGGTCTCTAGGGCACACAGGTGTTATGGTTTCTAGGGCACACAGGTGTTATGGTCTCTATGGCACACAGGTGTTATGGGAAGGTATTTTTTGGTACCTGGAGGTTACCTGGAGGTTATTCCGGGGATCAACGCCCCCGCGGCCCGGTCCATGACCAGGCCTCCCGATGGATCAGGGCCTGATCAACTAGGCTGTTACTGCTGGCCGCAGTACATAATATTGCCAGAGAGGATCTCTGATACCGGTGAAGGGTGTTCGATCCTCCCCTTCCTTGGATCGATCCTGATGGGATTCAGTTGCCCAAGAGCTGTATGACTCCTGTGGTTTTAGCGCTTCCTCCTAGATATAATGATAGTGTATTATGTTGATTTAGCCCAGGATACACCAGTAAATGAGAACAATCTTATTTTCCCTGAGGTTTTAGCAACCTCTGGTCAGCTGATGACTTCTCAATGGTGAAGACTCTTCTGGGTTTAGAGTGCTAGGCTTCACATCACATTTAATAAACAAAGCATCAAGGATAACGAGGTTTAAACCCTATCTATTACTCGAGTGCCATTAAGGCCTTAAATAATATGTTCACCACCAGTCAAGAGTTCTTCAGTACCTTTGAAAGGGATTAAATCTTAGCGTATTTGCACTGACATACATCTCACTGTGTACCCTCCTGGTTGGTTACTTAATGGGGTTTAAAGCCTGTCGACTACAGGAGGGTAATTAAGGATGCACGACAACCTTCCCGTAGCTCGATTGGTAGCACACTTAGCTCATACATTGAGGTCCGTGGTTCGTTCCCCAGTGCGAGTGGAAGCCTAGTCCTAGACTCTAAGACTAGGTTTCCCCCTAGAGGAACTGGTCCCAAATATCAACATGAATATCACTCCCTTTGAAAGCGTAAGACTCGGCAGGAGCTGTAACATTCCTCCGATGAGAAGCAGGGATGCCACGAGTACACTGAGAGACAACACAATAAGTGTCAGGGGCCCAAGACTGTTCTACTGCCTCTCAGCATACATAAGGGGGATTACCCTACTTAAACAAGATGGGTCCTACACAGATAACAGCAAGGAAATGAGTGAGCTACTCAAGTCCCAATATGACTCAGTTTTTAGCAAGCCGCTAACCAGACTGAGAGTCGAAGATCAAAATGAATTTTTTATGAGAGAGCCACAAAATTTGATTAACACAAGCCTATCCGATGTTATCCTGACGCCAAATGACTTCGAACAGGCGATAAATGACATGCCCATGCACTCTGCCCCAGGGCCAGACTCATGGAACTCTGTGTTCATCAAGAACTGCAAGAAGCCCCTATCACGAGCCTTTTCCATCCTATGGAGAGGGAGCATGGACACTGGGGTCGTCCCACAGTTACTAAAAACAACAGACATAGCCCCACTCCACAAAGGGGGCAGTAAAGCAACAGCAAAGAACTACAGACCAATAGCACTAACATCCCATATCATAAAAATCTTTGAAAGGGTCCTAAGAAGCAAGATCACCACCCATCTAGAAACCCATCAGTTACACAACCCAGGGCAACATGGGTTTAGAACAGGTCGCTCCTGTCTGTCTCAACTATTGGACCACTACGACAAGGTCCTAAATGCACTAGAAGACAAAAAGAATGCAGATGTAATATATACAGACTTTGCAAAAGCCTTCGACAAGTGTGACCATGGCGTAATAGCGCACAAAATGCGTGCTAAAGGAATAACAGGAAAAGTCGGTCGATGGATCTATAATTTCCTCACTAACAGAACACAGAGAGTAGTCGTCAACAGAGTAAAGTCCGGGGCAGCTACGGTGAAAAGCTCTGTTCCACAAGGCACAGTACTCGCTCCCATCTTGTTCCTCATCCTTATATCCGACATAGACAAGGATGTCAGCCACAGCACCGTGTCTTCCTTTGCAGATGACACCCGAATCTGCATGACAGTGTCTTCCATTGCAGACACTGCAAAGCTCCAGGCAGACATCAACCAAATCTTTCAGTGGGCTGCAGAAAACAATATGAAGTTCAACGATGAGAAATTTCAATTACTCAGATATGGTAAACATGAGGAAATTAAATCTTCATCAGAGTACAAAACAAATTCTGGCCACAAAATAGAGCGAAACACCAACGTCAAAGACCTGGGAGTGATCATGTCGGAGGATCTCACCTTCAAGGACCATAACATTGTATCAATCGCATCTGCTAGAAAAATGACAGGATGGATAATGAGAACCTTCAAAACTAGGGAGGCCAAGCCCATGATGACACTCTTCAGGTCACTTGTTCTATCTAGGCTGGAATATTGCTGCACACTAACAGCACCTTTCAAGGCAGGTGAAATTGCCGACCTAGAAAATGTACAGAGAACTTTAACGGCGCGCATAACGGAGATAAAACACCTCAATTATTGGGAGCGCTTGAGGTTCCTAAACCTGTATTCCCTGGAACGCAGGAGGGAGAGATACATGATTATATACACCTGGAAAATCCTAGAGGGACTAGTACCGAACTTGCACACGAAAATCACTCACTACGAAAGCAAAAGACTTGGCAGACGATGCACCATCCCCCCAATGAAAAGCAGGGGTGTCACTAGCACGTTAAGAGACCATACAATAAGTGTCAGGGGCCCGAGACTGTTCAACTGCCTCCCAGCACACATAAGGGGGATTACCAACAGACCCCTGGCAGTCTTCAAGCTGGCACTGGACAAGCACCTAAAGTCAGTTCCTGACCAGCCGGGCTGTGGCTCGTACGTTGGTTTGCGTGCAGCCAGCAGTAACAGCCTGGTTGATCAGGCTCTGATCCACCAGGAGGCCTGGTCACAGACCGGGCCGCGGGGGCGTTGACCCCCGGAACTCTCTCCAGGTAAACTCCAGGTAATAGACCCCTGGCTGTCTTCAAGGAGGAGTTGGACAGGCACCTAAAGGGAGCGCACAGGTTCACGCGCGCGGAGCAAAAAAAAATTCGAAAAAATATGAAAATGGAGTTATTGTTGCCAAAAAATAGCTGAACTTTCTGGCTACACTCTGGTATAATTATTATCCTTGTACAATGTTTCTAAAAGGAATTACAGCCATTTATAACAGGCATGGTGACAGTGCTGACGCGTCATATTGCGTAAGAAGCGCTGACGCGGCTTTGTTTACGTTTTTCCCCCTTGTTATTTTTATCGTTTTCTTATATCTTTATGTCTAATATAATACAAATTCACTGTCTGAGATCATGCCCGAGCGGGCGGAGCTAATATGGTCAAGTAATCAGTCAGGTACCCTGGGTATAGATGGTATAAACCTTGGTAATAAATACCGACAAGTTGGTTTAGAAAGACACGTAAGCAAACACTATAACATATTTATTAGAAAACGTTTCGGTCCTGGGACCTTGATCACTTCTAACGTTTTCTAATAAATATGTTATAGTGTTTGCTTACGTGTCTTTCTAAACCACCCTGGGTATAGTACCCAAAATGGCCGACACCTCCAGCCAACAAAATATTCCATAAATATTCCATACCCACGCTAATATCAATTATAAGGCTTATTTATCTATCACAATTGATCTATTATGACATATGCAATATAATAATAGCATATAAACATAAAAAGCACACCGTAAAAAATAATATATAGCATAATATGATGCCTAAGAGGGAAAAATTTCTATCGGTGTATCCCCTGAAGTTTCGTTATCTCTTACAAGTGATGAGAGAAAACGAATTTACAATGGTTAACTGTAATAAACACTCGTAGGTCACGCAAAATGTGTAAAATAAAGCGAATTTTTCGGGGAAAAAAATTATTTCCCGGGCAGCTGGGGTGCCGCGCGCTTCGGCCTATATCTCGAAAGTAACTTATTTACCTATTTAGGGGCAATCCATCTTTATTTATGATTGAATTGACTTGATTTTCACAACAAACATAGGAGAATGATTGCTTTACAAGGTAGAGTGTACCTTTCTGAACTATCCCAAATATTTTTAGATTTATGTGGGCAACAAGACCGACATCTTCCAATATGTCAAAAAAGTTATGAAACTTATTTTTTTTTAGCATGAAGATAAGGTTTATTTTAGAATAGGTACACTTACAGTGATGGAATTAGAGGTGTTCTATCAGCAGCAAGTGTCAAAACCACTTTTCCAAGTACCACTGAGAAGGACTCCCCTGCCAAATGCAATTTTTCGTAAATTTTGCATATTTCATTTCCTTTTGGGCCGATATGATTGAAACTTCAGCACAGGATACTCGATATAAGCTTCTAATAGTACACCAAAAATGAACGTAATCGGTTGAAAAATAAAGAAGTCGATATGTTACACCTGTGCGCTCAGTACCTGGCCAGCCGGTCTGTGGTACGGACGTCAAGTTGCGTGACGCCAACGTAACAACCTGGTTGATCAGACCTTAATCCACCACGAAGGCTGATTACATACCGGGCCGCGGGGGCGTTGACCCCCAAAAACCCCTTCAAGTATACTCCAGGAGTTTCCTTAAGACACCTGCTGTCCCTGTTCACCTAGCAGTAAATAGGTGCCTGGGTGTTAGTCGACTGGTGTGGGTCGCATCCTGGTACAAAACCTAAGTTACCCGAAATCCTGTGCATAACAAGGGGCTTTCTATATGGTAGTATGTCATTGATGTCAGTTATGGTCTGTATAAATTGTATCATGTATACTTGTAAAACAAAGATATTATTATCGTCGAAATTAGATAAGAATACTTAAGTAAAGTCTCGCCATATATACGCTGTATATATACACAGTTCCTTGATAATGTGAGGAATCACGAAAGCGCTGGGAGGTTCACTATTTTTTCACAGTGGTTATATATACACTTCAAGATATACGTATGCTGTGTATATCCTCCACACAACAGTAACCTGATATATGCAGTAGCGGATCTACATTTCTGAGGCCCCTCCGGGATTAAGGGCCCTGAGGCTTAAGGGGCTCGTCAGTTTCCCTGTTTTCAAATAATGTCATTTTTGCACTATAATCTACCTTGTCCATAATTATTATTGCATTTAATTTGTTTCGTAAAGTGAAGTCCAGGATCTTTTCTGAATTCCTGGTATAACTTAACAATCTTTGAGGACACTTGTGATACAGATGTCTGATCTTCGCCCTGTCAATTATGGACGAGGTAGATTATAAGGGAAAAATGAACATGATAATAGGCGACAGTTTCGCGTGTCACGTACAAAATGGTTTATTAATACTAACATGTCACTGGAGTACTGTCATGGTGCACCACAAGTGAATACCAAAACTTGCGTCAACTTATTCGTGTGTCCCGTGGCTCGATTGGTAGCGCACTCACCTCACACTGAGGTTCGTGGTTCGATACCTGGTACGGGTGAAACATTAGGACGTGTTTCCTTAACACATCTGCTGTCCATGTTCATCTATCAGTAAAATAGGTACTAGGGTGTTAGTGGACTGGTGTGGGTCGCATCCTGGGTGCTAGTGGACTGGTGTGGGTCGCATCCTGGGTGTAAGTGGACTGGTGTGGGTCGCATCCTGGGTGCTAGTGGACTGGTGTGGGTCGCATCCTGGGTGTTAGTGGACTGGTGTGGGTCACATCCTGGGTGTTAGTGGACTGGTGTGGGTCGCATCCTGGGTGTTAGTGGACAGGTGTGGGTCGCATCCTGGGTGTTAGTGGACTGGTGTGGGTCGCATCCTGGGTGTTAGTGGACTGGTGTGGTTCGCATCCTGGGTGTCAGTGGACTGGTGTGGGTCACATCCTGGGTGTTAGTGGACTGGTGTGGGTCACATCCTGGGTGTTAGTGGACTGGTATGGGTCGCATCCTGGGTGTTAGTGGATTCGTGTGGGTCGCATTCTGGGTGTTAGTGGACTGGTGTGGGTCACATCCTGGGTGTTAGTGGACTGGTGTGGGTAGCATCCTGGGTGTTAGTGGATTCGTGTGGGTCGCATCCTGGGTGTTAGTGGACTGGTGTGGGTCACATCCTGGGTGTTAGTGGATTCGTGTGGGTCACATCCTGGGTGTTAGTGGATTCGTGTGGGTCACATCCTGGGTGTTAGTGGACTGGTGTGGGTCACATCCTAGGCGTTAGTGGACTGATGTGGGTCACATCCTAGGCGTTAGTGGACTGATGTGGGTCACATCCTAGGCGTTAGTGGACTGATGTGGGTCACATCCTAGGCGTTAGTGGACTGATGTGGGTCACATCCTAGGCGTTAGTGGACTGATGT
Source organism: Cherax quadricarinatus (assembly GCF_038502225.1). Classification (NCBI taxonomy): domain Eukaryota; kingdom Metazoa; phylum Arthropoda; class Malacostraca; order Decapoda; family Parastacidae; genus Cherax; species Cherax quadricarinatus. The sequence goes on along the minus strand of NC_091296.1, from coordinate 6,245,956 downwards.
GGGTCACATCCTAGGCGCTAGTGGACTGATGTGGGTCACATCCTAGGCGTTAGTGGACTGATGTGGGTCACATCCTAGGCGTTAGTGGACTGATGTGGGTCGCATCCTAGGCGTTAGTGGACTGATGTGGGTCACATCCTAGGCGTTAGTGGACTGATGTGGGTCGCATCCTAGGCGTTAGTGGACTGATGTGGGTCACATCCTAGGCGTTAGTGGACTGATGTGGGTCACATCCTAGGCGTTAGTGGACTTTTTTTTTTTTTTTTTTATATTTTATTTGAACCATGACATTACAAAATATAATATGTAAAACTCATTTAAGTCGATAATTAACACAATCCTCCCTACAGCTAATATTACACACCACACTTACAACTCCGTGTGGGTACACCCCCCCCTCCCTGCTCCCTCATCCTATCACTTAACCCAAACCTGTTGGAGCTACCCAACAGAATTACATGATATGAACAACACTTTTATATACACATCCCTCGAATGGTACTTAATAATCGACTACAGACCATACAATGCATTGCACTGAACATATTATACAGACATATTACCCCCCCCCCTCCGTGGTTATCCAACCACCCCACTATTTACAACCTAACATACTATAAACAATGAATGTTGCCTAATCTAAAGTCACACAGCAATGATCCAACATTAATTTATGTAATTGTCCTAATGGTTCAGTTACATAACAATATGTATTACATAACAAAGGTGATATAGAAAAGTCACAAAGACATACAAAATTACTACAAAACCATAAGAATAAACTTAGTCTCAAAATCCAACACATGTAAGCCTTTACACATTTAAACATGCAATTCCAGTGTTAAAACAATAACACAGCTTCAACTATGACATTCAAGCTCTATACAGCTTATATGGACATTACATAGTACTATTGACAACAATACAATACAACATAAAATATAACCATGACATAAGTAACACATAAAGACTGTGCCTAGCACGCACCTAACCACAAAAACCTATAACACCACTGTTGCCCAACTTTATTACACTATCTGACGTGCATTAACCTCTTTACTCTCAAAACAAAACTGAATTGCAGAACACCAGTGACGAACAATAATGCACAGACATTAATACAAACATATCACATCATATCTCTGGACACCGTGCATGATCACAGCATCAACACTATGCAGTGCAAGGCACCTAGAAAAACAAGTTGGAGCAAATACATGCAATTATTATAGCAAATCTCCAAATTACAATGTCATTACCGTAAATCAATAAAAACTGGCCAGCTCCACAGGTGCTAGCACCCGTGGTTCACATATTCACTCACGCATCACTCATCCAACACTCACGCAAACATTTGTTGTCATCCATTACCAGGGAGGCGACCCTGTTTTCACCCATGACTTCCCTACCCCAGCAACACTTTCCAATCGTACCCTCCCCTCCCTCGTATATTACAAGTCTAATAAAACCTGTAACGTAAGTTGCCTATATCCCTCTGAAAAATCCTTCACCCACCTCCTCCCATAAATTTCCTTATTTCTGCATACCGTTTTATAGAACGTTATCGCTAACACCCTCCTCTTCACCTCAGTAACCTGTTTGCCCCGCAATCCCCACACTATATAGATATAATCTGCCATAATGTATCCCACAGCTCTGATTACACTTTCCTCCCAACCCCCCACGTCGAGACTTAATGCTCTCAATACAGAAATTCCTTTACCTCCTATCCTATTTATCACCCTACTTAACCACCCCTTGACACTCCTCATTCCATCACAAAAATATACTACATGAAAAGCCGACTCCTCCCCACCACATATCCCACACTCCCCCCCCCGTCAACGACTCGTCTATCCCGTAGAACCACACCCGACGGTAAAATGCCGTGCAGAAAACGATACATTACATCCCGAACACGAGGTTGCAACCTCATCCTACTCAACCTATTCCATATACTTCCCCATGCATACATGGGGAAAATTCCCTCTACAGGCGCTACAACCCTCCCGGCTAACAATCTACACAACCTACCTATTTTAACCTTTGCTGGCTCTCGATCCCACGCCAGAGCCCTCAACACAGTTTCACACTCATGCAACTCAACTCCTGTATACATCCGTTGCAATCTGTTATGGATCCTGGCCAAACCCCCCCCACCCACACTTTCCCTCATCACCTCCCTTTTAATGAAGACACATTTGACCCTCCGCTTTAAGTCCAGCAATCCCAGCCCCCCCTTACTTACAGGTAACATTACCACATCCCTTTTAATCCAATCACAGCTCGAACCCCACAAGAATTTAAAAACCTTCCTAAGTATGTTCGTTATTGCTGGCCCAGTTAATGGGAACACGGCTGCCACGTGCCATACTTTGCTATACAGTAAGATATTAATAACAATGGCACGCTGCACAAGGGTCAAATGATAAGGTCGCAATGCACCCAAGCGTCCCTGAATCCTTTCTACCATCCTAATCGAGTTTTCCGTGCGTGCCACAGTTAGATCGTCTGCATAAATCAGACCGCAAATTTTTAACGAATTCACCTGCCTCCTCACAACTGCACTACCCCAATCAACCCTACCGGCCCAAGCCCCTAACCCCATAACCATGGATTTATCTGAATTTACCCTCATACCAGTTGCCCCTGCGAACATTTTTACTACCCCGTCTAATGTGTCCATTGACATCCCCTCCCTGATCAGAACAGTTGTATCATCCACATACCCAATTAAAACTGGCCAAACCCTCGCAACCTCACACCCTGGTCCCTCTACGTGACACATACGCTGCTCCACCAATCTATAAAAGGGGTCCTGTATGCACGCAAACAATAATTGTGACATAGGACACCCCTGCCTAATTCCCCTACCCATTACAATCTTCTCACCCAATCGACCATTAATCTGTACCCTCGCTATTGCACCTCCATACAACGCCTCAACCCAACCCACTATTTCATCCCCAAACCCCTGACCCCTGAGGATGGCTTTTAATGCTTTCCGATCCACTCTATCGTATGCCCCTTGCCAATCGAGCGCCACCAAACCTCCCTCCCTCCCCCCCCCTTTTGCCTCCACGAAATCCCTAAGTAACCCATGCCCCTCCACCATGGACCTCCCTGGCAAACCAAACTGAGTTTTTGATACTACCCGCCCCACCACACACTTGACCCGATTTCCCAAAATCTTCGCAAACAATTTATAATCTGCGCATAACAACGAGATCGCCCGGTAATCCCGAAGCGTATGCTGCCCCTTACCTTTCGGTACCAATACAACGACAGCCGTTGCCTGCTTCTCACCCAGCTCACCTCTCTCCTTCATGCAATTTAATAACCTAACCAAAAAACGCCTCATTAATTCCCAATGCTGCTGATAAAACTCTGCCGGGAGTCCATCAATTCCCGGTGCTTTGCCCTTTCGCATTCCACTTAAAGCCCTCCATATTTCTCCCTCAGTTATTTCCCCACCCAGTGCTTCCCTATCACTGTTACGCAACTGACATACCACACTCCCACACACCTGTTCTAAAACCCCATCCTCTACCCCTTCTCGTTGCCAGTACTTCTCATACCACTTGTCAGCAAACGCCCCCATTCCTTCCGTAGCTTGTATGACCTGCCCCTCCCTGTACCCTCCTATCGACTCATGAACCTCCAACCATGGAATAGTCATTGCCTGCTGTCTTTGTTTCTGCCTACGCAATACGCACGATGAAGGTCTATCGCCCCATAACACCTCTTCCACCCCCGCCTGTACCCGCACCGCTTGGAACCTCTCATCCTGTACCTCACGCAGTCTCCCTTTAATTGCCATAATATCATCCATGGGATAATTGCCCGCCACCGCCCCCCTCGCATAGCAACCCCGTAATCTATCCTCCAAATAGTTAGCAAGCCCATATTTTAAAGAATTGATACGTTTCCCTTCCTTTACGTAATATTGCTTAATCCGTTCTTTAGCCACACCATCCCACCACATCACCACATCCTCTACCCCATTTATCTCTGCACTTAACCCCTCCCACAGCGTTGCAAATCCCTCTATCCCCTCCTCATCACCTAACACACTTGTATTTAATTTCCAATAACCCCTAGATATACCTGCTAGTGACTCCCACGCCACCTCTGCTACTACCGCCCGATGATCCGAATAAGCTACTTCTATTGTACGGAAAAATGTCAACCCAACCCCTTGAGATATATACAGCCTATCCAACCTAGCAGCGTAACCCCGTCTTACAAAAGTGTGTTCTACCTCCCACGCCCCTCCTCCAACCGCATCCCGCAACTGAATATCTCTCAAAAGATCTCGCAAGGCCGCCGACACGTGCCCCGCCCCTTTTGGTTCCACGTCAGCCCTCCTAATAACGCAGTTCCAGTCTCCACCAACGACGGCCACTGTAGGTAACCCACGTAAGAAGAAAACTAGTTCTTCACATACAAAATCCCTTTTTACCCTCACATCATTTTCTGCTGGTGCATACACACTTACAAAAGAAACCCTCTGCCCCATCCACCACCCATCCACGTGCAATATTCTTCCCCCCCCTCCCCCCTCACTTCTTAGCAACACAAACGGGCTCGCCTCCCTGATCAATATCCCCACACCACCTTTCAGACGTGCAGATGGCAGAGTCATAACCTGAAACCCCTCCACCTCGAGCACTCTTCCCTCCTTGAAATTGTGTTCTTGCAGGAACACTACATCCACCCTATATTTATACAGAAACATTCGAAACCATTCCTTCTTCACACTATTACACAATCCATTGACGTTCACAGTCATACACCTAAGGCCTCTTTATAGTTTCCAACCCTTCCTCCTCTCTTCATTCATCCCAGGGCCTCCTGCCCCAGAGCCAGCACAAGGCTTCACACCATCAACCCCCCCCCCTTTTTTGCGATGCCTCTTATCATGACTACTTCGACAGTGCTCTTCCTTCCTCCCAGACCTCTGCGCCGGCGTCAGGACATCATCTGAGTCTGACGCCGCCGCTCTCTTCCTCGTGATGCCCTCTACATCCATGTTATCTTCTGAGGTTCCCTCACGATGAACCTCAACCTCCACCACGCCCCGTTCCACAGCACACGGCGACAACTCTCTCTTACTAGTTGGCCCGTCAACCCTGCTATGTTTTTTATCCTTACATTCCTCTACAGGCAACGCCGTGCCTCTCACCAGCTCAGGAACAACATCCTCTGCAGGCGGTGTCAATGTCCTTAACACTTCCTGAAGCTCTTCCTCTAGAGCCTGCACCTCCTCCTGCACTTGCACTTCTGTACTTTTCCTTTGTGTAGTAACAGATCCTTTTACATCACAGCTTACCTCACACATGCCAGTCTCCTCTTTGGATTCCTCCACCTCTTCACTCCACAAGCGCCCAGGCCCTTGCTTTCGCGTGGGGCTCTCAACAGCTATCATGCTGGTAACTGGTGCTTCACCAGTTTGCGCTGGCGCCCTCCTCAGCTTCACGCACTCTGCCGCCATATGGTCGTACGCCCCACATATTCTGCACGTACGTCTCTGTCCGGCATACGATACCATAACTTGCGTCCTGAAGTCCTCCAACACGACGTAAGACGGTATGGGATGTCTCAGAGTCATCTTCAGGGAAAAGGTACCCTCCGGACGTCCCATGTAAGCACCTGCCGTCCACTTGCCCTTTTGTGCCAGATGTACGGTCCCATATGTCTCAAAAACACTCCTTACGTCAGCCTCATCTGCCTCAAATGGGACATTACGTATCTTAACCCACGTAAAGTGGCGAGATACGTCGATCAAACGCACCTTCACAGCTGGAGTAGCATCAAGACTCACGTCTTGGAATCTCGTCACCAAAGACTCATACACGGACGTGGAATTCAATTTGACGAAGATTCTATAAGCCCCATTCAGGGCTACACCATACACCTCATCGTCCTGGATGCCATAGGTCTCCCTAATGATTGTTGGGAGTAAGACTTGCACTGAAGAGGGTGAAATCGCCCCACGAAGCAGCTCAATACCAATAGTATTTACGCGCCTCCTCACACTCAGCGCCATGTTGATACAAGGTAGCTTGCCTGAAACAGCAGAGGGGTGCAGCGCACAACCTCACTCGACCGTGGTCAGGCAGCGAATGTGGCCACCAGGAGGCCTGGTCACAGACCGGGCCGCGGGGGCGTTGACCCCCGAAACTCTCTCCAGGTAAACTGGTTTAAGTCCTACCTTAGCAACAGGAGACAAATAGTCAAAATCAACAAAACGGAATCAGAACCCCTGCCGATAACATGTGGAGTTCCCCAAGGTAGTATTCTGGGTCCCTTACTATTCTTATGTTATGTCAATGAGATTATTATTGTCAAAACATGACCTATTATGCAGAAAGTGCTATAACATGTAAAACTCCACAAGATTTGCTAATGTTTTAACACTGGAACTGGAGTCCTGCAGCAAATGGTCCTCCCTACCATGACATTACAAAATATAATATGTAAAACTCATTTAAGTCGATAATTAACACAATCCTCCCTACAGCTAATATTACACACCACACTTACAACTCCGTGTGGGTACACCCCCACCCCTCCCTGCTCCCTCATCCTATCACTTAACCCAAACCTGTTGGAGCTACCCAACAGAATTACATGATATGAACAACACTTTTATATACACATCCCTCGAAATGGTACTTAATAATCGACTACAGACCATACAATGCATTGCACTGAACATATTATACAGACATATTACCCCCCCCCTCCGTGGTTATCCAACCACCCCACTATTTACAACCTAACATACTATAAACAATGAATGTTGCCTAATCTAAAGTCACACAGCAATGATCCAACATTAATTTATGTAATTGTCCTAATGGTTCAGTTACATAACAATATGTATTACATAACAATGGTGATATAGAAAAGTCACAAAGACATACAAAATTACTACAAAACCATAAGAATAAACTTAGTCTCAAAATCCAACACATGTAAGCCTTTACACATTTAAACATGCAATTCCAGTGTTAAAACAATAACACAGCTTCAACTATGACATTCAAGCTCTATACAGCTTATATGGACATTACATAGTACTATTGACAACAGTACAATACAACATAAAATATAACCATGACATAAGTAACACATAAAGACTGTGCCTAGCACGCACCTAACCACAAAAACCTATAACACCACTGTTGCCCAACTTTATTACACTATCTGACGTGCATTAACCTCTTTACTCTCAAAACAAAACTGAATTGCAGAACACCAGTGACGAACAATAATGCACAGACATTAATACAAACATATCACAGCATATCTCTGGACACCGTGCATGATCACAGCATCAACACTATGCAGTGCAAGGCACCTAGAAAAACAAGTTGGAGCAAATACATGCAATTATTATAGCAAATCTCCAAATTACAATGTCATTACCGTAAATCAATATTACCACACACAATATGTATAATAAGTATAAAGTCCAGTCACACAAAAACTGGCCAGCTCCACAGGTGCTAGCACCCGTGGTCCACATATTATTCACTCATGCATCACTCATCCAACACTCTCGCAAAACTTTTGTTATCCATTACCAGGGAGGCAACCCTGTTTTCACCCCTGACTTCCCTACCCCAGCAACACTTTCCAATCATACCCTCCCCTCCCTCGTCTATTACAAGTCTAATAAAACCTGTAACGTAAGTTGCCTATATCCCTCTGAAAAATCCTTCACCCACCTCCTCCCATAAATTTCCTTATTTCTACATACCGTTTTATAGAACGTTAACGCTAACACCCTCCTCTTCACCTCAGTAACCTGTTTGCCCCGCAATCCCCACACTATATAGATATAATCTGCCATAATGTACCCCACAGCTCTGATTACACTTTCCTCCCAACCCCCCACGTCGAGACTTAATGCTCTCAATACAGAAATTCCTTTACCTCCTATCCTATTTATCACCCTATTTAACCACCCCTTGACACTCCTCAGTCCATCACAAAAATATACTACATGAAAAGCCGACTCCTCCCCACCACATATCCCACACTCCCCCCCGTCAACGACTCGTCTATCCCGTAGAACCACACCCGACGGTAAAATGCCATGCAGAAAACGATACATTACATCCCGAACACGAGGTTGCAACCTCATCCTACTCAACCTATTCCATATACTTCCCCATGCATACATGGGGAAAATTCCCTCTACAGGCGCTACAACCCTCCCGGCTAACAATCTACACAACCTACCTATTTTAACCTTTGCTGGCTCTCGATCCCACGCCAGAGCCCTCAACACAGTTTCACACTCATGCAACTCAACTCCTGTATACATCCGTTGCAATCTGTTATGGATCCTGGCCAAACCCCCCCCACCCACACTTTCCCTCATCACCTCCCTTTTAATGAAGACACATTTGACCCTCCGCTTTAAGTCCAGCAATCCCAGCCCCCCCTTACTTACAGGTAACATTACCACATCCCTCTTAATCCAATCACAGCTCGAACCCCACAAGAATTTAAAAACCTTCCTAAGTATGTTCGTTATTGCTGGCCCAGTTAATGGGAACACGGCTGCCACGTGCCATACTTTGCTATACAGTAAGATATTAACAACAATGGCACGCTGCACAAGGGTCAAATGATAAGGTCGCAATGCACCCAAGCGTCCCTGAATCCTTTCTACCATCCTAAGCGAGTTTTCCATGCGTGCCACAGGTAGATCGTCTGCATAAATAAGACCGCAGATTTTTAACGAATGCACCTGCCTCCTCACAACTGCACTACCCCAATCAACCCTACCCGCCCAAGCTCCTAACCCCATGACCATCGATTTATCTGAATTTACCCTCATACCAGTTGCCCCTGCGAACATTTGTACTACCCCGTCTAATGTGTCCATTGACATCCCCTCCCTGATCAGAACAGTTGTATCATCCACATACCCAATTAAAACTGGCCAAACCCTCGCAACCTCACACCCTGGTCCCTCTACGTGACACATACGCTGCTCCATCAATCTATAAAAGGGGTCCTGTACGCACGCAAACAATAATTGTGACATAGGACACCCCTGCCTAAGTCCCCTACCCATTACAATCTTCCCACCCAATCGACCATTAATCTGTACCCTCGCCATTGCACCTCCATACAACGCCTCAACCCAGCCCACTATTTCTTCCCCAAACCCCTGACCCCTGAGGATGGCTTTCAATGCTTTCCGATCCACTCTATCGTATGCCCCTTGCCAATCGAGCGCCACCAAACCTCCCTCCCTCCCCCCCCCTTTTGCCTCCACGAAATCCCTAAGTAACCCATGCCCCTCCACCATAGACCTCCCTGGCAAACCAAACTGAGTTTTTGATACTACCCGCCCTACCACACACTTGACCCGATTTCCCAAAATCTTCGCAAACAATTTATAATCTGCGCATAACAACGAGATCGCCCGATAATCCCGAAGCGTATGCTGCCCCTTACCCTTCGGTACCAATACAACGACAGCCGTTGCCTGCTTCTCACCCAGCTCACCTCTCTCCTTCATGCAATTTAATAACCTAACCAGAAAATGCCTCAATAATTCCCAATGCTGCTGATAAAACTCTGCCGGGAGTCCATCAATTCCCGGTGCTTTGCCCTTTCGCATTCCACTTAAAGCCCTCCATATTTCCCCCTCAGTTATTTCCCCACCCAGTGCTTCCCTATCACTGTTACGCAACTGACATACCACACTCCCACACACCTGTTCTAAAACCCCATCCTCTACCCCTTCTCGTTGCCAGTACTTCTCATACCACTTGTCAGCAAACGCCCCCATTCCTTCCGTAGCTTGTATGACCTGCCCCTCCCTGTACCCTCCTATCGATTCATGAACCTCCAACCATGGAATAGTCATTGCCTGCTGTCTTTGTTTCTGCCTACGCAATACGCACGATGAAGGTCTATCGCCCCATAACACCTCTTCCACCCCCGCCTGTACCCTCACCGCTTGGAACCTCTCATCCTGTACCTCACGCAGCCTCCCTTTAATTGCCATAATTTCATCCATTGGATAAGTGCCCGCCACCGCCCCCCTCGCATAACAACCCCGTAATCTATCCTCCAAATAGTTAGCAAGCCCATATTTTAAAGAATTGATACGTTTCCCTTCCTTTACGTAATATTGCTTAATCCGTTCTTTAGCCACACCATCCCACCACATCACCACATCCTCTACCCCTTTTATCTCTGCACGTAACCCCTCCCACAGCGTTGCAAATCCCTCTATCCCCTCCTCATCACCTAACACACTTGTATTTAATTTCCAATATCCCCTAGATATACCTGCTAGTGACTCCCACGCCACCTCTGCTACTACCGCCCGATGATCCGAATAAGCTACTTCTATTGTACGGAAAAATGTCAACCCAACCCCTTGAGATATATACAGCCTATCCAACCTAGCAGCGTAACCCCGTCTTACAAAAGTGTGCTCTACCTCCCACGCCCCTCCTCCAACCGCATCCCGCAACTGAATATCCCTCAAAAGATCTCGCAAGGCCGCCGACACGTGCCCCGCCCCTTTTGGTTCCACGTCAGCCCTCCTAATAACGCAGTTCCAGTCGCCACCAACGATGGCCACTGCAGGTAAACCACGTAAGAAGAAAACTAGTTCTTCACATACAAAATCCCTTTTTACCCTCACATCATTTTCCGCTGGTGCATACACACATACAAAAGATACCCGCTGTCCCATCCACCACCCATCCACGCGCAATACTCTTCCCCCTCCGCCCCCCCTCACTTCTTAGCAACACAAACGGGCTTGCCTCCCTGATCAATATACCCACACCACCTTTCAGACGTGCAGATGGCAGAGTCATGACCTGAAACCCCTCCACCTCGAGCACTCTTCCCTCCTTGAAATTGTGTTCTTGCAGGAACACTACATCCACCCTATATTTATACAGAAACATTCGAAACCATTCCTTCTTCACACTATTACACAGTCCATTTACGTTCACAGTCATACACCTAAGGCCTCTTTATAGTTTCCAACCCTTCCTCCTCTCTTCATTCATCCCAGGGCCTCCTGCCCCAGAGCCAGCACAAGGCTTCACACCATCAACCCCTCCCCCTTTTTTGCGATGCCTCTTATCGTGACTGCTTCGACATTGCTCTTCCTTCCTCCCAGACCTCTGCGCCGGCGTCAGGACATCATCTGAGTCTGACGCCGCCGCTCTCTTCCTCGTGATGCCCTCCACATCCATGTTATCTTCAGAGGTTCCCTCACGATGAACCTCTACCTCCACCACGCCCCGTACCACAGCACACGGCGACAACTCTCTCTTACTAGTTGGCCCGTCAACCCTGCTATGTTTTTTATCCTTACATTCCTCTACAGGCACCGCCGTGTCTCTCACCAGCTCAGGAACAACGTCCACTGCAGGCGGTGTCAATGTCCTTAACACTTCCTGAAGCTCTTCCTCTAGAGCCTGCACCTCCTCCTGCACTTGCACTTCTGTACTTTTCCTGTGAGTAGTAACAGATCCTTTTACATCACAGCTTACCTCACACATGCCATTCTCCTCTTTGGAATCCTCCACCTCTTCACTCCACAAGCGCCCAGGCCCTTGCTTGCGCACTGGGCTCTCAACAGCTATCACGCTGGTAACTGGTGCTTCACCAGTTTGCGCTGGCGCCCTCCTCAGCTTCACGCACTCTGCCGCCATATGGTCGTACGCCCCACATATTCTGCACGTACGTCTCTGTCCGGCATACGATACCATAACTTGCGTCCTGAAGTCCTCCAACACGACGTAAGACGGTATGGGATGTCTCAGAGTCATCTTCAGGGAAAAGGTACCCTCCGGACGTCCCATGTAAGCACCTGCCGTCCACTTGCCCTTTTGTGCCAGATGTACGGTTCCATATGTCTCAAAAACACTCCTTATGTCAGCCTCATCTGCCTCAAATGGGACATTACGTATCTTAACCCACGTAAAGTGGCGAGATACGTCGATCAAACGCACCTTCACAGCTGGAGTAGCGTCAAGACTCACGTCTTGGAACCTCGTCACCAAAGACTCATACACGGACGTGGAATTCAGTTTGACGAAGATTCTATAAGCCCCATTCAGGGCTACACCATACACCTCATCGTCCTGGATTCCATAGGTCTCCCTAATGATTGTTGGGAGTAAGACTTGCACTGAAGAGGGTGAAATCGCCCCACGAAGCAGCTCAATACCTATGGTATTTACGCGCCTCCTCACACTCAGCGCCATGTTGATACAAGGTAGCTCGCCTGAACAGCAGAGGGGTGCAGCGCACAACCTCACTCGACCATGGTCAGGCAGCGAATGTGTAAATTCATTTAGACATAGGTACACATAAGTTATTATACATAGTGTAAATTACCCACCTGGATAACCCAAAAAAGTCAGATAAAGTCAGTGGCTCATTTTCAGTGTGTGACGTTGATCCAAAAATCACGATAGTTTAGAAGAAAAAAATCGCATATATATTGAAAATTATAAGTTTTTAAAGATGGTTTCTTTGATTTTTCAACATCTTAATAATTTTTTGAACCCTCCTGAGGTGAATAAGTCACTCTGTCTGACTTTTTTGTGTTATCCCAGGTTCTCTACACATATGCTGCTATGTATGATAATTCTATGTAACTGTATTTGTGTATACCTGAATAAACTTACTTACTTAATATCCTAGCTAAATCAACCCCCCCCCCCAGAATGAATTTTTGGCTTCACTTCTTGGAGAGACATTTTTGGCTACATTTCTGACCGTCCTGAGTCACTGTCAAGTCACAGCTTCTCTCTCTCCTATGTGCGGATTATTTGTGTATTACTAAGGCCAATCGGTGTAGCTTATTTCCATCCGAGTTCTCTTTAGGTCATCTAAGATGCCAGCCATAACAGTTGACTAACTCCCAGACACCTGCAGTATTTATTGCTGGGTAACTTGGTGCTGTCAAGGGGGATTACCAATAGACCCCCTTGTTAAGGGGATTACCAATAGACCCCCTTGTTAAGGGGATTACCAATAGACCCCCTTGTTAAGGGGATTACCAATAGACCCCCTTGTTAAGGGGATTACCGATAGATCCCTTCTTAAGGGGATTACCAATAGACCCCTTTTTAAGGGGATTACCAATAGACCCCCTTGTTAAGGGGATTACCAATAGACCCCCTTGTTAAGGGGATTATCAATAGACCCCCTTGTTAAGGGGATTACCAATAGACCCCCTTGTTAAGGGGATTACCGATAGATCCCTTCTTAAGGGGATTACCAATAGACCCCTTTTTAAGGGGATTACCAATAGACCCCCTTGTTAAGGGGATTACAAATAGACCCCCCTTGTTAAGGGAATTTACCAATAGAACCCCACTTTTTGGGGGTTATCCCAGGTTCTCTACACATATGCTGCTATGTATGATAATTTATGTAACTATATGTGTGTATATATGAATAAACTTACTTATTAGCTATAAAAACCACTGGCCAGCCCCCTGACCTGTGTTAGTAATCTTCTGAACACCTGCAAAAAGCAAAAGACTCGGCAGGAGATGTAACATTCCCCCGAGAGAGACAACACAGTGTCAGGGGCCCAAGACTGTTCAACTGCCTCTTAGCATACATAAGGGGGATTACCAATAGACCCCTGGCTGTCTTTAAGAAGGTACTGGACAGGCACTTAAAGTCAGTACCTGACCAACCGGGTTGTGGTTCGAACGTCAGCTTGCGTGCTGCCAGTAGTAACAGCCTGATTGATCAGACCCTGATCCACCATGAGGCCTGATCTCAGGCCGGGCCGCGGGGGCGTTGACCCCCGAAACCCTCTCCAGGTAATACAACTGATGCTACTGGACAGTGACTTTCTTTGTAGTTAAAGTTGTAATTACACATTGCAACATTTGCAAAGAATTAAATTCTTTATTCTTTAATTTTAAGATAGGTTTGGGATTCAATCGTCAGGTTGTGGTGTTGGATTCTTTTTACTGATCCTCTTTTATATATAATTCAGACGGTTATTAACGTCCTTATATGTAATGTTTTTTCTCTTATAAAATAAAGGACAAATACCTTTCGAAAGTGTTAAATAGTTATTATTATTAAAGATTAGCCGGTATTCTCCCGGCCCGGGCCTTTTCCAAGTGGTGGCCCGGCCTTGGCTCCCTCTTTAGGGAGTGTCTGAGACCTAAGTCTCCCATGGGAGGAGGCACAAGTACCTCCTCATCTTTGGGACCAACTGTCCCCAGGCCTAGCCACAAGCTAGGCCTCTCTGGTCTGCCATCCCCGCCCCAAGGGAGCAAATGGGAATGACAGTCTTATGAGCTAAAGGCTCGGACTCAGGCACCTACCCTACCCTAGAAGGGTTAGGCATGGTGTCGATGTGTTAAATAGTTTTTGAAAAGTTATTAAAGAAAAGAATTATAATATCTCCTTAAAGTACTGAAACATTTATGTTAACTTAATAAAATAATGGAATAAAAACTAATACTTTTAAAACACAAATTAAAATTTTAAATAAATATATTTGTTAAATAAGACTTTTTTCAATTTTTTTTGAGAATTACTTTTATATTTTATTACATAATATTATTTAAATAAGGAATAAAATAGTCACCGGCTAAAGAGTCCATTTTCTGGACATAATTTTCTCTGGATAATAATCAAGATGGCGGACCATTAATTCCATCTCAGTTTACATATCAGACAAACGTACAAATTTAAACTTGTGTATTTATTCTGAATAAAATGGTAATTAACCCAGGTGAGCTACATAACCGGTGTGATGCGGAACAAATGATGGAAATTAAAAACCCATTACAAATTATCATCAGGACACTGTTCTCTCCCAGGATGCGACCCACAACTAACCCGGGTGTTTACTGGTAGTAACAGTAACAAGTGGAAGGAAACCAGGCCCGGGTGTCCCTGTTCACCTAGTAGTAAATAGGTACCTGGGTGTTAATGGACTGGTGTGGATAAGGACACTTGTGCACAGTTTAATGGACTGATGAAGCCCCTCCTAGTTAGGATGGGTTAGGTTAGATTAGGTTAGGTTAGGTTAGGTTGAGTTATGTTATGTTAGGTTAGGTTAGGTTAGATTAGGTTAGGTTAGGTTAGATTAGGTTAGGTTAGGTTAGGTTAGGTTAGATTAGGTTAGGTTAGGTTAGATTAGGTTATGTTAGGTTAGGTTAGGTTACATTAGGTTAGGTTAGGTTAGATTAGGTTAGATTAGGTTAGGTTAGGTTAGGTTAGGTTAGGTTAGATTAGGTTAGGTTAGGTTAGGTTAGGTTAGATTAGGTTATGTTAGGTTAGGTTAGATTAGGATAGGTTATGTTAGGTTAGGTTAGATTAGGTTAGGTTAGGTTAGGTTAGGTTAGATTAAGTTAGGTTAGGTTAGATTCAAATTCAAATTCAATTCAAAGTTTATTCTCTATAAGGATTACAATGCTGCGTTTACAGAGTTTGGTTATTGTGTGGTTTACATGTAGTAAAATAATGATTACAGAGTGTACCACTAGAACACCTAGCATGGCTAGGCATTACAGAGTGTACCACTAGAACACCTAGCATGGCTAGGTATTACAGAATGTACCACTAGAACACCTAGCATGGCTAGGTATTACAGAGTGTACCACTAGAACACCTAGCATGGCTAGGTATTACAGAGTGTACCACTAGAACACCTAGCATGGCTAGGTATTACAGAGTGTACCACTAGAACACCTAGCATGGCTAGGTATTACAGAGTGTACCACTAGAACACCTAGCATGGCTAGGTATTACAGAGTGTACCACTAGAACACCTAGCATGGCTAGGCATTACAGAGTGTACCACTAGAACACCTAGCATGGCTAGGTATTACAGAGTGTACCACTAGAACACCTAGCATGGCTAGGTATTACAGAGTGTACCACTAGAACACCTAGCATGGCTAGGTATTACAGAGTGTACCACTAGAACTCCTAGCATGGCTAGGTATTACAGAGTGTACCACTAGAACACCTAGCATGGCTAGGTATTACAGAGTGTACCACTAGAACACCTAGCATGGCTAGGTATTACAGAGTGTACCACTAGAACACCTAGCATGGCTAGGCATTACAGAGTGTACCACTAGAACACCTAGCATGGCTAGGCATTACAGAGTGTACCACTAGAACGCCTAGCATGGCTAGGCATTACAGAGTGTACCACTAGAACGCTTAGCATGGCTAGGCATTACAGAGTGTACCACTAGAACACCTAGCATGGCTAGGCATTACAGAGTGTACCACTAGAACGCCTAGCATGGCTAGGCATTACAGAGTGTACCACTAGAACGCTTAGCATGGCTAGGCATTACAGAGTGTACCACTAGAACACCTAGCATGGCTAGGCATTACAGAGTGTACCACTAGAACGCCTAGCATGGCTAGGCATTACAGAGTGTACCACTAGAACGCTTAGCATGGCTAGGCATTACAGAGTGTACCACTAGAACGCTTAGCATGGCTAGGCATTACAGAGTGTACCACTAGAACACCTAGCATCGCTAGGCATTACAGAGTGTACCACTAGAACACCTAGCATGGCTAAGCATTACAGAGTGTACCACTAGAACACCTAGCATGGCTAGGCATTACAGAGTGTACCACTAGAACGCCTAGCATGGCTAGGCATTACAGAGTGTACCACTAGAACGCCTAGCATGGCTAGGCATTACAGAGTGTACCACTAGAACACCTAGCATGGCTAGGCATTACAGAGTGTACCACTAGAACGCCTAGCATGGCTAGGCATTACAGAGTGTACCACTAGAACGCCTAGCATGGCTAGGCATTACAGAGTGTACCACCAGAACGCCTAGCATGGCTAGGCATTACAGTGTACCACTAGAACACCTAGCATGGCTAGGCATTACAGAGTGTACCACCAGAACGCCTAGCATGGCTAGGCATTACAGTGTACAACTAGAACGCCTAGCATGGCTAGGCATTACAGAGTGTACCACTAGAACACCTAGCATGGCTAGGCATTACAGAGTGTACCACTAGAACACCTAGCATGGCTAGGCATTACAGAGTGTACCACTAGAACACCTAGCATGGCTAGGCATTACAGAGTGTACCACTAGAACGCCTAGCATGGCTAGGCATTACAGAGTGTACCACTAGAACGCCTAGCATGGCTAGGCATTACAAAGTGTACCACTAGAACACCTAGCATGGCTAGGCATTACAGAGTGTACCACTAGAACGCCTAGCATGGCTAGGCATTACAGAGTGTACCACTAGAACGCCTAGCATGGCTAGGCATTACAGAGTGTACCACCAGAACGCCTAGCATGGCTAGGCATTACAGTGTACCACTAGAACACCTAGCATGGCTAGGCATTACATAGTGTACCACCAGAACGCCTAGCATGGCTAGGCATTACAGTGTACCACTAGAACGCCTAGCATGGCTAGGCATTACAGAGTGTACCACTAGAACGCCTAGCATGGCTAGGCATTACAGAGTGTACCACCAGAACGCCTAGCATGGCTAGGCATTACAGTGTACCACTAGAACACCTAGCATGGCTAGGCATTACAGAGTGTACCACCAGAACGCCTAGCATGGCTAGGCATTACAGTGTACCACTAGAACGCCTAGCATGGCTAGGCATTACAGAGTGTACCACCAGAACATCTAGCATGGCTAGGCATTACAGTGTACCACTAGAACGCCTAGCATGGCTAGGCATTACAGAGTGTACCACCAGAACGCCTAGCATGGCTAGGCATTACAGTGTACCACTAGAACACCTAGCATGGCTAGGCATTACAGAGTGTACCACCAGAACGCCTAGCATGGCTAGGCATTACAGTGTACCACTAGAACGCCTAGCATGGCTAGGCATTACAGAGTGTACCACCAGAACATCTAGCATGGCTAGGCATTACAGTGTACCACTAGAACACCTAGCATGGCTAGGCATTTCGGGCAGACTAAAATTAAATCTTAAGTTTAAAATATTACGAATTATGAGGTAAGTTGGTATTATGGCTAAGTGACTAAATACTAGTTTGTGAGTTTAGCAATGTGAATGATTTTGTTTTGGCACTATACATAGTCTCAGTATTGGAGTATCACAGGCCAACTTATGACTAGTTAAGATTCATTATTTTGAGATTGAGATTAATATTTCTGTTTATGGTCAAATGGGTGAGTGTAGTGTGAACCACCAGGTGGTATTTGTGTAGTTAGTTGACGGGGTGTATCAGGGAGATAAGATGTTTTCTAAAGGTAAGTAAGTAAGTAATTAAGTAATTATTATTATTATTAAAGATTCGCCGGTATTCTCCCGGCCTGGGCTTTTTCCAAGTGGTGGCCCGGCCTTGGCTCCCTCTTTAGGGAGTGTCTGAGACCTAAGTCTCCCATGGGAGGAGGCACAAGTACCTCCTCATCTTTGGGACCAACTATCCCCAGCCCTAGCCACAAGCTAGGCCTCTCTGGTCCGCCATCCCCGCCCCAAGGGGGCTAATGGGAATGACAGTCTTATGAGCTAAAGGCTCGGGCTCAGGCACCTACCCTACCCTAGAAGGGTTAGGCATGGTGTCGATGAAGTAAGTAAGTTTATTCAGGTATACACAAATACAGTTACATAGAATTATCATACATAGCAGCATATGTGTAGAGAACCTGGGATAACCCAAAAAGTCAGACAGAGTGACTTATTTCCATTGGTAGTTTTCTGATGGTAGATTTAGGTTAGGTTGGGTATATATATGAGAATCACAGCTCATATTTCCAGATCGACACCATGCCTAACCCTTCTAGGGTAGGGTAGGTGCCTGAGCCCGAGCCTTTAGCTCATAAGACTGTCATTCCCATTGGCCCCCTTGTGGCGGGGATGGCAGACCAGATGAGGCCTAGCTTGTGGCTAGGCCTGGGGACAGTTGGTCCCAAAAATGAGGAGGTACTTGTGCCTCCTCCCATGGGAGACTTAGGTCTCAGACACTCCCTAAAGAGGGAGCCAAGGCCGGGCCACCACTTGGAAAAGGCCCGGGCCGGGAGAATACCGGCTAATCTTTAACTAACTAACATATTTCCAACATTAATGCGTAAAATAACTTAAAAGTGGTGGTTAACTGATAAATATTTTTGACAATATCAGCTGCTCGATATAAACATTATGGCAGTACAAGGAACGGGAGTCCAGGTATCAACTGTTTTCTGCGATATATATTACTATATCATAGGTTAAATATATATATTATGTACTTTCTATTGTTGTCCATGATGTCTGTCAGGCTTAACGTGATTAAAAAAAATCGATATGTATTTTATATACGCAAACCTAAATAAAAAAAAAGATTGATGTTCCAATATGGATAATTATGGGGAAGCGCTAAACCAGTAGGGATTATACAGCGCCTGTGGGGGGGATGGGGAAGGTATTCAGGTTCTGTTCAGGGAACTAGAGCATAAATCCAATTCCCTAGATCAAGAGCCCCTCACCAGTGTCTAGGAACCTCTTTTGAGGGGTAGCTTTTCTAATAAATGTAAATCTGTAGTTTTTCTCTCGATTTTTTTTTAAGTTATGGAATATTTCTTAATTTATATTTAAGATGTTTATAAGAATTAAATAAGATTAATATGATTATATTAATTCTAGAAAATGTTTTTAAAATATTTAAAATTTACTGAATATTTACATAATATAATTTTTATCTTAACAATCAATTATTAATTTATCCTTAAATAATAATTTCTTCAAGCTCAACTGGGAAGTGGAAAAGAATTCTTCTATTTTTAGAAAGGGAATATTTATATTCCCTATAATATTAACATGATATAAGAGAATATAGGATAAGATCTGTGACAGTGACTTGTACAATTAAGTCTTATTTTCTCTAAGTACGAAATATTATTGTCTATGTTTTCACAGGTCACTTGTAATGTCTAAGTTATTTCATATTTTCCATCATTTTTAGCTTCTGAATGTAACTGTTTTAATGTAAGTGGATAGATTTTTTAATATACATATTTGACTTTCCAGCACAAATAATAACAGAAATTTGCAATTTTCTCTCGTATCTTCGTCCTGTTATAAATGCTCCTGGAAGAAGATTTCTAATTTGATGACCTGTAGAGGAATCGACTCACTACCAAAAAGACTCGGGTTTGATCCCCGTGCAAGTCTCCTTATATCTGTTGCCCCTGATACCTGGCAGTAAACAGGTATCAAGGTGTTAGGTAACTGTTGTATGCCTGGAGAGGGTTTCGGGGGGGCCAAACACCCCCTCCCCCCGCGGTCCGGTCTGTGACCAGGCCTCACGATGGATCAGGGCCTGATCAGCCAGGCTGTTACCGTTGGCCGCACGTGAGTCGCATCATGTGAAAAATGCCAGTGTTTGGTGTTGGGTAATCTTGGAATAATAATGTAACAATGGTCTGCTACGCCCGAGGTATTTTGTATGGAGTGATCATGTCTCAACTACTGTGTATTCTTCCTGTGGTTGAAGCTCTTCATAGTTCATTAGTCTCGACTTAGGCGCCAGTTTGGATTATTATTATTATTAAAGATTAGCCGGTATTCTCCCGGCCTGGGCTTTTTCCAAGTGGTGGCCCGGCCTTGGCTCCCTCTTTAGGGAGTGTCTGAGACCTAAGTCTCCCATGGGAGGAGGCACAAGTACCTCCTCATCTATGGGACCAACTATCCCCAGGCCTAGCCACAAGCTAGGCCTCTCTGGTCCGCCATCCCCGCCGCAAGGGGGCAAATGGGAATGACAGTCTTATGAGCTAAAGGCTCGGGCTCAGGCACCTACCCTACCCTAGAAGGGTTAGGCATGGTGTCGATCGCCAGTTTGGATGAATACCTTTGGATTTTATTAGGTTGAACATTGGTGTGTTAGAAGGTATCTTACCGGGACTGTGTTCTTCAAGCTTGGGCATACATGTACTCACCTATTTGTGGTTGCAGGGGTTGAGGCTCAGCTCCTGGCCCCGCCTCTTCACTGATCGTTACTAGGTCCTCCTTCTCCCTGCTCCATGAGCATTATCATACCTCGTCTTACACTATGTATGGTTCCTGCCTCCACTACATCACTTGCTAGACTATTCCACTTCCTGACAACTGTATGTGTGTGTGTGTGTGTACTCACCTATATGTGACCGCAAGGGTTGATTCACAGCTTCTGGCCGTTTCTTCGCTGGTCGGTATTAGGTCCACACTCTCCCTGCTCCAAGAGCCTTATTGTACCTCTTCTTAAAGCTATGTATAGATCCTGCCTCCACTACGTCACTCTCCAGATTGTTCCACTTCCTGATAACCTTAAGCTTGAAGAAATGCTTCATAAATCCTTATGAATCGTCTAAGTTTTCAACTTCCATGTGTGTGTGTGTATATCAAAGGGAACACCTTAACACGAATTAACATAACGTTCAGTGGTGTGCGTGTTAGCTGTCTCCAACTTGTTCTCCATACTTTCTTCACCAATCAAGTGGATTGTTTTATTCGATCACCTTAATAGAAAACCAGACTATCGCTCCAGCACACTCTTCTATCAGCCAATCGCCTCAGAGAAACTTGGAGTCGACTCGCAACCTGTCTTAAGTCAGCCGTCTCGCCGGCGAGGTGACGCATCTGAAGCTCCTGTGATCTTTCATGACATTGTACAAGGAATAAGAAGCATCAGCAGCAGTCTGGGAGACATATAAGGTGAGAAAAACTGGGGAGCAGAGATTAAGACTGGAAGTTATGATGTACTGGATAAAGAGATATAATGTAATGAGATGGAAGCAGAAAATTAGGTTGTTAGAAAGAGGGAAGAGCCGGAATTATGGAGGAAGTGTGTACTGATGTAATGTTAAGAGTGGGCCGAGGCTTGGTGGCATAAACTCTGGCTTCACACGGTAAGGGTCTGGTTAAGTAAGTTTTTTTTTTTTTTTTTTTTTTTTTTTATTCGCCGGTATTCTCCCGGCCCGGGTCTTTTCCAAGTAGTGAGTAAGTTTATTCAGGTATATACAAATACAGTTACAAAGAATTATCATACATAACAGCATATGTGTAGAGAACCTGGGATAACCCAAAAAAGTTAGTCAGAGTGACTTATTTCCATTGGGGTCCTTTTATCTTATTACCTGGAGTTTACCTGGAGAGAGTTCCGGGGGTCAACGCCCCCGCGGCCCGGTCTGTGACCAGGTCTCCTGGTGGATCAGAGCCTGATCAACCAGGCTGTTGCTGCTGGCTGCACACAAACCAACGTACGAACCACAGCCCGGCTGGTCAGGAACCGACTTTAGGTGCTTGTCCAGTGCCAGCTTGAAGACTGCCAGGGGTCTGTTGGTAATCCCCCTTATGTATGCTGGGAGGCAGTTGAACAGTCTCGGGCCCCTGACACTTATTGTATGGTCTCTTAACGTGCTAGTGACACCCCTGCTTTTCATTGGGGGGATGGTGCATCGTCTGCCAAGTCTTTTGCTTTCGTAGTGAGTGATTTTCGTGTGCAAGTTCGGTACTAGTCCCTCTAGGATTTTCCAGGTGTATATAATCATGTATCTCTCCCGCCTGCATTCCAGGGAATACAGGTTTATGAACATCAAGCGCTCCCAGTAATTGAGGTGTTTTATCTCCGTTATGCGCGCCGTGAAGGTTCTCTGTACATTTTCTAGGTCAGCAATTTCACCTGCCTTGAAAGGTGCTGTTAGTGTGCAGCAATATTCCAGCCCAGATAGAACAAGTGACCTGAAGATTATTATTATAATATAAAGGTTATAATATTTTCTTATTATTCTATAATGAAGATAACATCTTATTATCATACTAAAAAGACTATCTACTACACGAGGGTCATTAAGACTATCTACAATACGAGGGTCATTAAGACTATCTACAATACGAGGGTCATTACTAGGAATAAGGTAAAATTTACACGTATGTTAGCTATAAAATAGAAAATCATTCCCCTCCCTTTCTGTAGCTACATTCATCAGACACCTTTTGGCACTCTTCTTGAACTGGTTCATGCTATGACTGGCTTTGACATGTGCAGGTAGTCTGTTCCATTCCTTTATTGCTGTACAATAAAGGATGTTTGAAGCCTGGCCACTGACTGTGGGTACTACAAAGTTGTGCTCTCTCCCCCTAGAGGTTAAGTCTAGAATCTTTTCTTAATTCATGGTATAACTTAACAAATGTTTGATAACAGTTGTCTGAGCTCTGTTCAGACCTCTACAGCACAATTGTTAAGTTATACCATGAATTAGGGAAAGATCCTGGACTTCACCTTACGAAAGCAAAGTAACTGTGATAGTAATTATAGTCAAGGTAGATTATAGGGGAAAAATAAATGTAATATTAGTAAACGGGGATATTGATGTGCCCCTTAACACCAATAACATGACTGAGACTTGGGAGCGACTTCAACCTCAGCGCTGATGTATCAGAGATATTTTGGTGGCTCTGGTGGCCTGGTGGTTAACGCTCTCGCTTCACACGGTGAGGGCCTGGGTTCGATTCCCAGCCAGAGTAGAAACATTGGACGTGTTTCTTTCCACCTGTTGTCTATGTTCCCCATCAGTAAAATGGGTACCTGGGTGTTAGTCGACTGGTGTGGGTCGCATCCTGGGACACTGACCTAAGGAGGCCTGGTCACAGACCGGGCCGCGGGGGCGTTGACCCCCGGAACTCTCTCCAGGTAAACTCCAGGTCTCGGCCATAATTGGCAATATCTTCTCTGAAAATTCTTATTTAATTTTTATTTTAATAACCAAAGTGTAATGATCACTTGTAAGCTTATTCAGGTATACATAAATACAGTGTGGAAAATACTGTATATTCTCCAAAAATACAGTATTTTGTATGTAAATTGATGGAATATATTGCAGGTAATAAAAATTAATTTGTAAATAAATAAAGAACCAGTGAAAGGGGTGAGGGTCGCTGGGGAGGAGTCGCCATTGTTTTGAATTGGCCGAGATAAACGTTAGTGAAAATCGGAAGAATTTTCGTCGCTCTAGGGGTTATATTGGGCTTTAAACTTCTCAAATAAGAGCTGAAATTGTTGGATTTGTAGTCCTGCATAACGTGAACATTAGGTGAGTGGACAGGACGGTCCAGGAACCCCAGCTAAGTCATGTCTATTTATGTTGGAATTCTGGCCAGTATTTTCTTCATATTTAGCCAGGTGTTTGTGTATGATACACCAAGTAATCTCCAGACAAATTGGTGAGTCTTATTATAAATTCTCCTTCAATGTATATGTATTCACATTTTAAATTTAATATACAGTCCACATATTTATATTAATGTTTTTACCAGAACTCCTGGTGATGTATATTTCATTTGAAATTAATATAGGTCTAGAGTGACTTGTGGAGAGATTATCGTAGGTATCGAAGGGGGACATTTTTGCGATTTAAGTGTCCTAAAATTCCTACTTTTCTCTGTAACCTTGAAAAAGAATAATTATCTTTGTTACCATTTACTGGTATGTGTCTTATGAGTTACTTCCAGGTAAATTTAATTTTCCACATACAGTTACATAGATACTCATACAGAGCATCATATGTGTAGAGGACCTAGGATAACACAGACAAGTCAGACAATAATTACCGGGGCAGACACCACTCCCACGAAATCTTCCAGGGCGGGGAAGGTGCCAGAGCTGGAGCTTGCTACCACCTGCAGCTCAAAAGACTGCCATTCCCACTAGCCCTTCTGGGGCGGGGGGGGGGAAATGGTAGACCAGAGGCCTAGCTTCTCCGTAAGAGCCTCGTGAGGGCGGGGAATGGGGCTAGGCCTGGGGACAGTTGGTCCCGAATATGAGGAGGTCCTTGTATCTCCTCCCATGGGAGACATAGGTCTCAAGACACTCCCAAGACAAGGAGCCAAGGCCGGGTCACCATCTGGAAAAGACCCGGACCGGGAGAGCACCGGCGAATCAAGAAGAAGACGACTATAATTACCCACAAGGAGACAGAAACAATGGAGGTTCATTAATCTGTATATTTCGACCCCTTTCTGGGATCCTCTTCAGCAGATACCTTATGATTATTATTGTTATTGTTATTAAGAAATTAAGCGCTAAATCCGTAAGGGTCAAACTACTGAAAATAATAAAATTTAAAATTCCTAAGAATAATTTTTTTTAAGACAATTTCCCATTTTTAGGAACGATCATTAATTCATTTGTGAATCAAAGGCATGGTGATGATCTTAATAATAATAATAATAATAATAATAATAATAATAATAATAATAATAATAATAATAATAATATCTCTATTTACCACAAGTGCACACGAAAATCACTCCATGTGACATCGACACCATGCCTAACCCTTCTAGGGTAGGGTAGGTGCCTGAGCCCGAGCCTTTAGCTCATAAGACTGTCATTCCCATTTGCCCCCTTGTGGCGGGGATGGCAGACCAGAGAGGCCTAGCTTGTGGCTAGGCCTGGGGACAGTTGGTCCCAAAGATGAGGAGGTACTTGTGCCTCCTCCCATGGGAGACTTAGGTCTCAGACACTCCCTAAAGAGGGAGCCAAGGCCGGGCCACCACTTGGAAAAGGCCCGGGCCGGGAGAATACCGGCTAATATTTAATAATAATAATAATAATAACTCCATGTGAAAGTAAAAGACTCGGCAGGAGATGTAACATTCCCCCGATGAAAAGCAGCGGTGTCACGAGTACACTGAGAGACAACACAATAAGTGTCAGGGGCCCAAGACTGTTCAACTGCCTCCCAGTATACATAAGGAGGATTACCAATAGACCCCTGGCTGTCTTCAAGAAGGCATTGGACAGGCACCTAAAGTCAGCACCTGACCAACCGGGTTGTGGTTCGTACGTCAGCTTGCGTGGGGCCAGCAGTGACAGCCTGGTTGATCAGACCCTGATCCACCACGAGGCCTGGTCTCAGACCGGACCGAGGGGGCGTTGACCCCCGAAACCCTCTCCAGGTAAATACATGTACAAGGTATACTGACCATAGCTGACATCAGTGGCATACTACTATATAGAAAGTCACTTGTTATGCTGAGCATTTCCCGCAAATTAGGTCAGTTTTGTCCCGGGATGCGACCCACACCAGTCCACTAACACCCAGGATGCGACCCACACCAGTCCACTAACACCCAGGATGCGACCCACACCAGTCCACTAACACCCAGGATGCGACCCACACCAGTCCACTAACACCCAGGATGCGACCCACGCCAGTCCACTAACACCCAGGATGTGACCCACACCAGTCCACTAACACCCAGGATGTGACCCACACCAGTCCACTAACACCCAGGATGCAACCCACACCAGTCCACTAACACCCAGGATGCGACCCACACCAGTCCACTAACACCCAGGATGTGACCCACACCAGTCCACTAACACCCAGGATGCGACCCACACCAGTCTACTAACACCCAGGATGTGACCCACACCAGTCCACTAACACCCAGGATGTGACCCATACCAGTCCACTAACACCCAGGATGTGACCCACACCAGTCCACTAACACCCAGGATGTGACCCATACCAGTCCACTAACACCCAGGATGCCACCCACACCAGTCCACTAACACCCAGGATGCGACCCACACCAGTCTACTAACACCCAGGATGTGACCCACACCAGTCCACTAACACCCAGGATGTGACCCATACCAGTCCACTAACACCCAGGATGTGACCCACACCAGTCCACTAACACCCAGGATGTGACCCATACCAGTCCACTAACACCCAGGATGCCACCCACACCAGTCCACTCACCTCCTCCCATGGGAGACTTAAGTCTCGAGACACTCCCCAGATAGAGAGCCAAGGCCGGGTCACCACTACTTGGAAAAGACCCGGGCCGGGAGAATACCCGGCAAATAAAAAAAAAAAAAAAAAAAAAAAACAGTCCACTAACACCCAGGATGCGACCCACACCAGTCCACTAACACCCAGGATGTGACCCACACCAGTCCACTAACACCCAGGATGCGACCCACACCAGTCCACTAACACCCAGGTACTAATTTTACTGATGGGTGAACATAGACAACCGGTGTAAGGAAACACTTCCGATGTTTCCACCCTTTCGCCGGGAATCGAACCCGGACCCTCTCCGTGTGAAGCGAGAGCTTTTCCCACCAGGCAGGCTATTAACCCAGGATACACCCCCTCCCCCGCCCAGGGAGGTTATTAACCCAGGATACAGCCCCCGTCCCCCACCTCCCGAAAAATTGCTTATTTCAGCTGTGATTCTCAGATCCTTCCCCAGGATGCCACCCACACCAACCAACTAACTCCTTGGTACATATTTACTGCTAGGTGAAAACGGGCAGCAGGAGTCAGGAGACAACCGTAAGTCTCGCGTTGTCCCTCAATCGAACCCGAGTCATCTTAGTTGTGACCTTAGCAAATGATACCACAAAATTTACTCTGCACTTCAAAGAATCATTCACCTGGTGTGCCTTGAAGCATGTGGAGGGTTCTTGATCCACGGTATTGCGGCTAAACTTACCTTCGATCAAACCTAATTGCCCCCACTTGTCATTAGTTAGGTTGGGTTAGGTAAGGTTCGTCAGGAAACAGGACAAGTGTTTCCTGACACGGGTCTTTGTCAGATGACCCACAAGTGAAGCTTTTGGTCATCTGACCGAGACCTTCCCCTGGCTTACCCCTCCACCACTTTAAAAACTGTGGTCATAGTTATAACTATTTAAGCCCTGATTGTCACTAGGTAACCTTGAGTACCTGGTAATATTGTTCTGCGTCGTTAAAACTGACTCTTGAGATACAGTACAATATACTACGACCTAAAGTCTGCAAAATATGTTCAGTCTTTGTTTTAATTGCATAGTCGACTGAATATTAAAGCATCTGGAGTGGTTGTAATAGTGGTTGTGGATGTAGTGATAATAGTTGTTGTGGTACTGGTTATAATAGTTATTATTGTGGTTGTGGTAGCTGAAGCATCAGCAGTGGTTGTTGGTCATTATTACAGTGGATATGATAATGAGTGAATAATGCAGAGGTTGTAACTGTGGCAGTATTAGTAGTTACGGTGGTAATTGTTGTAGTGGTTGTAGCTAGGGTTGTGCTGGTTGACATGGTAGCAACCAAGAGTATGGATAAACAACATCTAGAATATGCCAAGTCTCTCAAACTTCTTCGTCCTGATTGTTCGTGTATAAATATTAAAGTTATCCTCTAACCCGCCCCTCTCACTTTCCATCAGTCAACATTTCTAAATTTGCGTGTGAGTGTGATTATAAACACGCTGGCTGTCGAGTGACCATCATTCACACTATGTCTGCCATATTCATCCCCTTAATCTTGCTAATATTTATATATCCCCCTATACCTTGTCTTTTTTAAGTATCCCTTTCACTGTAAAATAAAATAGCTGCAGTGTTCCTTCTTATGTTATGTCGTGACAACATGACACCGCCGCCACCATTGAGAGTTTCTTAAGTTTTAACGAGGTTACAATTGTGCGGTGCAGAATGTAAGGCTACACGACCATTGGTAACATTGGTCATAAGTTACTATGCAAGACACGTGTAAACACTGAATCCTATATAACACAGGATGGTTACCTGTTATGCTCCATCACACAGGATGGTTACCTGTTATGCTCCATCACACAGGATGGTTACCTGTTATGCTCCATCACACAGGATGGTTACCTGTTATGCTCCATCACACAGGATGGTTACCTGTTATGCTCCATCACATAGGATGGTTTCCTGTTATGCTCCATCACACAGGATGGTTTCCTGTTATGCTCCATCACATAGGATGGTTTCCTGTTATGCTCCATCACATAGGATGGTTTCCTGTTATGCTCCATCACACAGGATGGTTTCCTGTTATGCTCCATCACATAGGATGGTTTCCTGTTATGCTCCATCACACAGGATGGTTTCCTGTTATGCTCCATCACATAGGATGGTTTCCTGTTATGCTCCATCACACAGGATGAGCTCCTGTTATGCTCCATTACACAGGATGAGCTCCTGTTATGCTCCATCACACAGGATGAGCTCCTGTTATGCTCCATCACACAGGATGGTTTCCTGTTATGCTCCATCACACAGGATGAGCTCCTGTTATGCTCCATCACACAGGATGGTTTCCTGTTATGCTCCATCACACAGGATGAGCTCCTGTTATGCTCCATCACACAGGATGAGCTCCTGTTATGCTCCATCACACAGGATGAGCTCCTGTTATGCTCCATCACACAGGATGGTTTCCTGTTATGCTCCATCACATAGGATGGTTTCCTGTTATGCTCCATCACATAGGATGGTTACCTGTTATGCTCCATCACACAGGATGAGCTCCTGTTATGCTCCATCACACAGGATGGTTTCCTGTTATGCTCCATCACATAGGATGGTTTCCTGTTATGCTCCATCACATAGGATGGTTACCTGTTATGCTCCATCACATAGGATGAGCTCCTGTTATGCTCCATCACACAGGATGGTTTCCTGTTATGCTCCATCACATAGGATGGTTTCCTGTTATGCTCCATCACACAGGATGGTTACCTGTTATGCTCCATCACACAGGATGGTTACCTGTTATGCTCCATCACACAGGATGGTTACCTGTTATGCTCCATCACACAGGATGAGCTCCTGTTATGCTCCATCACACAGGATGAGCTCCTGTTATGCTCCATCACACAGGATGAGCTCCTGTTATGCTCCATCACACAGGATGGTTTCCTGTTATGCTCCATCACATAGGATGGTTTCCTGTTATGCTCCATCACACAGGATGGTTACCTGTTATGCTCCATCACACAGGATGGTTACCTGTTATGCTCCATCACACAGGATGGTTTCCTGTTATGCTCCATCACATAGGATGGTTACCTGTTATGCTCCATCACATAGGATGGTTTCCTGTTATGCTCCATCACACAGGATGAGCTCCTGTTATGCTCCATCACACAGGATGGTTACCTGTTATGCTCCATCACACAGGATGGTTTCCTGTTATGCTCCATCACACAGGATGGTTTCCTGTTATGCTCCATCACATAGGATGGTTTCCTGTTATGCTCCATCACATAGGATGGTTACCTGTTATGCTCCATCACATAGGATGGTTTCCTGTTATGCTCCATCACACAGGATGGTTTCCTGTTATGCTCCATCACACAGGATGGTTTCCTGTTATGCTCCATCACACAGGATGAGCTCCTGTTATGCTCCATCACACAGGATGGTTACCTGTTATGCTCCATCACATAGGATGGTTTCCTGTTATGCTCCATCACACAGGATGGTTTCCTGTTATGCTCCATCACATAGGATGGTTTCCTGTTATGCTCCATCACACAGGATGAGCTCCTGTTATGCTCCATCACACAGGATGAGCTCCTGTTATGCTCCATCACACAGGATGAGCTCCTGTTATGCTCCATCACACAGGATGAGCTCCTGTTATGCTCCATCACACAGGATGAGCTCCTGTTATGCTCCATCACACAGGATGGTTTCCTGTTATGCTCCATCACATAGGATGGTTTCCTGTTATGCTCCATCACACAGGATGAGCTCCTGTTATGCTCCATCACACAGGATGGTTTCCTGTTATGCTCCATCACACAGGATGGTTTCCTGTTATGCTCCATCACACAGGATGGTTTCCTGTTATGCTCCATCACACAGGATGAGCTCCTGTTATGCTCCATCACACAGGATGGTTTCCTGTTATGCTCCATCACACAGGATGGTTTCCTGTTATGCTCCATCACACAGGATGGTTTCCTGTTATGCTCCATCACACAGGATGAGCTCCTGTTATGCTCCATCACATAGGATGGTTTCCTGTTATGCTCCATCACACAGGATGAGCTCCTGTTATGCTCCATCACACAGGATGGTTACCTGTTATCCTCCATCACACAGGATGGTTTCCTGTTATGCTCCATCACATAGGATGGTTTCCTGTTATGCTCCATCACACAGGATGGTTTCCTGTTATGCTCCATCACATAGGATGGTTTCCTGTTATGCTCCATCACACAGGATGAGCTCCTGTTATGCTCCATCACACAGGATGAGCTCCTGTTATGCTCCATCACACAGGATGACCTCCTGTTATCCTCCATCACACAGGATGAGCTCCTGTTATGCTCCATCACACAGGATGAGCTCCTGTTATCCTCCATCACACAGGATGAGCTCCTGTTATGCTCCATCACACAGGATGAGCTCCTGTTATGCTCCATCACACAGGATGAGCTCCTGTTATGCTCCATCACACAGGATGGTATTGATATTAGTACAACGTAGCAGACGGCTCCCTCCCCTTAGCCCAGAAGGCTAGATATTATAAAAACCCAGTCGATTAAAGGTTAAAAGATTGGACCAAGAGTTGGAGAACACACTTCGCATAACTAGCCACTTTGCATGATTGGTCGAAATATAGCCTGGGTAAGTTTTATTACCAGTGTACAAAGTTTTCTCATTGTTTTTCATTAAGTTATTGTTCCATACTTTGTATACATGATAAATGTAAACTTGCAACCCTGACATCAGACTTTGGTTAATGTTTTTAAGAACAAAGTCAGACCGTAGTGAGGTCTTCTAGATTACTGGGACTGTGCTAGGTTCAGTGTCCTAGATTGCTGGGACTGTGCTAGGTTCAGTGTCCTAGATTACTGGGACTGTGCTAGGTTCAGTGTCCTAAACCATACCCTCGGCCGGGATGGAACCCGCGGTCATAGAGTCTCAAAACTCCAGCCCGTCGCGTTAGCCACTAGACCAGCTAGCCACAATAAGATTCATCCAACTAGGTATATTTCTACACCATAGGAAGGTTAGCACAGGCACCTCTGTGACCACAAATGCAAGTTTTTACAGACGAATCTCCAGCTAGCGTGGCCGTGACGAACTCTAGCTCAAGTCCCTTCACTGCCGTCAACATGACTTAAGAAATCGTAATGACACGATTGCAAATAAACCATACCCCCTGTGCTAACCTTCCTATGGTGTAGAAATATACCTAGTTGGATGAATCTTATTGTGACTAGCTGGTCTAGTGGCTAACGCAACGGGCTGGAGTTTTGAGACTCTATGACCGCGGGTTCAATCCCGGCCGGGGTATGGTTTGTTTGCAATCGTGTCATTACGATTTCTTAAGTTCAGTGTCCTAGATTACTGGGACTGTGCTAGGCTCAGTGTCCTAGATTACTGGGACTGTGCTAGGTTCAGTGTCCTAGATTACTGGGACTGTGCTAGGTTCAGTGTCCTAGATTGCTGGGACTGTGCTAGGTTCAGTGTCCTAGATTACTGGGACTGTTCTAGGTTCAGTGTCCTAGATTACTGGGACTGTGCTAGGTTCAGTGTCGTAGATTACTGGGACTGTTCTAGGTTCAGTGTCCTAGATTACTGGGACTGTGCTAGGTTCAGTGTCCTAGATTACTGGGACTGTGCTAGGTTCAGTGTCCTAGATTACTGGGACTGTGCTAGGTTCAGTGTCCTAGATTACTGGGACTGTGCTAGGTTCAGTGTCCTAGATTACTGGGACTGTTCTAGGTTCAGTGTCCTAGATTACTGGGACTGTTCTAGGTTCAGTGTCCTAGATTACTGGGACTGTGCTAGGTTCAGTGTCATAGATTACTGGGACTGCTAGGTTCAGTGTCCTAGATTACTGGGACTGTGCTAGGTTCAGTGTCCTAGATTACTGGGACTGTTCTAGGTTCAGTGTCCTAGATTACTGGGACTGTGCTAGGTTCAGTGTCCTAGATTACTGGGACTGTGCTAGGTTCAGTGTCCTAGATTACTGGGACTGTGCTAGGTTCAGTGTCCTAGATTACTGGGACTGTGCTAGGTTCAGTGTCCTAGATTACTGGGACTGTGCTAGGTTCAGTGTCCTAGATTACTGGGACAGTGCTAGGTTCAGTGTCCTAGACTACTGGGACTGTGCTAGGTTCAGTGTCCTAGATTACTGGGACTGTTCTAGGTTCAGTGTCCTAGATTACTGGGACTGTGCTAGGTTCAGTGTCATAGATTACTGGGACTGCTAGGTTCAGTGTCCTAGATTACTGGGACTGTGCTAGGTTCAGTGTCCTAGATTACTGGGACTGTTTCAGGTTCAGTGTCCTAGATTACTGGGACTGTGCTAGGTTCAGTGTCCTAGATTACTGGGACTGCTAGGTTCAGTGTCCTAGATTACTGGGACTGTGCTAGGTTCAGTGTCCTAGATTGCTGGGACTGTGCTAGGTTCAGTGTCCTAGATTACTGGGACTGTGCTAGGTTTAGTGTCCTAGATTACTGGGACTGCTAGGTTCAGTGTCCTAGATTACTGGGACTGTGCTAGGTTCAGTGTCCTAGAGTACTGGGACTGTGCTAGGTTCAGTATCCTAGATTACTGGGACAGTGCTAGGTTCAGTGTCCTAGATTACTGGGACTGTGCGAGGTTCAGTGTCCTAGATTACTGGGACTGTGTTAGGTTCAGTGTCCTAGATTACTAGGACTGCTAGGTTCAGTGTCCTAGATTACTGGGACTGTGCTAGGTTCAGTGTCCTAGATTACTGGGACAGTGCTAGGCTCAGTGTCCTAGACTACTAGGACTGTGCTAGGCTCAGTGTCCTAGATTACTGGGACTGCTAGGTTCAGTGTTCTAGATTACTGGGACTGTGCTAGGTTCGGTGTCCTAGATTATTGGGACTGTGCTATGTTCAGTGTCCTAGATTACTCAGACTGTGCTAGGTTCAGTGTCCTAGATTACTCAGGCTGTGCTAGGATCAGTGTCCTAGATCATTGGGACAGTGCTAGGTTCAGTGTCCTAGAGCAGTGGGATAATGCTATGGGCAGTGTCCTAGATCACTCAGACTGTGCTAGGTTCAGTGTCCTAGATTACTCGGAAAGTGCTAGGCTCAGTGTCCTAGATCACTCGGACTCTGCTAGGCTCAGTGTCCTAGATTACTCGGAATGTGCTAGGCTCAGTGTGAAAGATCATTGGGACAGTGCTAGGTTCAGTGTCCTAGAGCAGTGGGATAATGCTAGGAGCAGTGTCCTAGATCACTCAGACTGTGCTAGGTTCAGTGTCCTAGATCAGCGGGTCAGTGCTAGGCTCAGTGTGCTAGATCATTGGGACAGTGCTAAGCTCACTGTCCTAGATCAGTGGAACAGTACCAGGCTCAGTGTGCTAGATCAGTGGAACAGTGCTAGGCTCAGTGTCCTAGATCAGTGGAACAGTGCTAGGCTCAGTGTCCTAGATCAGTGGGACAGTACTAGGTTTAGTGTCCCAGATCAGTAGGACGGTGCTAGACGGCTCAGTGTCCTAGATCAGTGGGACAGTGCTAGGTTCCGTGTTCTAGATCAGTAGGACAGTGCTAGGCTCAGTGTCCTAGATCAGTGGGACAGTGCTAGGTTCCGTGTCCTAGATCAGTGGAACAGTGCTAGGCTCAGTGTCCTAGATCAGTGGGACAGTGCTAGGTTCCGTGTCCTAGATCAGTGGAACAGTGCTAGGTTCCGTGTCCTAGATCAGTGGGACAGTGCTAGGCTCAGTGTCCTAGATCAGTGGATTATTATTATTATAATCAAGGGGGAAGCGCTAAACCCGGAGGATTATACAGCGCCTGGGGGGGGGATGTGGAAGGCATTCAGGCTTAATTCGGGGAACTGGAGCACAGATCCAATTCCCTAAATCAAGAGCCCCTCACCAGCATCAAGGAACCTTCCTTGAGGGGCTAGATCAGTGGAACAGTGCTAGGTTCCGTGTCCTAGATCAGTGGGACAGTGCTAGGTTCCGTGTCCTAGATCAGTGGGACAGTGCTAGGCTCAGTGTCCTAGATCAGTGGAACAGTGCTAGGCTCAGTGTCCTAGATCAGTGGGACAGTGCTAGGTTCCGTGTCCTAGATCAGTGGAACAGTGCTAGGTTCCGTGTCCTAGATCAGTGGGACAGTGCTAGGTTCAGTGTCCTAGATCAGTGGGACTACTAGGTTCAGTGTCCCAGATCAGTAGGACGGTGTCAGGCGGCTCAGTGTCCTGGATCAGTGGGACAGTGCTAGGCGGTTCAGTGTCCTAGATCAGTGGGATAGTGCTAGGCGGTTCAGTGTCCTAGATCAATGGGACAGTGCTGGGCGGCTCAGTGTCCTAGATCAGTGGGACAGTGTTAGGATCAGTGGGACAGTGTTAGGATCAGTGGGACGGTGGTAGGATCAGTGGAACAGTGTTAGGATCAGTGGAACAGTGTTAGGATCAGTGGGGCAGTGCTAGGATCAGTGGGACAGTGTTAGGATCAGTGGAACAGTGTTAGGATCAGTGGGACAGTGCTAGGAGAAGTGGGACAGTGCTAGGATCAGTGGACCAATGTTAGGATCAGTGGGACAGTGCTAGGATCAGTGGAACAGTGCTAGAAGAAGTGGGACAGTGCTAGGATCAGTGGGACAGTGCTAGGATCAGTGGAGCAGTGCTAGGATCAGTGGAACAGTGTTAGGATTAGTGGAACAGTGTTAGAATCAGTGGGACAGTGCTAGGATCAGTGGGACAGTGCTAGGATCAGTGGGACAGTGCTAGGATCAGTGGAACAGTGTTAGGATCAGTGGGATAGTGCTAGGATCAGTGGAACAGTGTTAGGATCAGTGGGACAGTGCTAGGATCAGTGAAACAGTGTTGGGATCAGTGGGACTGCTAAGATCAGTGGACCAGTGTTAGGATCAGTGGGACAGTGCTAGGATCAGTGGACCAGTGTTAGGATCAGTGGGACAGTGCTAGGATCAGTGGACCAGTGTTAGGATCAGTGGGACAGTCCTAGGATCAGTGGGACAGTGCTAGGATCAGTGGACCAATGTTAGGATCAGTGGGACAGTGCTAGGATCAGTGGACCAGTGTTAGGATCAGTGGGACAGTGCTAGGATCAGTGGGACAGTGGTAAGATCAGTGGACCAGTGTTAGGATCAGTGGGACAGTGCTAGGATCAGTGGACCAGTGTTAGGATCAGTGGGACAGTGCTAGGATCAGTGGACCAGTGTTAGGATCAGTGGGACAGTGCTAGGATCAGTGGGACAGTGCTAGGATCAGTGGACCAATGTTAGGATCAGTGGGACAGTGCTAGGATCAGTGGACCAGTGTTAGGATCAGTGGGACAGTGCTAGGATCAGTGGGACAGTGGTAAGATCAGTGGACCAGTGTTAGGATCAGTGGGACAGTGCTAGGATCAGTGGAACAGTGTTAGGATCAGTGGAACAGTGTTAGAATCAGTGGGACAGTGCTAGGATCAGTGGAACAGTGCTAGGATCAGTGGAACAGTGTTAGAATCAGTGGGACAGTGCTAGGATCAGTGGAACAGTGCTAGGATCAGTGGAACAGTGTTAGAATCAGTGGGACAGTGTTAGAATCAGTGGGACAGTGCTAGGATCAGTGGAACAGTGCTAGGATCAGTGGGAGTGCTAGGATCAGTGGAACAGTGTTAGAATCAGTGGAACAGTGCTAGGATCAGTGGAACAGTGTTAGAATCAGTGGAACAGTGCTAGGATCAGTGGAACAGTGTTAGAATCAGTGGGACAGTGCTAGGATCAGTGGGACAGTGCTAGGATCAGTGGAACAGTGTTAGAATCAGTGGGACAGTGCTAGGATCAGTGGAACAGTGCTAGGATCAGTGGAACAGTGCTAGGATCAGTGGGACAGTTCTAGGATCAGTGGAACAGTGCTTGACTTTTAACATAAGGTATATAAGTTCTACTCTCAAGTGAGGCAGAACTTATAGTTACTTATAAACTACTTACCTAATACTAGAGTACATACTATACTGTGTTAGGGAAATTGAAGGAACATCATTATGGTACAGACGAAGGAAATTTCACAACCTCTCCTTTCTGAGTCACCTTACCCGGGTCAGACTGCTGATATATTGAGAAAAATTTACTAATATATATGTACATATATTTTACAAGTAATTTCCGTGTATTTTTTTCCATGTCTTTTTTTTTTTTTTTCACAGATGACGTTCATTAGAATGTTGGTGACGGTGTTGGTGGTGTTAGTGTATGAGGGCGAGACAGCCATAAAAACCTTACATTTCTATAAGATTGAGCAGACCCAGGGTGTGGGTACTGTCCTCGTTCAGAAAAAGGTAGGTACATATGTTTTTTTTTAATTTCTGTTTCGAATTCAAAAGATTACCTGAGAATTCTTCTTGTCACTGATATCAAATATAAAATTCCAGACTGGTTGCGCCACAGTGTTTGGCTCTGAACGTCGACGTTAATAATGGCGAGGAATATTTAGTTTAAGTTTGGTCTGTAAAGTGGTTTGGTAATTATTCCAGCCACGGTATTGACTCGTGTTCTCATTTAAAGAACCATGTTTCGTATTTGCCTGATGGCACTTTTAGGTAAACCTCCCTTAGATAAAAGGACACACAACTAATGTGATATTTTATTGTGGCAACATGACTCACGAAATCGTAATGACACGATTGCAAACAAACCATACCACGGATGGGGTTAGAACTCGCGGTCAGAGAGTCTCAGAACTCCAGACCGACGCGTTACCCATAGGAGGGCTAACCTTCCTATGGTGTATAAATATACCCAGTTGGATGAATGTCATTGTGGGTAGCTGGACCAGTGGCTAACGCGTCGGTCTCGAGTTCTGAGACTCTCTGACCGCGGATTCTAACCCCGCCCAAGGTGTGGTTTATTGTGGCAACGTTGCGCTCTCCAGATGCTTTATAAAGCTGTTACAATGTGGAAAAAGACACGTCCAGTTCCTGAAGTGTAAATAAATACCTCTTTCCACATCGTGTCAGTATCACCATACAATATCTACTACTACTACCCTGCACCTCTCCTTCCGACAGTATTTAAGTCTCCGCACTGTCGCTTGATCTTCAGATAGTTCCTGACTATGGAACTGAACTTCTCCAGGCCGAGGGACTGACAACCTCAAATTCTACGACTTTAAGGGTGATGGACTGATTACATCGTCTTCACATCTCTACTGTTCCTGCCTACTTTCTGTATTCGACTGAAGAAGCCTACTGTGTAGGCGAAACGTTTCGGAATAAAGTTGTCTAACTGTTGCATATGTGTCTTACCTAACAATATGAGGATAAAATCCTGGAGAACGGAACGTTGCCACGATAAAATGTCAAATTAGTTGTATCTGTGTCCTTTTTTACCTAACATATTGTCTGTAATTCTACCATTATTACTAGGTAAATCTTGTTAGTTCTTGCTATAATCATGTAAAATATTATATAGAAATATCCAATCATTGGTTCACTTGGAAACCTCAAGTAACATAACCTATGTAACATCTGACACTATATATACAAGTAAATATATACAAGTAAATAGTTAAGAATATCTCACTATTGTGATAATGGTACATTGGTCATTTAAAATTATGCCCAAAATACATATATAAGCAGGTAGACACATATGGTTACATGGAACAAAAATGTCTAATGGTATGACTCCATTCCCTTCCTAATGGCGCTATTCCTCCCAAACAACACAATCCACAACCTAACCTTTAACGCTGTCACCAACCTTAACAACCAAGTCAGTAATTAACGTTAATTAACGTATCATAATACGTTTGTAACGTCATAAACACAATCATTGTATATTAGCACCTAAAAACACGCTACCTACATGAACATGTCAATAACAAAAGTTTATATATTGTTTTGCTACATACATACACCTCTGCAGGGCAGTTTATTTACATCTGCCAGAGATTAACTGCATCCTTAATAGGCCTGAGCTTGCTATCACCTGCAGTTCATAAGACTGCCATCCCCACGAGCCCCTTTGTGGCGGGGCAAATGGCAGACCAGAAGCCTAGCTTCTCCCTACGAGCCCCTTGAGGGCGGGGACTGTGGCTAGGCCTGGGGACACTTGGTTCCAAAGATGAGGGGGTACTTGTACCTCCTCCGATGGGAGACTTAGGTCTCGAGACACTCCCCAGACAGGGAGCCAAGGCCGGGTCACCACTCTTGGAAAAGACCCGGGCCGGGAGAATACCGGCGAATAAAAAAAAAAAAACTTTGCCATTATAAGTACAGGACTGTAACCATTACGGACTAATGAATAGATTACGGGTTTAAGGCTCTCACGTTTTTGTTTTTAATGATATCCTCATAAGTTTTACTGCTACTGTGGGAGAAGTCATCCTGGAAGAGTGCAGTTTTCTCGTAATAGTAACTCCAGCTCTCCTGGTGAGAAATCATTGAAGCTGCCACAAGTGTTGCACCCATAGTGTTCCAGGTTAAGCTGATCTAGCCTTAACTACTTCATGCATGAAAGTCTTCCTGTATCATGGAAAATAACATTGTGTAATTATCACATAAACTGGTGCATATTGATGTGTTCAACTGCATTATTACTAACTAGGTATTCAGTGACACCAGTGGAAATAAATCACCTCGCCTAACTTTTTGGCTATTCTAGGTAATTTACATTGTGTACGGTAATTGTACTTGTGTGTACGTGTGCCTAAATAAACTTAGACACTAAAATAAATGTGTTTGCATTTTTAAAGTTCCAGTTCTAGTTATAATAGTCCTATAATAACAAGTTTATTCTTTTCTCTGAGGACGAGGGTCCCCAGCACAGTTCTAGAGGTGGTACCTCCCTATATATATATCTATATATATATATATATATATATATATATATATATATATATATATATATATATATATATATATATATGCAAAACAACCACTGGGAGAGTAGTGAAATTCCAAGCGCTTTCGGGACTACTCACATTGTCAAGGAACTATATGATAGTTCCTTGACAATGTGAGTAGTCACGAAAGCGCTTGGAATTTCATTACTCTTTCACAGTGGTTGTTTTGCATATTTTAAAATCATCTGTTTACTGTGATCTTGATCTTATTGTATATATATATATATATATATATATATATATATATATATATATATATATATATATATATATATATATATATATATATATATATATATATAAATTAATCTTACTCTTGTGAATCGTAAAATTCAAGGGGAACATTGGCAAACTCTTTATAATTTATAGGCTTTCTTGGCTACAGTGCAGCTTTATCCTAATCACTAGTTGAGTCATGATTATGCAGGTGTCGTCACTACTGGAGTGTGCAGCAGTGTGTTCCCAGGTGTCAGGTGTAGGCTACAACATGGAGCTTCCTGCTGGTGTACCACAGAACTGTCTCGTCCTGGCCACACACACCAACATCACCGCTAATGGCAACTATACCTTCTATTGTGGGGGTAATTATACACATTATATAAGATTCTAAGATTTATTTCCATAATTTTTAAAGGGGTTGACCGATAAGCCAGTGGAAGGCCTCGGTCAGATCACCAGAAGCTCCAGCTGAGGGTCATAATATACAATTCAACTTTATTTCTTTTCTTCAGCATACAAAATATAATTTACTTTTAATAAAATATTGTTAAACACAAAATACTAATATGCGATGCACTTCGGGCAGACTAAGACCAGCGTCAGGACACACTTGTCCTGTTTATCGACAAGCCTTACCTAATATAAATTGTACACCTGTGTATTGTAAATTGTCTCTGTGTATATACAATTATACATTTAATGTCTGATTTAGGGATGTATATGACTGTTAGTGAGCAGCATACATACATCCTTAATGACCATTATGTAGCCGATAAGTTTTAAGTCTCATTAACCAACCAACTGCATCCAGTAACGTGGCAAGTCTTCCAGAGTAATCATTCTGATAGTAAACTGTAATACCATTCATCCACTGACCAACCCATCTCCTGGGTCTTATACTGACCACCCCACCTCATGTGTCTTCCACTGACCACCCCACCTCCTGGGTCTTATACTGACCACCCCACCTCATGTGTCTTCCACTGACCACCCCACCTCCTGGGTTTTATACTACCACCCCACCTAGGTCTTCCACTGATCACTACACCTCCTGGGTCTTATACTGACAACCCCACCTCCTGGGTCTTATACTGACCACCCCACCTCCTGGGTTTTATACTACCACCCCACCTAGGTCTTCCACTGATCACTACACCTCCTGGGTCTTATACTGACAACCCCACCTCCTGGGTTTTATACTACCACCCCACCTAGGTCTTCCACTGATCACTACACCTCCTGGGTCTTATACTGACAACCCCACCTCCTGGGTCTTATACTGACCACCCCACCTCCTGGGTTTTATACTACCACCCCACCTAGGTCTTCCACTGATCACTACACCTCCTGGGTCTTATACTGACAACCCCACCTCCTGGGTCTTATACTGACCACCCCACCTCCTGGGTTTTATACTGACCACCCCACCTCCTGTGTCTTCCACTGACCACCCCACCTCCTGGGTTTTATACTGACCACCCCACCTCATGTGTCTTCCACTGACCACCCCACCTCCTGGGTCTTATACTGACCACCCCACCTCATGTGTCTTCCACTGACCACCCCACCTCCTGGGTTTTATACTACCACCCCACCTAGGTCTTCCACTGATCACTACACCTCCTGGGTCTTATACTGACCACCCCACCTCCTGGGTCATATACTGACCACCCCACTTGGGTCTTCCACTGATCACTACACCTCCTGGGTCTTATACTGACAACCCCACCTCCTGGGTCTTATACTGACCACCCCACCTCCTGGGTTTTATACTGACCACCCCACCTCCTGTGTCTTCCACTGACCACCCCACCTCCAGGGTCTTATACTGACCACCCCACCTCCTGGGTCTTATACTGACCACCTCCTGGGTCTTTCACTGATCACCCCACCTCCTGGGTCTTCCTCTGACCACCCCACCTCTCTACCTCCCTAAACTTCCACTGATCACTACCCTTGTTACACAGACTGTAAGACTCTGGGTGAATCTTGCAGCCTTACTTCGGACTGCACAACACTGGTACCTGTGGCTGTGTGCACAGGCGGTGTGTGCTCCTGCCCAGCAGGCTACAGTGCTTCAGGAATGAGTTGTGTTATAGGTATGTATGTATATAATGTGTGGTAACTTATTCCAAGAAACGTTTTATAGTGTAAGCATAAGGATCCCTTAATATAACCGCTTGCATAAATACTTGTATGTAATATTTGACATTTTGGACAGATTTATGTAGTTACAGAGTAGATAATAAACTTAGGAGATAATAACATCGTTATAAGACCTAGGATAGTTAGAAATAGATCAAAATATAAAAGTATAGATAGCCAGTGATTCAAAATTCGAACTAAAAGTCAGAATTTGCTGGCTAGTTCAGTTGATACTCAGTCACGACCCTGAGTGGACACGACGAGTGTACAGCCAGAAAACTTGCATTAATACACTTAGGGAAACATGATAACCTTGAGCAGTTTCCCAAAGTATAGTTTACTCGTCCCTATCAGGCCCTCTCGCAGTAAGGCGAAATCTACAATTCCTAGCAGTTAGTCGGCCGACGTTTTCGGGGAACGAAGTAGGTAGCTAATGTGTGGGTGAGTGTTACTGGACACTCGGAGATTGAAGTTCATCTCCTTATGTGGTGTA
Source organism: Cherax quadricarinatus (assembly GCF_038502225.1). Classification (NCBI taxonomy): domain Eukaryota; kingdom Metazoa; phylum Arthropoda; class Malacostraca; order Decapoda; family Parastacidae; genus Cherax; species Cherax quadricarinatus. Next base: position 6,203,451 of record NC_091296.1, on the reverse strand, counting down.
CAGAGGGTCAGAGATTATCGAACTCAATACCACCAAGTGAGTTAATTCTACGTTTTGTACATTCTCACGTTAGCAGCAGTATTTGGAAGTTATTACAAGAGCCATTTGTAAGCCTGGGAGAATCAACTCGGGGCGTCTGCGTCAGGAGCACTTAGTTAACTTTTCAGCTTACAAAGGGGCAGCACGCATAGAAATTTCCGAAATTTTTATTATCATGACATTCCAAGGGTTTCTAGCCCGTGATAGTTATTCGGCAAGTTTACTATATAATCAAAAGAATTCATTAATAACAGTTCATACAATATCCAAAATTTTAAGTCGCAGCAAATACTGACAAAAGAGAAAATCTTCCCGTTCTTAAGGAATGAAAATTGGTAACTGGATTCTGAGCCAGGCACTCAGGTTGTTTAACCTCCCGTCACCATGTTGCAAAATGTTTGTGTTGATCATATTCTCTGCTCTCAGATCCTGTGCCTTTGGGTCATTCCTGCTTTGTGGATGCCCAGTGTCAAGCAGTGGTACAAAACACTACGTGTCAGACAGTGTGTGTCTGCGCTACTCACTTCGTTATCAACGCTACAGCAAACGGTTGCAACTTCGGTAAGAACAGTTTATTCCCTCTGGTGCCTTTTTCTTACTTTAAGGTATTGACTAATATCACTTGTAAGTGGTCTTAATGCAGCCACATTGAATAAGGTGACAGGTATCTTCCGAAACGTTTCGCTCACACAGTAGGCTGAATGGACTGAATTTTTTTTTTTTTTTTATATTTTATTTAAAACCAACAATAGACAATAGACTAAAGGAAAAACCCTAAAGATGACAATATATGAACAAATAACTGAAAAAACGTTACATTAGATATTGAAACATTAACGAATAACATTACAATATAACAAATATGACCACTATTACCTACATATAAAATCAGATACCGAAGCTTAAAATTGTCCTATACTAGCTACATGTGGATAAGGTAACTTTCGCAAAAACATGCAAACCTATATTAACTTCCTCAAATTAATCATCCTTGCTCTTAATTTACACTAGAATAATAAAATACAAGTATAATAAAGAGCAGTTTGAATCAAAGAACATTTCACAATTATCATAAATTTACCCTAACCTAAGCCTAATATTTCATCTGTATTATAAATGTCTAATCAACACGAAAATTTTACCACATTCCCCTAACCATATTTGTTGGTGTACATGATACAACCTTGTATTACCATCAAGAGAAAAAAAAAAAGAACAAAAAAGGAAAACCCACTCTTCACCTTTAAAATCAGACTTCAATTTACCATACATGTACATACATATAAATAAGTATATAAAGTATGTTGTCTAAGTGAACACAATCACTTACAACGTCAGTTATAATATTCCGTCAACTCAACCATGAATAACTTCATCCAATTCTTACAACTTCAAGGGTTCGTAAAACTCTTAAACTACATACTTCTATTGGCACCAAATCAATTGTGCTTACAAAAATACAATTGTAAATTAAACTGGAACATAAAAAGCCATTTTGACATTTACACATTGTATCAAAATCATAAATGCGCATAGAAAATATGTATTGTATATCATTGAAAATGTTCATGAGAAAAACCATTAAAGATATATACAAGTAAACATACATACAATACATACAGATACATACATATACATATATATATACATATACATATATATATACACATACATACACATACACATACATACACAAATACACACATACAACACATGCATATATATACACACATACATAGTTATAAGTCGATAATTCCAAATATAACTGTATTGTACTTGAAACACTCAGAACAAATAATGTTAAAATTGCACCCGGGACATACCTCATATAACATTCATCAAACTCATCACGCTACCGACCATTCTAGGAAACCAGCCCATTTCATCCCCCTTACCTGCCTTTCAACTCCCGTAAATCCCGTAAAGTGAAATTCCTATAACCCTCACTTAAATCCCTCTCCCATCTCCCCCCATACACCTCCTTATTTCTACACTTTGTCCTATAAAAAGTTGCTGTTAATGCATTAATTCTTTCACACACGTTCGCTCCTCTCATAGCCCAAGACATATAAATATAATCCGTAATTATATACCCTACCGCATTCTCTACCATCTGATTCACCCCACCTATGTCTAAGCTTAAAACCCTCAACACCTGCAAACCCCCCCCTCCCACTAACCTTATTACCTTACCCAACCAAACCCTTATTAGTTCAATACATTCGCAAAAATACACTATATGGAAAACAGTCTCCCATCCACCACAAGCCTTGCATATCCCATCCTCCCGTATTCTCTTATGGAATAAAACCATTCCAGACGGTAAGATCCCATGTAAAAATCTATACATTACTTCTCGTACTTTAGGTTTTAAACGTAATTTGTTCAAACGCCCCCAGATATTACGCCAATCATACATCGGATAAACACCTTCTACCACTGCTACCACTGCCTTACCTTCCACCCCATCAAGGTTTCCCAATTTAATATGTGAAGGATCGCTCATGTTTATGATGACCCGTAACATTGCCTCACCTATTATGAACTCCCTACCCACCCACCACCGTTGCATATCCTGACGTATCTTATGAAGTCCGCCTTCCCTCGCCCCCCCCTCCCGCTTATAACTACGTTTCAAATACACACTCATAATCCTCTTTTCAACAGCTATAAGACCCAGCCCTCCACGGCCAACCGGGAGTGTGACAACCGCTCTACCTAACCATTCGCTTCCAGTACCCCAAATGAATCTAAAAACGCGCTTTTGTAACCTTTGTATCTCACTACGAAGTATCGGATATATTGCTGCTACATGCCAAAGTTTACTATATAATAGGACATTCGTTGTAATTACTCTTTGATGCAAAGTTAAGTGTGCAGCTCGTAAACCACTGAGGCGCTTCAGTACACCATCTACAATACGCACTGAATTTATTTGTTGTGCTAACTTGATATCACTTACATAAACGATCCCACATATCAGTAATTGGTCCACCTTTTTCCACCTTTCAACTACTTCACATTCCTCACTTAACCTATCTCCAAGATCCATATACTTCGTTTTCTCCCTATTAATTGACATGCCAGAAGCCTTTTCAAAAACATTTACTAACTTTTCCACCCGAGGCAAATCCCTGTTACCACTTACTAAAATCGTTGTGTCATCAACATATCCAACAATGCCAGCCCCCCCACCCCTTTCGTCACCAACCCCATTTGCTGCCAATAAGGCCCTAATTCCTCTATAAAAGGGATCCTGTAAACACGCAAAAAAAATTTGTGAAAGGGGACAACCTTGACGTAGACCCCTGCTCATCTGAATTTGTTCTCCTAACCTTCCATTTACCTGCACCCGCAAGGATGCATCTTGATACATTAATTTGGCCCATGATATAATTTCCTCTCCAAACCCCTGCCATCTCATAATCTTCCATAACGCTTCCCTTTCTACACTATCATATGCCGCCTCCCAATCTATAGCCAACACCCCCCCCACTCCCAATTTTACTCTTTCTTCAATAAAACTTCTAATCAAACCATGCCCGTCATACATAGACCTTCCCGGCACCCCATATTGTCCCTTATCGATCACTTTACCCAGGACCTTTTTTATTCTGTTAGCTAAAATTCTTGCAAAAATCTTATAATCACCACACAATAACGAAATAGCACGATAGTCTAACTGTTAATGGCTCACCTTTAGGCACTAAAACGACCACAGCCATCCGCTGCTGTGCCCCTAAAACCCGATCCCGCTTAATGATATTGAATAATCTTACCAAAAATTCTTTTAAAACGCTCCAATTTTGGAGATAAAAGTCACTGGGCAACCCATCAATTCCTGGTGCCTTTCCTAATTGCGCCCCGGATAAAGCTACCCATGTCTCGCACTCCGTTATCGGCCCTTCCAAAACGAATCGATCATGCTCTGTCAACTCACACTGCACAAACCTTCCAATTGACTGTAATGCTATTTCACTTATTCCCACACTTTGCGTTTTCAACTTAACCCAAGCATCAATATACCCACTCATACCCTCAGTCGTCGTCAACACCTGGTCCACTTTATACCCTTGCATACCTACCTGAACATTCAACCCCATTAACTCCATTGCCTTGCGACGTGTGTGTTGACTCCGCAACACACACGCCGACGGCCGATCTCCCCACAAAACCTCCTCAATCCCGCCCTTAAGCCTTTCCCCATCAAACCTCTCATTTTGTAAATTCCGGATATTTTCCTTCAAACTTTCAATTTCAATAACAGGATAATTAGCATTAATTTGTGCATAACAGTCGCGCAACTGCCCCTCTAAATATTTTTGAAAACCGTATTGTAACTGATTATATCTCTTCCCTCGATTAATATAATATTCCTTAATACGTTTTTTTGCTATTGTTTCCCACCAATTAACCATGGCACCATCCCCTGGTGCTTCTACCACTAAACGATCCCACATATGTCCAAAAGACAAAAGACTATCCTCTTCCTTTAATAACTTTACATTCAATTTCCAAAATGATGGACCCCTCCGAGGCACACCCTCAATATCCACATCTATTACCACTCCTCTATGATCCGAAAAAACCACATCTATCACATCCACCCTCCGCACAGTAACCGCACTAGGCACGTACATTCGGTCCAACCTCGCCGCATAACCTCGTTTAATGAAGGTATGCTCTACCATCCCTCCCCCCCCACACACATCCTTTAACCCCACCCCGGTCAATATATCCCCCAATATACCCAAACAACACCCCGCACCTCTGGGCTCCACATCTTTATGACGTATCACGCAATTCCAATCTCCGCCTATTATTGCAACATTCGGTAAACCACGTAAAAAATAGACCAGCACGTCCCGAACAAATTTAGTTTTAATACTCACGTCACCCTCAGCCGGACCATATACACATACTAAACTAATGGGAACCCTACCCCAAGTTCCATCCACCCTAATTACCCTCCCCTCCCCCCCTTCACTACGCCTTACTATAAACGGGCTAGTTTCCTTTACCAAAATGGCAGCCCCACCTTTCAAACGTGTCGCATGTTCCATGTACACATTATAACCACTCATATCCAACTCATAACCAGGCCTAAAATTATGTTCCTGTAAGAATACCACATCCACGCCAAGTCGCACCAAATACTCATTAAACCACTTAAGCTTCCTCTCAGCTCTCAACCCGTTAATATTTATAGTAAAACACTTGAATTCAACAAATGGGTTTTCCTTTTGTCCCCGGCATTGACTTTACCCCAGTTCGTTTTGCAACACCTCTGTCCCTCCCCCCTTTGTTGGGAATCACCTTTGCATTCCCTTGATCCTTGGTTTCACCATTCCCTCTCTTCTGTACCTCCACCCAAGACTTTTTCCCAGGGCGTTGGGCAGGAGTTAGCACATCATCAGAATCCGATGATGCTGCAGTCCTCTTTCGTGTCCCTCCCTCCACCTGCATTTTGACATCTGAAGCACCTTCCTGATGCACCTCCACCTCTACTGCATGCACCTTCAATCCTGTAGACTCTCTCGTCGACAAACCGTCATCTTCTGCCATACCATCATTCACAGCCTTCCCCAGAACTGAGCCTGGATCTTCCACCTGATCTAGGACCGATTCCTCTAACAAGTCATCCAACGCCTTTACCAAAGACGCCGCCACTTCTTCACCCATATTAGGTAGTCTCTCCTCAAAAACCTTATGTATGTCCAAAGACTGAGATTCTCCTTGTAGCGTTACAACTGGCGATTCAAGCTCCTTTTCTTTGTCTACCTCCTCACTCCATGACAACCGTTGTTGGGGCGGTGTAGCAAGAGACTGTTCTCGCTCATCGCCAACCTCGTCCACTGGCTGCTGTTGCTGCTGTTGCTGTTGCTGCTGTTGCTGTTGCTGCTGTTGCCGTTGCTGTTGTGCCGGGTACCCACTTCGTTTCTCACACTGCGCCGCGATGTGGTCATATGACCCACATAGCCGACACGTACGTTGTTGCCCCGCATACGTTACATAGACTTGAGTCCTTAATTCTTTCAACACAATATATGAAGGAATAGGGTGCCGAAGAGTCATTTTAACTGTATACGCGCCTTCCAGCGCACCTGCATACGGTCCAGTTGCCCATCTCCCTGCTGTGGCTACGTGAACCGTCCCATAAGTACGCAGTTCACTGGTAATATCAAAATCAGTCGCCTCAAAAGGCACATTCCTGATTTTCACCCAGGTGTAGTGTCGAGATACATCATGAAGTCTCACCGACACAGCTGTATTAACCTGTATGATGGTCTCCTGATACTTGTCGACCACTGCCTCGTAGACTTGTGCAGACGTCATCTTAACGAAGATTCTTGTCATTCCATTTAATGCGACACCACATATCTCCTCATTTGCTATACCATAGGTATCGCGAATGATCGCTGGTAATAATAAATCCATGTTGGATCCTGTGACAGCACCACGGATCATCTCAATGCAGACAGTGTTGATTCTTCTTCTGCTATTCAGCGCCATGTTGGAGAAAATAAAGTTTCCACCAACCAACGCTAGGGGCAGCTCAATCAGGTAAACTGCGCAAAACAAACTCAAACAGGAGCGTCTGCGCAGCTCGTCCACACGGCTCGGAGGCGATGAGGACAATGGTATTGACTAATATCACTTGTAAGTGGTCTTAATGCAGCCACATTGAATAAGGTGACAGGTATCTTCCGAAACGTTTCGCTCACACAGTAGGCTGAATGGACTGAATTTAGAAGACTATAGAGGACAGTCATATGATCAACAACAATGGCTGATATTCAGAATCTAATTTGATCAGAATACGTTGGATATTTTTGTCCGGCTCTAACAACCTCTCGCTCAGTTTGGTTGGTGTTCGTGATGATCGTATATGTCCAAGCAGTAACTTTGGTACTATAGAACGCTTGTTTGGCTTTTCTTCATGTTCATCTCACCCATGGAGAGTTCTTAAAGACTATTAATATTACACTGAAGTGTTATTCTGGTACTAGATTTGTTTATTTATTTATTTTATGTCTTTGCAAACAGTACATTGAGATTTTATATTTACAATAGTGGGTTGCAATACAAAGAGAGCCTCTATTATGCCTAGGCATTATGGGCCAACTTAACATTATTGGCTTACAGACTACTTAACACTAAGGAGTATATCATAGTTGTACAGTAGGATAGTAATTATTTCATAGTTGAACAGTAGATTATTAATTATAAGTGAATTAAAATTTGTATAAGACAAAGATATATTTATATTCGAAAATGCTTTTTGTGAAAACAATGATTCAATTATATTCCTGTCAACAATGGATAAAAGGTTCAAAGTGATTGTTGAAGTTATGATGTGGGAGTACATAGGTGAGTAAGTGTGTACTGAGTATTTAGCATTTAGTCTAGGGTGATTAAGTGGCTTTTGAGAAGAGTTAAATTGATTTTCAGACTGAGTTACTTTAATATCTTTTGGTAATTAATTCCATATTTTGGGGCCCTTTATGTGCATAGAGTTTTTACACAGTGCGATATGGACACGAGGTATATCAAAAAGAGCTCTGTGTCTTGTGTTGTGGTCATGTGTCCTGTTTAGGTTGGTGAGGAGAAGTTTGAGTGGAGGGTTTATATTTGCATGTATTGTTCTGTGTATGTAGTAGGCACATGAATAAGTATGGATGTTCTTAATGGTGAGCAGATTCAGACTTTTGAAAATTGGTGGAGTATGCTGGCGGGAGTGGGAATTCTTACTGCTACCTTTTGCTGGGTTATTAGGGGTTTTAGGTGATTGGATGTTGTTGATCCCCATGCACAAATTCCATATGTAAGATAAGGGTATATGAGTGAATGGTACAGTGCCAGGAGAGCTGATTGTGGAATGTAGTACTTTATCTTTGATAGTATGCCTACAGTCTTGGAGATTTTCTTGGTGATTTGTTGTATGTGTGTCCGGAACTTAAAGCTACTGTCAAGGTGGATACCTAGGAATTTTCCCTCTGTGAGTCTTGTGACTGATGATCCATTTACCGTTATGTTAATTGGATCATTTCCAGCTTTGTTTCCAAACTGAATGAAATAGGTTTTATCAGTGTTCAGGGTAAGTTTGTTAGTCATCATCCAGGCAGATATTTTCTGTAATTCAGCATTGACTGTGTTTGCTAGTATGACTGTGTTTGGGTGGGAAAAGACATGTAGTGTCATCTGCAAATAATATTGGTTTGAGTAGCTGTGATGCATTCGGTAGATCATTGATGTAGATGAGAAAAAGGAGTGGTCCAAGGACGCTTCCTTGTGGGACTCCTACTGTGATTGGTTGGGTGGAAGAGTTTGCATTATTTGCATACACATATTGAGTTTTGTTACTAACGTATGATTTTAGGTAGTTGAGGGAGTGGCCTCTGAGACAGTTACCATGCATACTACTTCAGTTCAGCTTGCAAAGGTGATTGTTGCTCAAAATGCAACGCTTGATGCACTTGAGGATGCACCTCTAATTCTTAAAGGAATTAACAAGCTTGGCTTTATGACTACTCCACTATACGACCCTTGTGGGTTTAGCGCGTAGTTTTGACTGTAGTAATAATAATGACTGATGCTCTTCTGATCAAAAAGTTATCTTTCCTGTTGATCGTGTTCCATCAAGCACTAAATCAAGTTGAAACTTTAATTGGTCAAATAGATAACTGGAAAAATGACGTGTGCCACAGCATTTGCTGCTGACACAACAATTGTGCACCTGTCGGTTTTTAAAACCATTCATCACATCTGTCAGACACTGCAACATCATGGAATCTTGGTACAAAGAGTTCAACGCTTGCCCAAGCTTTGGACGACGACCTACTTACACTAGTGGCAGGTCCCACTGTGATCCCGCCTCCTCCTGCTTCAACTCATCTGACTGCAGTATATAAGCCACCTCTCTGGGCCTATGCTGCACTTCCTACAAGAGTGATGGACTGAACACATCGATTCCAGGTTGAGGGACTGATTACCTCAAACTCCTCTCCTTACCCATTTCTACTTTGTATTGGACTGATGAAGCCACTGTGTGGCGAAACGTTTCTTCAATAAAGATTCCCATGTGTTGCATAAGTGTCTCAGTTCTTCAACTTGTCAGTTTTTAAAACCATTCATCACAGTTGTGCAGTGAACGATGTGTGGCAGTGAATCGACGAATTAGGAAAAATAAGCTGTCTATGCCCGGTGAAAACAGTAATAATAACTTTGTACAAACATGCATCATACTGAAATAAAGGAGTATAACTGAGTGTACGTGCCAAAAGCTCCTTTATACGCCTACGAGGCGGGACTGGCCACTCAGGAAGAGAGGTCAGTACTGTTCTTTAAGTTAAATTCATGGTAAAAATCGGTATTGGAATTTCTGGTTATTTTTCACAGTTGCTCGGATTCGAGAGCTATTTGAACTTGCTTTGTAATGCTGATTTTTTTTTTTTTTTTTTTTTGTAAATCATTCTAATCTCAAAAAAAAAAAAAAGCTTAATGAACTCTTAGATAAATGCAACAATGTATCAAGGTAGCATTCAGAAGATTTGTAAGTTTATTTAGGCACAGGTACACACAACTACAATCATCATATATTGTGTAACTTAACTAGGATAACCCAAAAAAGTTAGTGACTTATTTCCATTGGAGTCCAATGGAAATATTTCACTTTTCTCCAGATAAGTTGCGCAAGCACATTTCATCAGTGGGACTGGAGACGTTAAAGACTTCGTCCACAACTCTGCAGATTCTAATAACGTTTCTTTTTTGTGTAGCATCATGGACTCACATCTACTGTCTATAATGACATAAATAAAATGATCACTAGAAGATCATGTAAATAAAACTGAGAAATCCATATATTATATTTGTAAACTATAAAATAGCGTTCAAATGTGTATTTGGAGCATTGTTAAAAACTGTTGACAACATACGTCAGGCAAACTGAATATTATGGACAAAACGTGGATACGGTAAGAAAAGTTCCATAGAAGAGTTACAAGATTGTTGACACTGATGAATAATGTTAACCTTTCATGACAACGTTAATGATGACCAGAGACGACGTGCTAACCAGTAAAGTTTATTAATAAAACACGACCCCTCAAGGAAGGTTCCTTGATGTTGGTGAGGGGCTCTTGATTTAGGGAATTGGATCTGTGCTCCAGTTCCCCGAATTAAGCCTGAATACCTTCCACATCCCCCCAGGCGCTGTATAATCCTCCGGGTTTAGCGCTTCCCCTTGATTATAATAATAATAATAATAAAACACGAAAGAATAAATTCTTCCTTGTCCTTACAACACAAGACGACGTAGTAGTTGTAATTGAGAAATAGTGGAGGTGACGAGATGCAAGGGAAAAAAATCATAAATAGTGGTTGACCAGTGGAATTAAAGGGGGAAGTGGTTAGACCTACAACCTACTCGTTGTAGGTCTAACTTTCCTAGAGCTACAAATAGGTAATCTCTCTTTACCTAAGACTAATCTTTCTTTGCAGATTACGCATCTTACGGGTTCACTTCATACAATGGTCGTCTAGTCTTCCACTTACCGGGTGTTTTGCTCCCTTATTCATGGGACTTTGCATACCTCTTCTGTTCCGGGATCTTCGCCAAGATGTTCACACCTCGTGATGCCTCAGAATGGAACTGGATGCAACAGAAAGCAAGTGGCGTCCTTGACAGCTATGTATTCTTCCCCATCAATGACAAGAGCCAGGAGGGCGTCCCCGTCTGGAATAATGGCACAGGTGAGACCAGTGTGATAATTGAGTTTTCTTATGGAGGTAGGTACTCTCTATTCTGTAGTGTGTATATATAATTACTTGCTTGTAATTGCCAATTGAGTCTTACTGTAACTAACTGTGCTAGGCTTTAAATACGACATTACAAGGACCCCAGTGGAAATATGTCACTTCGTCTGACTTTTTAGGGGGTTAGCCTAGGTCATTGACACAAGTACAGTTAACATAGTTTTGCATATGTGTTCCTGTACCTAAATAAACTTGTCTACTTTTAGCTACAGCAACAAAGCTATGCTCGTGGTGTTTCAACTTCAATCTGTTTATCATTTGTTTTTAAATTTCTAAAAATTGTAGGACTACATCCTTCTGTAATACATTTTGTTGGTCAATCATTCTATTTGTAAAGAAAAATTTCCGTTAGTACGTTGCCTTACTTTGTTTATGGTGTACTTGTATGATATGGCTGGAGTATAACTGCCTTGAAGGGGGCCGTTAGTGTACAGCAATATTCCAGTCTTGAGAGAACAAGCGTTTTGAAGAGAATCATCATGGGCTTGGCGCCCCTATTTTTGAAGGTTCTCATTATCCATCCTATCATTTTCCTAGCAGATGCGATTGATACATTATTGTGGTCTTTGAAGGTTAGATCCTCTGACATTATAACTCCCAGGTCCTTAACATTACTTTTTCGCTCTATTGTATGGTTAGAATTTGTTGTACACCTTGATACAGTTTTAATTTCCTCAAGGTTTCCATATCTGGGTAGTTGAAATTTTTCTTCGTTGAACTTTATAGTGTTCTGAGTAGTCCATTTGAAGATTTGGTTGATGTCCGCTTGGAATCTTGCGGTGTCTTTGACGGAGGTCACTGTCATCCGCTAAGGAAGACACGGAGCTATGGCTTACATCTATATATCAGATATGAGGATGAGGAATAGGACGGGAGCCAGTACTGTGCCTTGTGGAACAGAGCTTTTCACCGTATCTGCCTCAAACTTCACTCTGTTTACTATTACTCTTTGTGTTCTATTTGTCAGGAAGTTATAGATCAATCTACCAACTTACTTTGCTGTTATTCCTTTATCACGTATTTCTGGGGTATTACACCGTGGTCAAACTTGTCGAAGGTTCTGCAAAGTCTGCAATTTATCTAACCTTTACAGCAACCAGGACCTTGTCATAGTGGTCCAGTAGCTGGGACAGACAGAAGCAACCTGCTCTATACCCGTGTTGCCCTGGGTTGTGTAATTCATGGGTATCTAGGTGGTTGACAATCTTGTTTATTAGAACCCTATCAAAGAGTTTTATAATATGAGATGTTAATGCTATTGGTCTGTAGTTCTTTGCAATTGCTTTACTGCCACCTTTGTAGAGTGGGGCTATGTCTGTTGCTTTTAGTGAGTGTTGGATAACCTCTGTGTCCGTGTTTCCTCTCCATAGAATGCTGAAGGCACGTGATAGAGGATTCTTGCAGTTCTTGATGAACACGAAGTTCCATGAGTCTGGGAACAGGGCAGAATGCATGGGCATGTCATTTATTGCCTTTTCAAAATCTTGTGGTGTGGCTGGTGTAATGCTTTTTATAATAATAATAATAATAATAATAATAATAATAATAATAATAATAATAATAATCTTTATTTCTACATGTACAAGGTATACAGACCATAGCTGACATCAATGACATACTACTATATAGAAAGCCACTTGTTATGTAGAGCATTTCTCGCAAATTAGGTCAATTTTCTCCCCAGGATGCGACCCACACCAGGCTAACACCCAAGTACCCATTTTACTGGTAGGTGAACATGGACAACAAGTATCTTAAGGAAACATGTCCTAATGTTTCCACCCTTACTGGGGATCGAACCGTGGACCTCAGTGTGTGAGCTGAGTGTGCTCTCTGTACGATACTTGTCTTTCTCCTTCCAGGCTGCCTTCAGTTTTGAGTATCATATATATATATATATATATATATATATATATATATATATATATATATATATATATATATATATATATATATATATATATATGTCGTGCCGAATATGTAAAACTGGCCAATTAGCAAGAACTCATTTAAAATTAAGTCCTTTCTAAAATTTTCTCTTTTACGTTTAAAGATATATTTTTTCAATAATGTTGATGTGAAAATTTATAATTTTGCACCAAAAGGAACTTAGAAAACTTACCTAACCTTATTATAAAAAAAAAATTATTTTAGCCTAACCCAACTAAATATATTTTAGATTCGTTTACAATAATTTAATACTAAACAAACACAGTGAAATATATTTTTTTTAGTTAGGTTCAGAATGATTTTGGCGAAATTATTGCATACACAAATTTTCACATGTCCTATATGGCAAGATGAGCGTTGCTATTTAAGCCAAGATCGCAAGTTCTGCCTATTCGGCACGACATATACATATATATATATATATATATATATATATATATATATATATATATATATATATATATATATATATATATAATATATATATATATATATATATATCAAATCTTTCATCACCTAATCATTTGTTATCCTCATAACCTTACTCTTTCCTGTTTTCACTTTTAATTTTCTTCTTTTGCATGAATTTGGTAGGGTGTGCAAAAGAAGAAAATTAAAAGTGAATACAGGAAAGAGTAAGGTTATGAGGATAACAAAAAAATTAGGTGATGAAAGATTGGATATCAGATTGGAGGGAGAGAGTATGGAGGAGGTGAACGTATTCAGATATTTGGGAGTGGACGTGTCAGCGGATGGGTCTATGAAAGATGAGGTGAATCATAGAACTGATGAGGGGAAAAGGGTGAGTGGTGCACTTAGGAGTCTGTGGAGACAAAGAACTTTGTCCTTGGAGGCAAAGAGGGGAATGTATGAGAGTATAGTTTTACCAACGCTCTTATATGGGTGTGAAGCATGGGTGATGAATGTTGCAGCGAGGAGAAGGCTGGAGGCAGTGGAGATGTCATGTCTGAGGGCAATGTGTGGTGTGAATATAATGCAGAGAATTCGTAGTTTGGAAGTTAGGAGGAGGTGCAGGATTACCAAAACTGTTGTCCAGAGGGCTGAGGAAGGGTTGTTGAGGTGGTTCGGACATGTAGAGAGAATGGAGCGAAACAGAATGACTTCAAGAATGTATCAGTCTGTAGTGGAAGGAAGGCGGGGTAGGGGTTGGGGTAGGAAAGGTTGGAGGGAGGGGGTAAAGGAGGTTTTGTGTGCGAGGGGCTTGGACTTCCAGCAGACATGCGTGAGCGTGTTTGATAGGAGTGAATGGAGACAAATGGTTTTTAATACTTGACGTGCTGTTGGAGTGTGAGCAAAGTAACATTTATGAAGGGGTTCAGGGAAACCGGCAGGCCGGACTTGAGTCCTGGAGATGGGAAGTACAGTGCCTGCACTCTGAAGGAGTTAATGTTGCAGTTTAAAAACTGTAGTGTAAAGCACCCTTCCGGCAAGACAGTGATGGAGTGAATGATGGTGAAAGTTTTTCTTTTTCAGGCCACCCTGCCTTGGTGGGAATCGGGCGATGTGTTAATAAAAAAAAATAATAAAATAATATATATATATATATATATATATATATATATATATATATATATATATATATATATATATATATATATATATATATATATATATATATATATATATATATATATATATATATATATATATATATATATATATATATATATATATATAATGTCGTGCCGAATAGGCAGAACTTGCGATCTTGGCTTAAATAGCAACGCTCATCTTGCCATATAGGACAAGCGAAAATTTGTGTATGCAATAATTTCCCAAAAATTATTCTGAACCTAACTAAAAAAATATATTTCACTGTGTTTGTTTAGTATTAAATTATTGTAAACAAATCTAAAATATATTTAGTTGGGTTAGGCTAAAATAAATTGCTCTTGTTTTAATAAGGTTAGGTAAGTTTTCTAAGATTCTTTTGGTGCAAAATTATAAATTTTTACATTAACATTAATGAAAAAAATATATCTTTAAACGTATAGGAGAAAATTTTAGAAAGGACTTAATTTTAAATGAGTTCTTGTTAATTGACCAGTTTTACATATTTGGCACGACATATATATGTATATATATATATATATATATATATATGTATATATATATATATATATATATATATATATATATATATATATATATATATATATATATATATATATATATATATATATATATATATATATATATATATATATATATATATATATATATATATATATATGCAATAAGATCACAGTAAACAGGTGATTTCAGAATATGCAAAACAACCACTCTGAAAGAATAGAGAAATTCCAAGCGCTTTCGTGACTACTCACATTATCAAGGAACTATGAAAGTAAAGCATCCAAGGAAGCTATATAAGGGGTCTGGCCAACACCTCACTATCAGATCCCACAACGGTTAAACACCTGACGCGCGCCGACCCAACTGGACAGGTCCTTCGCACAACTCACCCACAAACTATTCTACCCAAGAAAATTTAAAAATTATTATTAAGACACAAAATATCATCAAGGTTACTTAACACAATCCTCCCTAATAGAGCTAAATGGTTCAGATATGTTGGTGATATTTTGTGTCTTATGCCCAAAAATGTAGATATACACCATTTCCTAGGAAAATTAAATAGCTTAGCCCATTCTATAAACTTTACTGTTGAGTTTGAAGAAAATAACTCATTGCTTTTTCTAGATGTTTTAAT
This sequence comes from Cherax quadricarinatus, assembly GCF_038502225.1. Taxonomy (NCBI): domain Eukaryota; kingdom Metazoa; phylum Arthropoda; class Malacostraca; order Decapoda; family Parastacidae; genus Cherax; species Cherax quadricarinatus. The sequence continues at coordinate 6,187,910 of NC_091296.1, read as the reverse complement.
TATTAAGGGTAATAATGAATTCAAATTTAAAATTTACAGAAAACCTACAAATAACTGTTCCTATGTCCACTATTATTCCTCGCATCAAGATAGAGTCAAACTGTCTGTTTTCTCATCAATGTTTCTGAGAGCTTTACGAATTTGTAGTCCTGAGTTCATAGATGAGGAAATATCCAAAATTTATGAAATAGGTAATGATTTAAAATACCCAAGAAATGTAATTGATAAATCTTTTAAAGTTGCTAGAAATACTTTTTACAATCCAAAAAGGGACAATCAACTAAAAATATGTTGGTTCTCCCTTACCATGAAAACTTAGTTGATATGCCTTCTCTTCTTAAGACTTTTAATATTAAAGTTGTATTCAAAAATCTTGATACAGTAAAAAAACTTTTGATAAAGAATTCCCCCCAAAATGCTGATGGATGTGTCTATAAGATTCCTTGTAAAATTTGCGATAAAGTTTATTACGGTCAAACTGGTAAAAATCTCGAACTAAGATTAAAACAACATAAATATAGCATTAGAACTGGACAAGATTCCAATGCTCTATTTATTCATGTAAGAGATTTTAACCATCCAATTGATTTTCAAAAAGTTGAGAAAGTAGTATCAAGCAAGTCCATGGTTGACAGGAATATAATTGAATCTTGTTTCATAAAAAGCAGTTTTGACAATAATATGAATATTTCCTTTGGTTTATACAAATTAGATCCATTTATAATTAATAGAATTTGGGAAGAATTTAATAATACACTGGACAAATAATATTTTTTTAATTTTCTTGGGTAGAATAGTTTGTGGGTGAGTTGTGCAAAGGACCTGTCCAGTTGGGTCGGCGCGCGTCAGGTGTTTAACCGTTGTGGGATCTGATAGTGAGGTGCTGGCCAGACCCCTTATATAGCTTCCTTGGATGCTTTACTTTCATAGTTCCTTGATAATGTGAGTAGTCACGAAAGCGCTTGGAATTTCTCTATTCTTTCAGAGTGGTTGTTTTGCATATATATATATATATATATATATATATATATATATATATATATATATATATATATATATATATATATATATATATATATATATATATATATACATATACACATATATATACATATATATATATATATATATATATTATTTTTTATTATCACACTGGCCGATTCCCACCAAGGAAGGGTGGCCCGAAAAAGAAAAACTCTCACCATCATTCACTCCATCACTGTCTTGCCAGAAGGGTGCTTTACACTACAGTTTTTAAACTGCAACATTAACACCACTCCTTCATATATTTATATATATATATATATATATATATATATATATATATATATATATATATATATATATATATATATATATATATATATATATATATATATATGTATATATATATATATATATATATATATATATATATATATATATATATATATATATATATATATATATATATATATATATATATATATATATCAACAAGCACTTATCTCTTGTCGAAGGAGACTGGACTATCCAGTGTGGCTGGGTGGTTTTAAAGCACTGCGTACCTTGTTCCAAGGTTCATAGGTTCGAGTCTCCTTCGACCAGAGATTAGCGCATTCGTGACTTCTCACATTATCAAGGAACTATAGTTCCTTGATAATGATTCATATCAAGGAAAGCGCTTGAAATTTCACTATTCTTTCACATTGGTTGTTTTGCATATTCTGATATCACCTGTTTACTGTGATCTTATTGCGCGCTCACACACACACACACACACACACACAGGAGAGATAGGGGGGACATGATAACGACATACAAAATACTGAGAGGAAATGACGAGGTGGACAAAGACAGGATGTTCCAGAGATGGGACACAGCAACAAGGTTACACAGTTGGAAGTTGAAGACACAGATGAATCACAGGGATGTTAGGAAGTATTTCTTCAGCCACAGATTAGTCAGGAAGTGGAATAGTTTGGGAAGCGATGTAGTGGACGCAGGATCCATACATAGCTTTAAGCAGAGGTATGATAAAGCTCACGGTTCAGTGAGAGTGACCTAGTAGCGACCAGTGAAGAGGCGGAGCCAGAAGCTAGGACTCGACCTCTGCAACCTCAACTAGACGAGTACAACTAGGTGAGTACACACACACACACACACACACACACACACACACACACACACACACACACACACACACACACACACACACACACACACACACACACACACACGCTAATAATAATGTTATTACTAGTACCATGAATAATAATCACAATAATAATTTTATTAACACTAATATTTGCACTGCAGTTGTGGGAAACAACGCCATCCTGAACTGGGGCTCCGGTTCACCCAGTGCCACCATGAACATACTAAGCAGATGTGTATCCATGAAGACTGCGGTCTACATACCTCTCGTCATCAACACACCTGCATATATCTTCTTCACTGTGTGTGCCTTGCCAACCCCAAGTAATTCAATAATATGTGAGGCATAACTTCGTACTGACACCTGTCTGTAGTTACTATCATGAGTGAGTACTGCCTTGGTTAATGTGCATTACTATGTATTGGTACCTAGTATTACACTATGTACTGACACCTGTCTGTAGTTACTACCTTGAGTGAGTACTGCCTTGGTTAATGTGCATTACTATGTATTGGTACCTAGTATTACACTATGTACTGACACCTGTCTGTAGTTACTATCATGAGTGAGTACTGCCTTGGTTAATGTGCATTACTATGTATTGGTAACTAGTATTACACTATGTATCATAATCTTGTATTAGTAACAAGTATTACGCTATGTATCATAATCTTGTAATAGTAACTAGCATTACACTATGTATCATTACTATGTATTAGTAACTAGTATATTACATTATGTATCATTATCTTGTATTAGACTATATATTATTACCTAGTATTACACTATATCATTAACTAGTGTTACACTGTACAACTAGTATTACACTATGTATCAACTAGTATTACACCATATATCAGTACTAATATTATGCTATGTATCAACTAGTATTACACTATGTATCAACTAGTATTACACTATGTATCAACTAGTATTACACTATGTATCAGTACTAATATTATGCTATGTATCAACTAGTATTACACTATGTATCAACTAGTATTACACTATGTATCAACTAGTATTACACTATGTATCAGTACTAATATTATGCTATGTATCAACTAGTATTACACTATGTATCAACTAGTATTACACTATGTATCAACTAGTATTACACTATGTATCAGTACTAATATTATGCTATGTATCAACTAGTATTACACTATGTATCAACTAGTATTACATTATGTATCAACTAGTATTACACTATGTATCAGTACTAATATTATGCTATGTATCAACTAGTATTACACTATGTATCAACTAGTATTACACTATGTATCAACTAGTATTACACTATGTATCAGTACTAATATTATGCTATGTATCAACTAGTATTATACCGTGTATCAACTAGTATTACACTATGTATCAACTAGTATTACACTATGTATCAGTACTAATATTATGCTATGTATCAACTAGTATTACACTATGTATCAACTAGTATTACACTATGTATCAACTAGTATTACACTATGTATCAACTAGTATTACACTATGTATCAGTACTAATATTATGCTATGTATCAACTAGTATTACACTATGTATCAACTAGTATTACACTATGTATCAGTACTAATATTATGCTATGTATCAACTAGTATTACACTATGTATCAACTAGTATTACACTATGTATCAACTAGTATTACACTATGTATCAACTAATATTACACTATGTATCAACTAATATTACACTATGTATCAAATAATATTACACTATGAATCAACTAATATTACACTAAGTATCAACTAGTATTACACTATGTATCAGTACTAATATTATGCTATGTATCAACTAGTATTACACTATGTATCAACTAGTATTACACTATGTATCAGTACTAATATTATGCTATGTATCAACTAGTATTACACTATGTATCAACTAGTATCACACCATGTATCAACTAGTATTACACTATGAAGCAACTAGTATTACATTATGTATCAACTAGTATTACACCATGTATCAACTAGTATTACACTATGTAGCAATTAGTATTACACTATGTAGCAACTAGTATTACACTATGTATCAACTAGTATTACACTATGTAGCAACTAGTATTACTCTATGTATCAACTAGTATTACACCATGTATCAACTAGTATTACACTATGTAGCAACTAGTATTACACTATGTAGCAACTAGTATTACACTATGTAGCAACTAGTATTACACTATGTATCAGTACTAATATTATGCTATGTATCAACTAGTATTACACTATGTATCAACTAGTATTACACTATGTATCAGTACTAATATTATGCTATGTATCAACTAGTATTACACTATGTATCAACTAGTATTACACTATGTATCAGTACTAATATGCTATGTATCAACTAGTATTACACTATATATCAACTAGTATTACACTATGTATCAACTAGTATTACACTATGTAGCAACTAGTATTACACTATGTATCAACTAGTATTACACTATGTATCAACTAGTATCACACCATGTATCAACTAGTATTACACTATGTATCAACTAGTATTACACTATGTATCAGTACTAATATTATGCTATGTATCAACTAGTATTACACTATGTATCAACTAGTATCACACCATGTATCAACTAGTATTACACTATGTAGCAACTAGTATTACACTATGTATCAACTAGTATTACACTATGTATCAACTAGTATCACACCATGTATCAACTTGTATTACACTATGTATCAACTAGTATTACACTATGTATCAACTAGTATTACACTATGTATCAGTACTAATATTATGCTATGTATCAACTAGTATTACACTATGTATCAACTAGTATCACACCATGTATCAACTAGTATTACACTATGTATCAACTAGTATTACACTATGTATCAACTAGTATTACACTATGTATCAACTAGTATTACACTATGTATCAGTACTAATATTATGCTATGTATCAACTAGTATTACACTATGTATCAACTAGTATTACACAATGTATCAGTACTAATATTATGCTATGTATCAACTAGTATCACACCATGTATCAACTAGTATTACACTATGTATCAACTAGTATTACACCATGTATCAACTAGTATTACACTATGTATCAACTAGTATTACACTATGTATCAGTACTAATATTATGCTATGTATCAACTAGTATTACACTATGTATCAACTAGTATTACACTATGTATCAACTAGTATTACACTATGTATCAACTAGTATTACACTATGTATCAACTAGTATTACACTATGTATAAACTAGTATTACACTATGTATCAGTACTAATATTATGCTATGTATCAACTAGTATTACACTATGTATCAACTAGTATTACACTATGTATCAGTACTAATATTATGCTATGTATCAACTAGTATTACACTATGTATCAACTAGTATTACACCATGTATCAACTAGTATTACACTATGTATCAACTAGTATTACACTATGTATCAGTACTAATATTATGCTATGTATCAACTAGTATTACACTATGTATCAACTAGTATTACACTATGTATCAACTAGTATTACACTAATAGTACTATGCTATGTATCAACTAGTATTACACTATGTATCAACTAGTATTACACTATGTATCAACTAGTATTACACTATGTATCAGTACTAATATTATGCTATGTATCAACTAGTATTACACTATGTATATTATGCTATGTATCAACTAGTATTACACCGTGTATCAACTAGTATTACACTATGTATCAACTAGTATTACACTATGTATCAGTACTAATATTATGCTATGTATCAACTAGTATTACACTATGTATCAACTAGTATTACACTATGTATCAACTAGTATTACACTATGTATCAACTAGTATTACACTATGTATCAGTACTAATATTATGCTATGTATCAACTAGTATTACACTATGTATCAACTAGTATTACACTATGTATCAGTACTAATATTATGCTATGTATCAACTAGTATTACACTATGTATCAACTAGTATTACACTATGTATCAACTAGTATTACACTATGTATCAACTAATATTACACTATGTATCAACTAATATTACACTATGTATCAACTAATATTACACTATGAATCAACTAATATTACACTATGTATCAACTAGTATTACACTATGTATCAGTACTAATATTATGCTATGTATCAACTAGTATTACACTATGTATCAACTAGTATTACACTATGTATCAGTACTAATATTATGCTATGTATCAACTAGTATTACACTATGTATCAACTAGTATCACACCATGTATCAACTAGTATTACACTATGAAGCAACTAGTATTACACTATGTATCAACTAGTATTACACCATGTATCAACTAGTATTACACTATGTAGCAATTAGTATTACACTATGTAGCAACTAGTATTACACTATGTATCAACTAGTATTACACTATGTAGCAACTAGTATTACTCTATGTATCAACTAGTATTACACCATGTATCAACTAGTATTACACTATGTAGCAACTAGTATTACACTATGTAGCAACTAGTATTACACTATGTAGCAACTAGTATTACACTATGTATCAGTACTAATATTATGCTATGTATCAACTAGTATTACACTATGTATCAACTAGTATTACACTATGTATCAGTACTAATATTATGCTATGTATCAACTAGTATTACACTATGTATCAACTAGTATTACACTATGTATCATTACTAATATTATGCTATGTATCAACTAGTATTACACTATGTATCAACTAGTATTACACTATGTATCAACTAGTATTACACTATGTAGCAACTAGTATTACACTATGTATCAACTAGTATTACACTATGTATCAACTAGTATCACACCATGTATCAACTAGTATTACACTATGTATCAACTAGTATTACACTATGTATCAGTACTAATATTATGCTAGTATTACACTATGTATCAACTAGTATTACACTATGTATCTAGTATTACACTATGTATCAACTAGTATTACTATGTATCAACTAGTATCACACCATGTATCACACCATGTATCAACTAGTATTACACTATGTATCAACTAGTATTACACTATGTATCAGTACTAATATTATGCTATGTATCAACTAGTATTACACTATGTATCAACTAGTATCACACCATGTATCAACTAGTATTACACTATGTAGCAACTAGTATTACACTATGTATCAACTAGTATTACACTATGTATCAACTAGTATCACACCATGTATCAACTAGTATTACACTATGTATCAACTAGTATTACACTATGTATCAACTAGTATTACACTATGTATCAGTACTAATATTATGCTATGTATCAACTAGTATTACACTATGTATCAACTAGTATCACACCATGTATCAACTAGTATTACACTATGTATCAACTAGTATTACACTATGTATCAACTAGTATTACACTATGTATCAACTAGTATTACACTATGTATCAGTACTAATATTATGCTATGTATCAACTAGTATTACACTATGTATCAACTAGTATTACACAATGTATCAGTACTAATATTATGCTATGTATCAACTAGTATCACACCATGTATCAACTAGTATTACACTATGTATCAACTAGTATTACACTATGTATCAACTAGTATTACACTATGTATCAACTAGTATTACACTATGTATCAGTACTAATATTATGCTATGTATCAACTAGTATTACACTATGTATCAACTAGTATTACACTATGTATCAACTAGTATTACACTATGTATCAACTAGTATTACACTATGTATCAACTAGTATTACACTATGTATAAACTAGTATTACACTATGTATCAGTACTAATATTATGCTATGTATCAACTAGTATTACACTATGTATCAACTAGTATTACACTATGTATCAGTACTAATATTATGCTATGTATCAACTAGTATTACACTATGTATCAACTAGTATCACACCATGTATCAACTAGTATTACACTATGTAGCAACTAGTATTACACTATGTATCAACTAGTATTACACTATGTATCAACTAGTATCACACCATGTATCAACTAGTATTACACAATGTATCAACTAGTATCACACCATATATCAACTAGTATTACACCATGTATCAACTAGTATCACACCATGTATCAACTAGTATTACACCATGTATCAACTAGTATTACACTATGTATCAACTAGTATTACACTATGTATCAGTACTAATATTATGCTATGTATCAACTAGTATTACACTATGTATCAACTAGTATTACACTATGTATCAACTAGTATTACACTATGTATCAACTAGTATTACACTATGTATCAACTAGTATTACACTATGTATCAACTAGTATTACACTATGTATCAACTAGTATTACACCATGTATCAACTAGTATCACACCATGTATCAACTAGTATCACACCATGTATCAACTAGTATTACACCATGTATCAACTAGTATTACACCATGTATCAACTAGCATCACACCATGTATCAACTAGTATCACACCATGTATCAACTAGTATTACACCATGTATCAACTAGTATTACACCATGTATCAACTAGTATTACACTATGTATCAACTAGTATTACACTATGTATCAGTACTAATATTATGCTATGTATCAACTAGTATTACACTATGTATCAACTAGTATTACACCATGTATCAACTAGTATCACACCATGTATCAACTAGTATTACACCATGTATCAACTAGTATCACACCATGTATCAACTAGTATTACACCATGTATCAACTAGTCTCACACCATGTATCAACTAGTATCACACCATGTATCAACTAGTATTACACCATGTATCAACTAGTATCACACCATGTATCAACTAGTATCACACCATGTATCAGAACCAGTATCACACCATGTATCAGAACCAGTATCACACCATGTATCAGAACCAGTATCACACCATGTATCAGAACCAGTATCACACCATGTATCAGAACCAGTATCACACCATGTATCAGAACCAGTATCACACCATGTATCAGAACCAGTATCACACCATGTATCAGAACCAGTATCACACTATGTATCAGAACCAGTATCACACCATGTATCAGAACCAGTAACACACCATGTATCAGAACCAGTATCACACCATGTATCAGAACCAGTACCACACCATGTATCAGAACCAGTATCACACCGTGTATCAGAACCAGTATCACACCATGTATCAGAACCAGTATCACACCATGTATCAGACCCAGTATCACACCATGTATCAGAACCAGTATCACACCATGTATCACAACCAGTATCACACCATGTATCACAACTAGCATCACACCATGTATCAGAACCAGTATCACACTATGTATCAACCAGTATCACACCATGTATCAGAACCAGTATCACACCATGTATCAGAACCAGTATCACACCATGTATCAGAACCAGTATCACACTATGTATCAGAACCAATATCACACCATGTATCAGAACCAGTATCAAATCATGTATCAGAACCAGTATCACACTATGTATCAGAACCAGTATCACACTATGTATCAGAACCAGTATCACACCATGTATCACACCATGTATCAGAACCAGTATCACACCATGTATCAGAACCGGTATCACACCATGTATCAGAACCAGTATCACACCATGTATCAGAACCAGTATCACACCATGTATCAGAACCAGTATCACACCATGTTTCAGAACCAGTATCACACCATGTATCACAACTAGTATCACACCATGTATCACAACTAGCATCACACCATGTATCAGAACCAGTATCACACCATGTATCAGAACCAATTTCACACCATGTATCAGAACCAGTATCACACCATGTATCAGAACCAGTATCACACCATGTATCAGACCCAGTATCACACCATGTATCAGAACCAGTATCACACCATGTATCAGAACCAGTATCACACCATGTATCAGAACCAGTATCACACCATGTATCAGAACCGGTATCACACCATGTATCAGAACAGGTATCACACCATGTATCAGAACCAGTATCACACCATGTATCAGAACCAGTATCACACCATGTATTAGAACCAGTATCACACCATGTTTCAGAACCAGTATCACACCATGTATCACAACTAGTATCACACCATGTATCACAACTAGCATCACACCATGTATCAGAACCAATATCACACCATGTATCAGAACCAGTATCACACCATGTATCAGAACCAGTATCACACCATGTATCAGACCCAGTGTCACACCATGTATCAGAACCAGTATCACACCATGTATCAGAACAAATTTCACACCATGTATCAGAACCAGTATCACACCATGTATCAGAACCAGTATCACACCATGTATCAGACCCAGTATCACACCATGTATCAGAACCAGTATCACACCATGTATCAGACCCAGTGTCACACCATGTATCAGAACCAGTATCACACCATGTATCAGAACCAGTATCACAACATGTATCAGACCCAGTATCACACCATGTATCAGAACCAGTATCACACCATGTATCAGAACCAGTATCACACCATGTATCAGACCCAGTATCACACCATGTATCAGAACCAGTATCACACCATGTATCAGACCCAGTATCACACCATGTATCAGAACCAGTCTCACACCATGTATCAGAACCAGTATCACACCATGTATCAGAACCAGTATCACACCATGTATCAGAACCAGTATCACACCATGTATCAGACCCAGTATCACACCATGTATCAGACCCAGTATCACACCATGTATCAGAACCAGTATCACACCATGTATCAGAACCAGTATCACACCATGTATCAGAACCAGTTTCACACCATGTATCAGACCCAGTTTCACACCATGTATCAGACCCAGTATCACACCATGTATCAGAACCAGTATCACACCATGTATCAGACCCAGTATCACACAATGTATCAGAACCAGTCTCACACCATGTATCAGAACCAGTCTCACACCATGTATCAGAACCAGTCTCGCACCATGTATCAGAACCAGTCTCGCACCATGTATCAGAACCAGTCTCGCACAATGTATCAGAACCAGTCTCGCACCATGTATCAGAACCAGTCTCACACCATGTATCAGAACCAGTATCACACCATGTATCAGAACCAGTCTCGCACCATGTATCAGAACCAGTCTCGCACCATGTATCAGAACCAGTCTCGCACCATGTATCAGAACCAGTCTCACACCATGTATCAGAACCAGTCTCACACCATGTATCAGAACCAGTCTCGCACCATGTATCAGAACCAGTCTCACACTATGTATCAGAACCAGTCTCACACTATGTATCAGATCCAGTATCACACCATGTATCAGAACCAGTATCACACCATGTATCAGAACCAGTATCACACCATGTATCAGAACCAGTATCACACCATGTATCAAAACCAGTATCACACCATGTATCAGAACCAGTCTCACACTATGTATCAGAACCAGTATCACACCATGTATCAGAACCAGTATCACACCATGTATCAGAACCAGTATCACACCATGTATCAGAACCAGTATCACACCATGTATCAGACCCAGTATCACACCATGTATCAGAACCAGTATCACACCATGTATCAGACCCAGTATCACACAATGTATTAGAACCAGTCTCACACCATGTATCAGAACCAGTCTCACACCATGTATCAGAACCAGTCTCGCACCATGTATCAGAACCAGTCTCGCACCATGTATCAGAACCAGTCTCGCACAATGTATCAGAACCAGTCTCGCACCATGTATCAGAACCAGTCTCACACCATGTATCAGAACCAGTATCACACCATGTATCAGAACCAGTCTCGCACCATGTATCAGAACCAGTCTCGCACCATGTATCAGAACCAGTCTCGCACCATGTATCAGAACCAGTCTCACACCATGTATCAGAACCAGTCTCACACCATGTATCAGAACCAGTCTCGCACCATGTATCAGAACCAGTCTCACACTATGTATCAGAACCAGTCTCACACTATGTATCAGATCCAGTATCACACCATGTATCAGAACCAGTATCACACCATGTATCAGAACCAGTATCACACCATGTATCAGAACCAGTATCACACCATGTATCAAAACCAGTATCACACCATGTATCAGAACCAGTCTCACACTATGTATCAGAACCAGTATCACACCATGTATCAGAACCAGTATCACACCATGTATCAGAACCAGTATCACACCATGTATCAGAACCAGTATCACACCATGTATCAGAACCAGTATCACACCATGTATCAGAACCAGTATCACACCATGTATCAGTAAGTGTTGCACAATGTATCAATAAAATATTAACACCGAACTTTGTTTTGTCATTATAATCAGTGACTCGTGACACTGACCAGTGATGAAGCCTGTGTTATGTATCCACTGGCTTACCTGTCTTATGAATCCACTGGCTTACCTGTCTTATGTATCCACTGGCTTACCTGTCTTATGTATCCACTGGCTTACCTGTCTTATGTATCCACTGGCTTACCTGTCTTATGTATCCACTGGCTTACCTGTCTTATGTATCCACTGGCTTACCTGTCTTATGTATCTACTGGCTTACCTGTGTTATGTATTAACTGGCTTACCTGTCTTATGTATCCACTGGCTTACCTGTCTTATGTATCCACTGGCTTACCTGTCTTATGTATCCACTGGCTTACCTGTCTTATGTATCCACTGGCTTACCTGTGTTATGTATACACTGGCTTACCTGTCTTATGTATCCACTGGCTTACCTGTCTTATGTATCCACTGGCTTACCTGTCTTATGTATCCACTGGCTTACCTGTCTTATGTATCCACTGGCTTACCTGTCTTATGTATCCACTGGCTTACCTGTCTTATGTATCCACTGGCTTACCTGTCTTATGTATCCACTGGCTTACCTGTCTTATGTATCCACTGGCTTACCTGTCTTATGTATCAACTGGCTTACCTGTCTTATGTATCCACTGGCTTACCTGTGTTATGTATTAACTGGCTTACCTGTCTTATGTATCCACTGGCTTACCTGTCTTATGTATCCACTGGCTTACCTGTCTTATGTATTAACTGGCTTACCTGTCTTATGTATCCACTGGCTTACCTGTCTTATGTATCCACTGGCTTACCTGTCTTATGTATTAACTGGCTTACCTGTCTTATGTATCCACTGGCTTACCTGTCTTATGTATCAACTGGCTTACCTGTCTTATAAATCCACTGGCTTACCTGTCTTATGTATCCACTGGCTTACCTGTCTTATGTATCCACTGGCTTACCTGTCTTATGTGTCCACTGGCTTACCTGTCTTATATATTCACTGGCTTACCTGTCTTATGTATCCACTGGCTTACCTGTCTTATGTATCCACTGGCTTACCTGTCTTATGTATCCACTGGCTTACCTGTCTTATGTATCCACTGGCTTACCTGTCTTATGTATCAACTGGCTTACCTGTCTTATAAATCCACTGGCTTACCTGTCTTATGTATCCACTGGCTTACTTGTGTTATGTATCCACTGGCTTACCTGTCTTATGTGTCCACTGGCTTACCTGTCTTATGTATCCACTGGCTTACCTGTCTTATGTATCCACTGGCTTACCTCTCTTATGTATCCACTGGCTTACTTGTTTATGTATCCACTGGCTTACCTGTTTATGTATCCACTGGCTTACCTGTTTATGTATCAACTGGCTTACCTGTCTTATGTATCCACTGGCTTACCTGTATTATGTATCCACTGGCTTACCTGTCTTATGTATCCACTGGCTTACCTGTCTTATGTATCCACTGGCTTACCTGTCTTATGTATCCACTGGCTTACCTGTCTTATGTATCCACTGGCTTACCTGTCTTATGTATCCACTGGCTTACAAGTCTTATGTATCCACTGGCTTACCTGTCTTATGTATCCACTGGCTTACCTGTCTTATGTATCCACCGGCTTACATGTCTTATGTATCCACTGGCTTACCTGTCTTATGTATCCACTGGCTTACCTGTCTTATGTATCCACTGGCTTACCTGTCTCTTGTATCCACTGGCTTACCTGTCTTATGTATCCACTGGCTTACCTGTCTTATGTATCCACTTGCTTACCTGTCTTATGTATCCACTGGCTTACCTGTCTTATGTATCCACTTGCTTACCTGTCTTATATATTCACTGGCTTACCTGTCTTATGTATCCACTGGCTTACCTGTGTTATGTATCCACTTGCTTACCTGTCTTATGTATCCACTGGCTTACCTGTCTTATGTATCCACTGGCTTACTTGTCTTATGTATCCACTGGCTTACTTGTCTTATGTATTCACTGGCTTACCTGTGTTATGTATCCCCTGGCTTTCCTGTTTATGTATCCACTGGCTTACCTGTCTTATGTATCCACTGGCTTACCTGTCTTATGTATCCACTGGCTTACCTGTCTTGTGTATCCACTGGCTTACATATCTTATGTATCCACTGGCTTACCTGTGTTATGTATCCACTGGCTTACCTGTGTTATGTATCCACTGGCTTAACTGTTTATGTATTCACTGGCTTACCTGTCTTATGTATCCACTGGCTTACATGTCTTATGTATCCACTGGCTTACCTGTCTTATGTATCCACTGGCTTACCTGTCTTTTGTATCCACTGGCTTACCTGTCTTATGTATCCACTGGCTTACCTGTCTTATACATCCACTGGCTTACCTGTCTTATGCATCCACTGGCTTACCTGTCTTATGTATCCACTGGCTTACCTGTCTTATGTATCCACTGGCTTACCTGCCTTATGCATCCACTGGCTTACCTGTGTTATGTATCCACTGGCTTACCTGTCTTATGTATCCACTGGCTTACCTGTCTTATGTATCCACTGGCTTACCTGTCTTATGTATCCACTGGCTTACCTGTCTTATATATTCACTGGCTTGCCTGTCTTATGTATCCACTGGCTTACCTGTTTATGTATCCACTGGCTTACCTGCCTTATGTATCCACTGGCTTACCTGTCTTATGTATCCACTGGCTGACCTGTCTTATGTATACACTGGCTTACCTGTCTTATGTATCCACTGGCTTACCTGTCTTATGTATCCACTGGCTTACCTGTCTTATGTATCAACTGGCTTACCTGTGTTATGTATCCACTTGCTTACCTGTCTTATGTATCCACTGGCTTACCTGTGTTTTGTATCCACTGGCTTACCTGTGTTATGTATCCACTGGCTTACCTGTGTTATGTATCCACTGGCTTACCTGTCTTATGTATCCACTGGCTTACCTATCTTATGTATCCACTGGCTTACCTGTGTTATGTATCCACTGGCTTACCTGTGTTATGTATCCACTGGCTTACCTGTGCTATGTATCCACTGCCTTACCTGTGTTATATATACACTGGCTTACCTGTGATGTGTATACACTGGCTTACCTGTGCTATGTATCCACTGGCTTACCTGTGCTATATATACACTGGCTTACCTGTGCTATATATACACTGGCTTACCTGTGCTATGTATCCACTGGCTTACCTGTGCTGTATATACACTGGCTTACCTGTGCTATGTATACATTGGCTTACCTGTGCTATGTATCCACTGGCTTACCTGTGCTATATATACACTGGCTTACCTGTGCTATATATACATTGGCTTACCTGTGTTATGTATACACTGGCTTACCTGTGCTATGTATCCAATGGCTTACCTGTGCTATATATACACTGGCTTACCTGTGCTATGTATCCAATGGCTTACCTGTGCTATATATACACTGGCTTACCTGTGCTATATATACACTGGCTTACCTGTGCTATGTATGGACTGGCTTACCTGTGCTATATATACACTGGCTTACCTGTGCTATGTATGGACTGGCTTACCTGTGTTATATATACACTGGCTTACCTGTGCTATGTATGGAATGGCTTACCTGTGCTATATATACACTGGCTTACCTGTGCTATGTATGGACTGGCTTACCTGTGCTATATATACACTGGCTTACCTGTGCTATGTATGGACTGACTTACCTGTGTTATATATACACTGGCTTACCTGTGCTATGTATGGACTGGCTTACCTGTGCTATATATACACTGGCTTACCTGTGCTATATATACACTGGCTTACCTGTGCTATATATACACTGGCTTACCTGTGCCAGGAATTAATACCAAACTTGCACACGGGAATCACTCCCTACGACAGCAAAAGCCTCGGCAGACGATGCAACATTCCCCCATGAAAAGCAGGGGCGCCACTAGCACTATAAGAGATAACACAATAAGTGTCAGGGGCCCAAGACTGCTCAACTGCCTTGCAGCATACATAAGGGGGATTACCAATAGACCTCTGGCTGTCTTCAAGAAGGCGCAGGACAGATACCTAAAGTCAGTACCTGATCAGCCGGACTGTGGTTCCTACGTCGGTTTACGTGCAGCCAACAGAAACAACCTGGTTGATCAGGCCCTGATCCACCATGAGGCCTGGTCACAGACCGGGCCGCGGGGGCGTTGACCCCCAAACCCCTCTTCATAGGTGACATAAATAACATAATTCCTAGTAATGACCCTCGTGTAGTAGATAGTCTTAATGACCCTCGTGTAGTAGATAGTCTTAATGACCCTCGTGTAGTAGATAGTCTTAATGACCCTCGTGTAGTAGATAGTCTTAATGACCCTCGTGTACTAGATAGTCTTAATGACCCTCGTGTACTAGATAGTCTTAATGACCCTCATGTAGTAGATAGTCTTAATGACCCTCGTGTAGTAGATAGTCTTAATGACCCTCGTGTAGTAGATAGTCTTAATGACCCTCGTGTAGTAGATAGTCTTAATGACCCTCGTGTAGTAGATAGTCTTAATGACCCTCGTGTAGTAGATAGTCTTAATGACCCTCGTGTAGTAGATAGTCTTAATGACCCTCGTGTAGTAGATAGTCTTAATGACCCTCGTGTAGTAGATAGTCTTAATGACCCTCGTGTAGTAGATAGTCTTAATGACCCTCGTGTAGTAGATAGTCTTAATGACCCTCGTGTAGTAGATAGTCTTAATGACCCTCGTGTACTAGATAGTCTTAATGACCCTCGTGTACTAGATAGTCTTAATGACCCTCGTGTACTAGATAGTCTTAATGACCCTCATGTAGTAGATAGTCTTAATGACCCTCGTGTAGTAGATAGTCTTAATGACCCTCGTGTAGTAGATAGTCTTAATGACCCTCGTGTAGTAGATAGTCTTAATGACCCTCGTGTAGTAGATAGTCTTAATGACCCTCGTGTAGTAGATAGTCTTAATGACCCTCGTGTAGTAGATAGTCTTAATGACCCTCGTGTAGTAGATAGTCTTAATGACCCTCGTGTAGTAGATAGTCTTAATGACCCTCGTGTAGTAGATAGTCTTAATGACCCTCGTGTAGTAGATAGTCTTAATGACCCTCGTGTAGTAGATAGTCTTAATGACCCTCGTGTAGTAGATAGTCTTAATGACCCTCGTGTAGTAGATAGTCTTAATGACCCTCGTGTAGTAGATAGTCTTAATGACCCTCGTGTAGTAGATAGTCTTAATGACCCTCGTGTAGTAGATAGTCTTAATGACCCTCGTGTACTAGATAGTCTTAATGACCCTCGTGTAGTAGATAGTCTTAATGACCCTCGTGTAGTAGATAGTCTTAATGACCCTCGTGTAGTAGATAGTCTTAATGACCCTCGTGTAGTAGATAGTCTTAATGACCCTCGTGTAGTAGATAGTCTTAATGACCCTCGTGTAGTAGATAGTCTTAATGACCCTCGTGTAGTAGATAGTCTTAATGACCCTCGTGTAGTAGATAGTCTTAATGACCCTCGTGTAGTAGATAGTCTTAATGACCCTCGTGTAGTAGATAGTCTTAATGACCCTCGTGTAGTAGATAGTCTTAATGACCCTCGTGTAGTAGATAGTCTTAATGACCCTCGTGTAGTAGATAGTCTTAATGACCCTCGTGTAGTAGATAGTCTTAATGACCCTCGTGTACTAGATAGTCTTAATGACCCTCGTGTAGTAGATAGTCTTAATGACCCTCGTGTAGTAGATAGTCTTAATGACCCTCGTGTAGTAGATAGTCTTAATGACCCTCGTGTAGTAGATAGTCTTAATGACCCTCGTGTAGTAGATAGTCTTAATGACCCTCGTGTAGTAGTCTTAATGACCCTCGTGTAGTAGATAGTCTTAATGACCCTCGTGTAGTAGATAGTCTTAATGACCCTCGTGTACTAGATAGTCTTAATGACCCTCATGTAGTAGATAGTCTTAATGACCCTCGTGTAGTAGATAGTCTTAATGACCCTCGTGTAGTAGATAGTCTTAATGACCCTCGTGTAGTAGATAGTCTTAATGACCCTCGTGTAGTAGATAGTCTTAATGACCCTCGTGTAGTAGATAGTCTTAATGACCCTCGTGTAGTAGATAGTCTTAACCCTCGTGTAGTAGATAGTCTTAATGACCCTCGTGTAGTAGATAGTCTTTTTAGTATGATAATAAGATGTTATCTTCATTATAGAATAATAAGAAAATATTATAACCTTTATATTATAATAATAAGGTAAAAGGACCCCAATGGAAATAAGTCACTCTGTCTGACTTTTTTGGGTTATCCCAGGTTCTCTACACATATGCTGCTATGTATGATAATTCTATGTAACTGTATTTGTGTATACCTGAATAAACTTACTTACTTATTACTTACAGAAAGCCGGTTGTTACGCAGAGCATTTCCCGCAAATTACGTCAATTTTGTCCCAGGATGCGATAGTCAAAAGATTACAAAGGTACATAATGGGTCCAGCGCCCACAGGATGGGTATGGGGTGCATAATAAAGATATTAAACTAAAGTGTGTGTGTGTGTGTGTGTGTGTGTGTGGTGTGTGTGTGACTCAACAATCAATATTTGCACCAATAACTCATTACAGTTGTGACTGGGTGTGGAAGTGTGAATTGCTCATTACTCTATAATTTGTTCATGATTGTAGCCATGTATAAACGTAAGTAACCATTCTACAGAATTCATTACCTTTGTAACTTGTGAGCTCATTACCTTTGTACCTAGTTCAGCTATCAAAACTTTGGGGGCCCAGTCCCTGGACCCATTACGTACCTCTGTAATCTGTAAATATCTTTGTAATTTGTCATGATTGTGACCAGACCTACCTGGAGTTCATTACCTTTGTAAACTGTGAGTTCATTACCTTCGTAAATTGTGAGTTCATTACCTTTGTAAATTGTGAATTCATTACCTCTGTAACTTGCTCAGCTATCAAAACTTTGGAGTCCAGTCCCTGGACCAATTATGTACCTCTGTAATCTTTTGACTACCGCCCACAGGATGGGTATGGGGTGCATAATAAACATACTAAACTAAACCAGGATGCGACCCACACCAGCGACTAACACCCAGGTACCCATTAATGTTCGGTGAACATGGACAACCTGTGTAAGAAAATACGCCCAATATTTCTACCCTTGCAGGGAATCGAACCCTGACACTCGCCGTGCGAAGGGAGAACTTTAGCTGACAAAAGAACTGAAAGATAGACTGCAAATCACCCAGAACAAAATCGTAAGATTCATCCTGGGGCTGGGACCAAGAGAACATGTAGGCCAGGATGAATTACAGCAGTTGAATATGCTGAATGTTGAAGACAGAGTAAAACAACTGAAGCTAAATCATGTTTATAAAATTGCTCACAAACAGTGTCCAGAATATCTTGCTGTGAATTTTGTCAAGGTTGGGAACCGCAGCAATCATAGTACTAGGGGGAGAGAGCACAACTTTGTAGTACTCACAGTCAGTGGCCAGGCTTCAAACACCTTTTATTGTACAGCAATAAAGGAATGGAACACACTGCCTGCACATGTCAAAGCCAGCCATAGCATGAACCAGTTCAAGAAGAGTGCCAAAAGGTGTCTGATGAATGTAGCTACAGAAAAGGAGGAGAATGATTTTCTAATTTTTAGCTAACACGTGTAATTTTACCTTATTCCTAGTAATGACCCTCGTATTGTAGTCTTAATGACCCTCGTGTAATAGTCTTAATGACCCTCGTGTAGTAGATAGTCTTTAGTATGATAATAAGATGTTATCTTCATTATAGAATAATAATAAGATATATGATAACCTTTATAATATAATAATAAGGTATTATAAGGACCCCAATGGAAATAAGTCACTCTGTGTGACTTTTTTGGGTTATCCCAGGTTCTCTACACATATGTTGTTATGTATGATAATTCTATGTAACTGTATTTGTGTATACCTGAATAAACTTACTTAGCTACCAGGCCACGGGGCACCGTGCAGGAAAGAAGGGGTTACCAACCCATTGCTCCCGGCATTTTAGATGAATTTTGCTATATGCAGGATTATGGAGGAAAGAATCTTACTCCACTTCACCGTCAATATGAAAGGGAATAATAATAAGAACTGTTAAGAAAAATTCAAAGAAAAATCAGAAGAGTGTGTGTATATAAACGTGTATATGTATGTGTGACCTAAATGTAAGTAAAAGTAGCATGACATACTTGTTATCTTGTGATTTATGAGAAAAAAAGACACCAGCAATCCTACCATCATGTACAACAAATAAAGATTTCTTGTCTTACACTCATTTGGCAGGACAGTAGTACCTCCCTGGGTGGTTGCTCTCTCTCTCTCTCTCTCTCTCTCTCTCTATCATATATATATATATATATATATATATATATATATATATATATATATATATATATATATATATATATATATATATATATATATATTACTCTGTAATTAACCAAACTTAATTTAAAGTTTGGTGGTGTGCGTGTGAGAAAGCCTAACAAACTATTCCTGCACTCAAGGGGAATGTAATATTTAATGTGCATTTAGAGTAAATATGATTGGTGGAGAGCTAGGTGCATTGTGATGTGATTGGTTGTAAGTGGAGGTTATCTGACCAATTGCAAGTTTAGTTAACAGTGTCTTGTGTCTTACTGTTAATGTACACACACCTGTATCCCTTCAGATACCTGCAGCTCCTGTAGTTATCAAGACCTGGCTGGTAAGATATCTGAAGTTCCTGTAGTCGTCAAGACCTGGCTGGTAAGATATCTGAAGTTCCTGTAGTCGTCAAGACCTGGCTGATAAGATATCTGAAGTTCTTGTAGTCGTCAAGACCTGGCTGGTAAGATATCTGAAGTTCCTGTAGTCGTCAAGACCTGGCTGGTAAGATATCTGAAGTTCTTGTAGTCGTCAAGACCTGGCTGGTAAGATATCTGAAGTTCCTGTAGTCGTCAAGACCTGGCTGGTAAGATATCTGAAGTTCCTGTAGTCGTCAAGACCTGGCTGGTAAGATATCTGAAGTTCCTGTAGTCGTCAAGACCTGGCTGATAAGATATCTGAAGTTCTTGTAGTCGTCAAGACCTGGCTGGTAAGATATCTGAAGTTCTTGTAGTCGTCAAGACCTGGCTGGTAAGATATCTGAAGTTCCTGTAGTCGTCAAGACCTGGCTGGTAAGATATCTGAAGTTCCTGTAGTCGTCAAGACCTGGCTGGTAAGATATCTGAAGTTCCTGTAGTCGTCAAGACCTGGCTGGTAAGATATCTGAAGTTCCTGTAGTCGTCAAGACCTGGCTGGTAAGATATCTGAAGTTCTTGTAGTCGTCAAGACCTGGCTGGTAAGATATCTGAAGTTCCTGTAGTCGTCAAGACCTGGCTGGTAAGATATCTGAAGTTCCTGTAGTCGTCAAGACCTGGCTGGTAAGATATCTGAAGTTCCTGTAGTCGTCAAGACCTGGCTGGTAAGATATCTGAAGTTCCTGTAGTCGTCAAGACCTGGCTGGTAAGATATCTGAAGTTCCTGTAGTCGTCAAGACCTGGCTGGTAAGATATCTGAAGTTCCTGTAGTCGTCAAGACCTGGCTGGTAAGATATCTGAAGTTCCTGTAGTCGTCAAGACCTGGCTGGTAAGATATCTGAAGTTCCTGTAGTCGTCAAGACCTGGCTGGTAAGATATCTGAAATTCCTGTAGTCGTCAAGACCTGGCTGGTAAGATATCTGAAGTTCTTGTAGTCGTCAAGACCTGGCTGGTAAGATATCTGAAGTTCCTGTAGTCGTCAGAACCTGGCTGGTAAGATATCTGAAGTTCCTGTAGTCGTCAGAACCTGGCTGGTAGGATATCTGAAGTTCCTGTAGTCGTCAAGACCTGGCTGGTAAGATATCTGAAGTTCCTGTAGTCGTCAAGACCTGGCTGGTAAGATATCTGAAGTTCCTGTAGTCGTCAAGACCTGGCTGATAAGATATCTGAAGTTCTTGTAGTCGTCAAGACCTGGCTGGTAAGATATCTGAAGTTCCTGTAGTCGTCAGAATCTGGCTGGTAAGATATCTGAAGTTCCTGTAGTCGTCAAGACCTGGCTGGTAAGATATCTGAAGTTCCTGTAGTCGTCAGAACCTGGCTGGTAAGATATCTGAAGTTCCTGTAGTCGTCAAGACCTGGCTGGTAAGATATCTGAAGTTCCTGTAGTCGTCAGAACCTGGCTGGTAGGATATCTGAAGTTCCTGTAGTCGTCAAGACCTGGCTGGTAAGATATCTGAAGTTCCTGTAGTCGTCAGAACCTGGCTGGTAAGATATCTGAAGTTCCTGTAGTCGTCAGAACCTGGCTGGTAAGATATCTGAAGTTCCTGTAGTCGTCAGAACCTGGCTGGTAAGATATCTGAAGTTCCTGTAGTCGTCAGAACCTGGCTAGTAAGATATCTGAAGTTCCTGTAGTCGTCAACACCGGCTGGTAAGATATCTGAAGTTCCTGTAGTCGTCAACACCGGCTGGTAAGATATATGAAGTTCCTGTAGTCAAGATAATATAAGATAAGATAAGATTTCGTTCGAATTTTTAACCCCGGAGGGTTAGCCATCCAGGATAACCCAAGAAAGTCAGTGCGTCATCGAGGACTGTCTAACTTATTTCCATTGTGGTCCTTAATCTTGTCCCCCAGGATGCGACCCACACCAGTCCACTAACACCCAGGTACCTATTTGCTGCTAGGTGAACAGGACAACAGGTGTAAGGAAACGTGTCGAAATGTTTCCACCCGCCGGGAATCGAACCCGGGCCCTCCGTGTGTGAAGCGGGAGCTTTAGCCACCAGTCAAGACCTAACTGGTAAGGTTTTAGATCTGAAATTCCTGTAGTCTTTCAGTACATTGTGTTGATAATATAGAGCAGTGTAACAAGGTGGATATACGAAGGATATTATTGATCAGGTGTTTACGTAGACAAATATACCAGAGCATGAGAAGGTCCTGTTTGTTGAGGGAGTTGTGTTTCTCATAGTTGAACATCATCAAGGAGTAACGTAAGTTCTTATAAACTATTACAGCAGCCGATAAATTGCCGTAATAGAGATATTATTAAATATACTTGAAATTTGGGGTTGGAGTAAGCGCCACGAAACAGTGTAATAATAAATGGGGGGGGGGCCAGCAGCTGGAATGCACTCGCACACTCACACACACACAGGGGCAGGTCTTCAAAGAGACCTGGACAGGCTGGATACGTGGTCCAGCAACTGGCTTCTCGAATTCAACCCTGCCAAATGCAAGCCATGAAGATCGGAGAAGGACAAAGAAGACCGCAAACAGAGTATAGGCTAGGTGGCCAACAGCTGCAATCCTCGCTCAAGGAGAAAGATCTTGGCGTTAGTATAACACCGAACATGTCTCCGGAAGCACACAGCCAGATAACTGCTGCAGCATATGGGCGCCTGGAAAACCTAAGATTAGCATTCCGATACCTAAGTAAGGAATCTCTCAAGACACTGTACACCGTGTACGTCAGGCCCACACTGGAGTATGCAGCACCAGTTTGGAACCCGCACCGGGTCAAGCACGTTAAGAAATTAGAAAAGTGCAAAGGTTTGCGACAAGGTTAGTTCCAGAGTTAAGGGGAATGTCCCTTGAAGAAAGGTTGAGGGAAATCGGCCTGACGACACTGGAGGACAGGAGGGATAAGGGAGACATGATAACTACATACAAAATACTGCGTGGAATAGACAAGATGGACAGAGACAAGATGTTCCAGAGTGGGGACACAGAAACAAGGGGTCACTCTTGGAAGTTGAAGACTCAGATGAGTCACAGGGATGTTAGGAAGCAGTTCTTCAGTCATAGAGTGGTCAGGAAGTGGAACAGTCTGGCGAGCGATGTAGTGGAGGCAGAAACCATACATAGCTTTAAGACGAGGTATGATAAAGCTCATGGAGCAGGGAGAGAGAGGACCTAGTAGCGTTCAGTGAAGAGGCGGGGCCAGGAGCTGAGTATCGACCACTGCAACTACAATTAGGTGAGTAGGCGAGTACAGAGCAGAGCGAAGTTACTGATTATGGGCGATTTCAACCACAGGGAGATCCATTGGGAAAACCTGGAGCCACATGGGGGTCCCAAAACACGGAGAGCCAAGATGATGGATGTGGTACTGGGAAACCTCATGCACCAACATGTTAAGGACACTACCAGAGAGAGAGGGGGGAGGATGAACCAGCAAGACTGGACCTTGTGTTCACCCTGAGCAGTTCAGACATCGAGGGCATCACATATGAAAGGCCCCTTGGAGCTAGTGACCACGTAGTTCTGTTTTGAATATATAGTAGAGTTACAAGTGGGGAGGGTAACAGAAGTTGAATGGGAAAAGGCAGACTATAAAAGGGGGGACTACATAGATTTGAGGAACTTCCTGCAGGAGGTTCAGTGGGACAGAGAACTGGCAGGAAAGTCGGTAAACGATATGATGGAATATGTAACAACAAAATGCAAGGAGGCAGAGGAAAGGTTTGTTCCCAAGGGCAACAGAAATAATGGGAAGGACAGAACGAGCCCCTGGTTTACCCGACGGTGTAGAGAGGCAAAAACTAAGTGCATTAGAGAATGGAAAAGGTACAGAAGGCAAAGAACACAAGAAAATAAGGAGATTAGTCGAAGAGCCAGGAACGAGTATGCACAGGTTAGGAGAGAGGCCCGGCGACAGCATGAAAATAACATAGCATCGAAAGTCAAGTCTGACCCGAAACTGCTGTATAGCCACATCAGGAGGAAGACAACAGTCAAAGACCAGGTGATCAGGCTGAGGAAAGAAGGTGGGGAACTCACAACAAACGATCACGAGGTATGTGAGGACCTCAACGTGAGATTTAAGGAAGTATTTACAGTAGATACAGGAACGGCTCTGGGAAGACAGCACAGAGGGGAACACCAACAGGGAATATACCAAGTGATGGATGGCATACAAACAACGGAGGAGAAGGTGAAGAAGCTGCTAAGTGGCCTTGATACCTCAAAGGCGATGGGTCCGGGCAACATCTCCCCGTGGGTCCTGAGAGAAGGAGCAGAGAAGCTGTGCGTGCCACTAACCACAATCTTCAATACATCCCTTGAAACTGGGCAACTACCTGAGGTATGGAAGACGGCAAATGTAGTCCCCATTTTTAAGAAAGGAGACAGAAACGAGGCACTAAACTACAGACCATTGTCTCTGACGTGTATAGTATGCAAAGTCATGGAGAAGATTATCAGGAGGAGAGTAGTGGAGCACCTGGAACGGAACAAGATTATAAACGACAACCAGCACGGATTCATGGAAGGAAAATCCTGTGTCACAAACCTTCTGGAGTTCTATGACAAGGTAACAGAAGTAAGACACGAGAGAAAGCGGTGGTTTGATTGCATTTTTCTGGACTGCAGGAAAGCCTTCGACACAGTTTCTCACAGGAGATTATTGCAGAAGCTGGAGGACCAAGCGCATATAACAGGAAGGGCACTACAGTGGATCAGAGAATACCCGACAGGGAGGCAACAACGAGTCATGGTACGTGATGAGGTATCATAGTGGGCGCCTGTGACGAGCGGGTTCCCACAGGGGTCAGTCCTAGAACCAGTGCTATTTTTGATATATGTGAATGAGATGATGGAAGGGATAGACTCAGAAGTGTCCCTGTTCGCAGATGATGTGAAGTTAATGAGAATTAAATCAGATGAGGATCAGGCAGGACTACAAAGAGACCTGGACAGGCTGGACACGTGGTCCAGCAACTGGCTTCTCGAATCCAACCCTGCCAAATGCAGTCATGAAAATTGGGAAGGGCAAAGACCGCAGACAGAGTATAGGCTAGGTGGACAAAGACTGAAAATCTCACTCAAGGAGAAACATCTTGGGGTGAGTATAACACCGAGCATGTCTCCGGAGGCACACATCAACCAGATAACTGCTGCAGCATACGGGCGCCTGGCAAACCTGAGAACAGCGTTCCGTTACCTTAGTAAGGAATCGTTCAAGACACTGTACACAGCGTACGTCACGCCCATACTGGAGTATGCAGCACCAGTTTGGAACCCACACCTGGTCAAGAACGTCAAGAAATTAGAGAAAGTGCAAAGGTTTGCAACAAGGCTAGTTCCGGAGCTCAGGGAAATGTCCTACTAAGAAAGGTTGAGGAAAATCGGACTGACTACACTGGAGGACAGGAGGGCCAGGGAAGACATGATAACGACATAAAAAATACTGCGTGAAATAGATAAGGTGGACAGAGACAGGGTGTGCCAGAGAGTGGACACAGAAACAAGGGGTCACAGTTGGAAGCTGAAGACTCAGATGAGTCACAGGGATGTTAGGAAGTATTTCTTCAGTCATAGAGTCGTCAGGAAGTGGAATAGCCTAGCAAGTGATGTAGTGGAGGCAGGAACCATACATAGCTTTAAGACGAGGTATGATAAAGCTCATGGAGCAGGGAGAAAGGACATAGTAGCACTCAGTGAAGAGGCGGGGCCAGGAGATGAGTATCGACCCCTGCAGCCACAATTAGGTGAGTACACACACTAGATCATTAAGATAAGTGATTCCCCGAATTTAAATTACAACAAGTTCAAGATTATATTAATTGGGAAAGAGGGAAAAAGACCGGACTTGGAGTACAGAGATTGTAGACCTAATTTAAAAAATAGAGACCTAGGGGTGAGCAGTGTCTGGCAAAGTTCAGACCTCTACAACACTATTGTCCTAAAAGATTTGTTAAGTTATACCATGAATTAAGGAAAGATCCTGGACTTCACCTTACGAAAGCAAACAAAGTAAATGCGATAGTAATTATGGACAAGGTAGATTATAAGGTAAAAATAAATATGATATTAGGAAACAGGGAAACTCAGGCGCCTCTTAAGATCTGGAGTAAGTGTAACAAGGCTCCTGAGGTAGGTAGCATGAACTACGAGGAGACGTTGGACTTAACGACGTTGGACGATAGAAGAACCAGGGAGAACATGATAACAACATACAAAATACTTAGGAAAATTGGTAAGGTAGACAGGGATAGGCTGTTTCAGAGGCGAGAAACGGGAACTCAAATACTTCTGGATGTTAAGAAATATTTTTTTTAACCTGAGATATCGGGTACTTCTTGGCGAAGAAGTGGTGGTGGCAGGCTGTGTACAGTGTGAAGAACAGGTACGATAGGGCCCATGAGGGTAATAGGGAGTGAATCTAAAGAGTCACAAATTAAGCTGTAGGGCCTGGATACGAGACTTGACCCTTGCAACTATAAATAGGTGAGTACAAATAGTATAACGCTCTACTTATCTTAATTAATTAAATTATACCCTGAGTAAGTTTTGACATCAAAGTTAAGAATTATTTTGCTTTTTATTGGAAGGTAATTGTCTTTTTTCAGACGTAACTAATGTTGTCTTGGAGGCACGCAAGAAAACTTTGCTCCAGATATCGACACCAAGAACCACATCCTGTGTTGAAATTATTCGTATTATATATCATAAGAAATATCTAATGTAGAAGAAACAGTGTGATCATGAGTAATGTTAGCCTGACCTGAGAGATTTCTCTAGTTTGATGAGGATATCGTCAAAATTTTGAGTGTTCAGCATCTCTGTTACGTGGGTTAGTTTAATGTTTATTATGCACCACATACCCATCCTGTGGGCGGCAGTCAAAAGATTACAGAGGTACATAATGGGTCAAGGGACTGGACCCCAAAGTTCTGATAGCTGAACTAGTTACAAAGGTAATGAACTCCAGGTAGATCTGGTCACAGTCATGACAAGTTACACAGGTATTTACAGATTACAGAGGTACATATGGGTCCAGAGACTGGGCCCCAAAGTTTTGATAGCTGAACAAGGTACAAAGGTAATGAAGTTACTTGGGTATTACTATATTTTGATGCTCTGTCATACAGAGTTGTGGTAATTATGAGGACACCGTTAATCTAAGGATATATAATTAGTCAGGGGTGCCTACAAAGCCCATGTTTATGAGTTGGCTTCAGAGGTCTATGATAAAATCTTCGTATAGTACATTATATAGCAAGGATCCATTTTTTATTTTTTTTACTGGCCAAATAAGTTTATTTAGGTGTAGGTACAGATAAGTACAATTATCAAACATAGTTTAACATGTGTAAATTACCTAGAATAACCCCAAAACAAAGTCAGTGACTTATTTCCACTGGGTCCTTGTAATGGCTTAATATTTCAAGCCTAGTTGAAAGTTAGAGTAGAAATCAGTCGTGATTATAACCTTAAAAATTAAAACAACAAACTCAACTTATTATTATTATTATTAAAGATTAGCCGGTATTCTCCCGGCCCGGGCCTTTTCCAAGTGGTGGCCCGGCCTTGGCTCCCTCTTTAGGGAGTGTCTGAGACCTAAGTCTCCCATGGGAGGAGGCACAAGTACCTCCTCATCTTTGGGACCAACTGTCCCCAGGCCTAGCCACAAGCTAGGCCTCTCTGGTCCGCCATCCCCGCCCCAAGGGGGCAAATGGGAATGACAGTCTTATGAGCTAAAGGCTCGGGCTCAGGCACCTACCCTACCCTAGAAGGGTTAGGCATGGTGTCGATCTAACTCAACTGTGTGAAAATCAGTTACAATTATACAGAGTACGACCTTATAGCCGATGTGCTAAAATTACATATATATATATATATATATATATATATATATATATATATATATATATATATATATATATATATATATATATATATATATATATATATATATATATATATATATATAATATATATATTCCAGCTATAGAGGTGGTACTTCCCTATATTTTTATATATTATATATATATATATATATATATATATATATTATATATATATATATATATATATATATATATATATATATATATATATATATATATATATATATATATCGTGCAGAATATGTAAAACTGGTCAGTTAGCAAGAACTCATTTTAAATTAAGTCCTTTCTAAAATTTTCTTTTATACGTATAAAGATATATTTTTTCATTACTGTTAATGCAAAAATTTATAATTTTGCACCAAAAGAATCTTAGAAACCGTATTGTAACATTCGCAATTTATTTTAGCCTAATCCTACTAAATATATTTTAAATACGTTTACAATAATTTAATACTAAACAAACACAATGAAATATATTTTTTTCGTTAGGTTCAGAATTATTTTTGCGAAATTGTTGCATACACAAATTTTCGCTTGTCTTATATGGCAAGACGACCGTTGCTATTTATCGCAAGTTTTACATATTCGGCACGACATATATATATATATATATATATATATATATATATATATATATATATATATATATATATATATATATATATATATATATATATATATATATACATACATATATATATATATATATATATATATATATATATATATATATATATATATATATATATATATATATATATATATATACATATATATATATGGAGGCAGTGGAGATGGCATGTCTGAGGGGCAATTTGTGGTGTGAATATAATGCAGAGAATTCGTAGTTTGGAAATTAGGTGCGGGATTACCAAAACTATTATCCAGAGGGCTGAGGAAGGGTTGTTGAGGTGGTTCGGACATGTAGACAGAATGAAACTAAACATAATGACTTCGAGAGTGTATAAATCTGTAGTGGAGGGAAGGTGGGGTAGGGGTCGGTCTAGGAAGGGTTGGAGGGAGGGGGTAAACGAGGTTTTGTGTGCGAGGGGCTTGGACTTCCAGCAAGCATGCGTGAGCGTATTTAATAGGAGTGAATGGAGACAAATGGTTTTTAATACTTGACGTGCTGTTGGAGTGTGAGCAAAGTAACATTTATGAAGGGGTTCAGGGAAACCGGCAGGCCGGACTTGAGTCCTGGAGATGGGAAGTACAGTGCCTGCACTCTGAAGGAGGGGTGTTAATGTTGCAGTTTAAAAACTGTAGTGTAAAGCACCCTTCTGGCAAGACAGTGATGGAGTGAATGATGATGCAAGTTTTTCTTTTTCGGGCCACCCTACCTTGGTGGGAATCGGCCGATGTGTTAATAAAAAATAATAATATAAGTGGGTTCTCTCCCCAGATGACGAGTATTGGAGTGTTGGTGATGGTGTTGGTGGTGATGGTGGCTCGTGAGGGAGATTCTGTGGTCAAACAATCACAGTTTTTGAAGATAACTCAGACCCAGGGCGAAGGTACTGTCCTCTTTGAGAAAAAAGTAAGTATGGGTAAAACAATTCACTTTTTTCAGACATTAAATTATCACATGGCATAATTAGTAATATAACCCATAAAATGCCTGGTAGGTAGAAATGACAATGCCTAAGTTACGAGGCTAGTCCAAGGCCTAGTCACCGTCCTAAAGGTGTGACACACTAATTATTTTATTGTAAAATATATATATGCCCTCCTGTCCATCCTGTGGGCGTTAGTCAAAAGATTAGAGAGGTACATAATGGGTCCAGGGACTGGACCCCAAAGTTTTGATAGCTGAATCTTTTCGCAGACCAGAGTAAGTAAGTTTATTCAGGTATACACAAATAGTTACATAGAATTATCATACATAGCAGCATATGTGTAGAGAACCTAGGATAACCCAAAAAAGTCAGACAGAGTGACTTATTTCCATTGGGGTCCTTTTACCTTATTATTATAATATAAAGGTCATAATATTTTCTTATTATTCTATAATGAAGATAACATCTTATTATCATACTAAAAAGACTATCTACTACACGAGGGTCATTAAGACTATCTACAATACGAGGGTCATTACTAGGAATAAGGTAAAATTTACACGTATGTTAGCTAAAAAATAGAAAATCATTCTCCTCCCTTTCTGTAGCTACATTCATCAGACACCTTTTGGCACTCTTCTTGAACTGGTTCATGCTATGACTGGCTTTGACATGTGCGGGTAGTCTGTTCCATTCCTTTATTGCTGTACAATAAAAGGTGTTTGAAGCCTGGTCACTGACTGTGGTTACTACAAAGTTGTGCTCTCTCCCCCTAGTACTATGATTGCTTTGGTTCCCAACCTTGACAGAATTGACAGCAAGATATTCTGGACACTGTTTGTGAGCAATTTTATAAACATGATTTAGCTTCAGTTGTTTTACTCTGTCTTCAACATTCAGCATATCCAACTGCTGTAATTCATCCTGGCCTACATGTTCTCTTGGTCCCAGCCCCAGGATGAATCTTACGATTTTATTCTGGGTGATTTGCAGTCTATCTTTCAGTTTTTTTGTCAAGGCCGAGTACCATGAAGAGCAAGCGTAATCCATATGACACTGTATAACGGCCAGACATAGGGTCCTGCGAGCCTCAGTAGGTAGACACTGTGCTTGTCTATACAGGAACTTCAGTCTGGCATTCGCTTTCTTTACTACACTGTTCCCTATCAATTCTCCTGACATGCATGGGTCAAAGGGGATTCCCAGATATTTTACTGAGGGAACCGAAGTGATGTGCTTCCCATTACACTGGACATTAAAATTATTTACCCTTCTCAGTTTATGTTTCGTGCCAAAGAGAATGGCTTCAGTTTTCCCGAGGTGTAATGATAGTTTGTTGTCTACTAACCATTTGCTGCAGGACTCCAGCTCCAGTGTTAAAACATTAGCTATATCTTGTGGGTCTTTACCTGACACTAACAGGGCACTGTCATCTGCATACAGTAGGAGTTTGCACCTGACACTGATAGGCATGTCATTGACATAACATAAGAATAATAAGGGACCCAGAATACTACCTTGGGGAACTCCACATGTTATCGGCAGGGGTTCTGATTCCGTTTTGTTGATTTTGACTATTTGTCTCCTGTTGCTAAGGTAGGACTTAAACCAGTCTACAGAACTTATACCGATAGCTTGAAGTTTCTTAGGTGGCCCGGTGGCCTGGTGGCTAAAGCTCCCGCTTCACACACGGAGGGCCCGGGTTCGATTCCCGGCGAATGGAAACATTTCGACACGTTTCCTTACACCTGTTGTCCTGTTCACCTAGCAGCAAATAGGTACCTGGGTGTTAGTCGACTGGTGTGGGTCGCATCCTGGGGGACAAGATTAAGGACCCCAATGGAAATAAGTTAGACAGTCCTCGATGACGCACTGACTTTCTTGGGTTATCCTGGGTGGCTAACCCTCCGGGGTTAAAAATCCGAACAAAATCTTATCTTATCTTATATATTGTGGTTGACAGTATCGAAGGCCTTTTGCAGGTCTAAGGTTACCATACCTATGAGGTTCCCCTTTGACATTTCAGTTCTCAGGTAATCCTATCAGCAATTTGACACTGGAATTCTTAAAATGAAATGTCAATCATCATTTTTTTTCATAGTTAAGTTTTGTACATGATGAATTGATTAAATATTACATTATATTATCGAGATTGCATCAAATGTTGTGTACAATCATAAGGGCTTCCTTAAACTTTAAATTTTCGAAATTAGGCTTGGGTAAACGAGTTTAGTCTTAAATAACTATGTAATTAATTCATAATAAATTATATTTTTTGCCATGAATGGGATGTAACTTTCAAAACTTTGCCGTCATTATACTTTCAATCAACGTAGAGCAAAATGATCAGCTTGACAGATACTGTTATGAGTGAGTTCCGAGCAATTCATCCCATTTGTATATCAGCAATCACCAGACTTCAGCGTCACCTACAACACAGTCAGCAAGCAGCTTATGTGATGGTGACATAAACACCCATAATATAACCAAAACTATCTTGACCAGTGACCAGGGATGTGCTCTGTTGAGAATCTTGTGTCATCACATTAATGGATCAGACTGACCAAGGCTATGGGACTCGACATCTATCAAGGCTAAGGGACTTGA
Source organism: Cherax quadricarinatus (assembly GCF_038502225.1). Lineage (NCBI taxonomy): Eukaryota > Metazoa > Arthropoda > Malacostraca > Decapoda > Parastacidae > Cherax > Cherax quadricarinatus. The sequence goes on along the minus strand of NC_091296.1, from coordinate 6,154,646 downwards.
TTCCTTCATCTGCCACTTTCTTCAGTATGTAATCTCTGTAATTTAGATCAGGTAACTTCACAGGGGCTCATTAATTAAATATTTATGTGGATAAGTAAAATAATACAATATGACAATTGTATTGTCAGAAAGAAAGGGGGGAGGCGGGAACATTTTTTCAGCGCTCTCAAGAAAAATTCGAAAAATTATGAAAATGAGTTATTCATATAGAAAAATAGCTTAACTCTTTGGCAACACAATGGTACAAGAATCAATGTTCTACAACGTTTCTACAAGAAATTATAGTCATTTATATCAGGTATGGTGGCGGCGATGTAGGTAGCGCGTCTGTTCTCAACCCATGTATTTTTTGGAATTTTTTCCTTGTTTTTTATCGCTTTTTCTTTGCATTATTCTTTCTAATATAATAATTGATTATTTGGCATCATATAAGAGTAGTTGGAGCTTATCAATAGACGTCTAGCCTATCGGGAAGCACCTAGGTACACTCGGCAGTGCTCCCTCTCCATACGGCGCCAGGTGAAATCACTTCATTATTACGCTTATATCAGCTTATGTATTAACTATACGGCTTATTTATCTATCAGAATTGATCTAATATGATATAATAATCACTGTAAATAACAAACAAACATGTTATATACTCTAGACTGAATAAAATAGGCCATAATATAGCGCGAGTCCACCAGCAATATCTCGATATAAAAAAGTTACTCCTCGTCTCCATGTTGTATTGTTTGGTCTGTGAGTGAGAGAAATCGATGTTTTGAAGAGGATAACTGCACTAGAACATCAGTTTACTAAGAAATACACCGAAACAAACGCGATTTTCGCGAAAAAAACAAAAAAAAATTTTGACGGTAGGCCTGCCGGCGTTCTAGGCCTATATATCGGAAGTAACTTATTCACTTATTTCGCTAACCAGCACCATTATTAATGATTGTATTGAAATGATTTTCACAGACAATATAAAACAAAGTGTGTTTTAAATTTTAATGATAGATTTTTTGGAATATCTCAAATATTTTTGATTTTGTGGGGGGTAAAAGGCAGATATTTTGGTGAATGCCAAAAATTCTGTCAAATGTATTTTTTTTTTACCATGATAATAAGATATATTAGATGAAATGGCAATGTAAAAAATTCGTGCTAGTTGTATTCTAACAGTTGGGAATGTCGGAAGTGCCACTCGTAGTGCCACTCGTAGTGCCAATTTGTCGGGATGCTGCCATATATCAAAATTATGTTAATATTTTTTTTCTATGTTGTTTGTTGGCCAATCATACTGAAACTTTGTCACATTAAACTATATATGCACCTCTAAAAGTACACCAAAAATAAAATAAATCGGTTGAAAAAAAATATATATTCCCGCCTCCCCCTTAAAGAAAAGCTTCCTGTTTGGTAGAGTATTACAGGAAAATTATTTAAGGAAAGCTGTCCTGTAATAGTGTGACTAAAAAAATAATCCTGTTTGGTGCAGTATGAAAGGAAAACTGTTCTGTTGGGATGCAGCATCTCAGAAAACCATCTTGTGTTTGACAGGTAAACTGTTGGATTTTGTTCTTACAGTGTAATAATAATAATAATATCTTTATTTACTACGAGTACATGTACAAGGTATACAGTCCTAGCTGACAACAATGACATATTACTATATAGAAAGCCCCTTGTTATGCTCCGCATGTCGGGCAAATTAGGTCAGTGTCCCAGGATGCGACTCACACCAGTCGACTAACACCCAGGTACCCATTTTACTGATGGGGAACATAGACAACAGGTGGGCAACAGAATTCTGGTGAGGTATCCGATTTCATGAACACAAAAATATAGTTGAGTTACTTGTTGTGCAGGTAGCTACAGTACTGGAGTGTGCAGCAGTGTGTGCCCAGTTGTCTGGTGTAGGCTACAACTTGGCACTCTCTCCTGGGGCACCCCAGGATTGTCTCGTCCTTGGCACTCACACCAACACCACCGTCAACGGCAATTACACCTTCTACTGTGGAGGTAAATGTATTAGTGTTTCTTTTGTCACATTTCTCTTAGTACTGCTTTACTGTCACTAGTATTGGTCCGGTGTCCCATGTTTCACTGTCGTTCGTATTGTGTGGATGCTCCTTGTTCTGCCTTGCTATCTCCAGTACCGTAATAGACACCCCACGCTAACACCATCGCAGACAGTGGAGGTGGTGTCTGGAGTGGCTCTCAATCTACCTAGTCTTTCACTACAGCTCCCAGTGTTGTCCTACTACTTTCACATCTAGACCTATTTTTATACAAATACATATATAACAGTATCGAACAACCATGCGTCCAGTGTACCCTTAGTCTTGTTGGAGTTTTGTCAGAAGGGGGATACTGTATTAGCTGTGGTACCTGTTAGTATCACATTATTTCATTATCTCCAAATATATATTTATTAAGAGGACTCCACTAGCAATAGTGAGGATATATTACCAAAAACAACTGGTGGGAGCTCCATTGTTGGTGCTAGGGAGGATAGGAATAAGACAGGGAAACATGCACCAACAGGGAATACAGTCACAGAAACCCAAGGCAAACGGAAACCAAGCCTGTGCACATACTATGCACTTGGTATCTGCAGACATGGGAAATCTGGAAAAACAGACGGGACGTGCAACTTTGACCACCCTAGAAAATGCCGTGCCCATATGACAACAGGAAAATGCAAACTCCCTTCCTGTAAGCTTTTTCACCCTGAAATGTGTACCTCTTCAGTACAGGAAAGACTGTGCTATAACTTAAATTGCCAGGCACACTATCTAAAGGGTACAAAAAGATACAAAACATCCAGGCTATGGGAAAACCTGGGTAGCCACAGCCACTCAAGAGGGAGAGGTTTTTTAGTGCCAGGAAGGAAAAAAAAAACTGGCAGGAAATGCCAAATCAAAGTCGAGAACAACGTCCAGTATTGGGCCCCTACTTAAACAAGATGTGTCCTACACAGATGACAGCAAGGAAATGAGTGAGCTACTCAAGTCCCAATATGACTCAGTTTTTAGCAAGCCGCTAACCAGGCTGAGAGTCGAAGATCAAAATGAATTTTTTATGAGAAAGCCACAAAATTTGGTTAACACAAGCCTATCCGATGTTATCCTGACGCCAAATGACTTCGAACAGGCGATAAATGACATGCCCATGCACTCTGCCCCAGGGCCAGACTCATGGAACTCCGTGTTCATCAAGAACTGCAAGAAGCCCCTATCACGAGCCTTTTCCATCCTATGGAGAGGGAGCATGGACACGGGGGTCGTCCCACAGTTACTAAAAACAACAGACATAGCCCCACTCCACAAAGGGGGCAGTAAAGCAACAGCAAAGAACTACAGACCAATAGCACTAACATCCCATATCATAAAAATCTTTGAAAGGGTCCTAAGAAGCAAGATCACCACCCATCTAGAAACCCATCAGTTACACAACCCAGGGCAACATGGGTTTAGAACAGGTCGCTCCTGTCTGTCTCAACTATTGGATCACTACGACAAGGTCCTAAATGCACTAGAAGATAAAAAGAATGCAGATGTAATATGTACAGACTTTGCAAAAGCCTTTGACAAGTGTGACCATGGCGTAATAGCGCACAGAATGCGTGCTAAAGGAATAACAGGAAAAGTCGGTCGATGGATCTATAATTTCCTCACTAACAGAACACAGAGAGTAGTCGTCAACAGAGTAAAGTCCGAGGCAGCTACGGTGAAAAGCTCTGTTCCACAAGGCACAGTACTCGCTCCCATCTTGTTCCTCATCCTCATATCCGACATAGACAAGGATGTCAGCCACAGCACCGTGTCTTCCTTTGCAGATGACACCCGAATCTGCATGACAGTGTCTTCCATTGCAGACACTGCAAGGCTCCAGGCGGACATCAACCGAATCTTTCAGTGGGCTGCAGAAAACAATATGAAGTTCAACGATGAGAAATTTCAATTACTCAGATATGGTAAACACGAGGAAATTAAATCTTCATCAGAGTACAAAACAAATTCTGGCCACAAAATAGAGCGAAACACCAACGTCAAAGACCTGGGAGTGATCATGTCGGAGGATCTCACCTTCAAGAACCATAACATTGTATCAATCGCATCTGCTAGAAAAATGACAGGATGGATAATGAGAACCTTCAAAACTAGGGAGGCCAAGCCCATGATGACACTCTTCAGGTCACTTGTTCTATCTAGGCTGGAATATTGCTGCACACTAACAGCACCTTTCAAGGCAGGTGAAATTGCTGACCTAGAAAATGTACAGAGAACCTTCACGGCGCGCATAACGGAGATAAAACACCTCAATTACTGGGAGCGCTTGAGGTTCCTAAACCTGTATTCCCTGGAATGCAGACGGGAGAGATACATGATTATATACACCTGGAAAATCCTAGAGAAACTAATACCGAACTTGCACACGAAAATCACTCACTACGAAAGCAAAAGACTTGGCAGACGATGCAACATCCCCCCAATGAAAAGCAGGGGTGTCACTAACACGTTAAGAGACCATACAATAAGTGTCAGGGGCCCGAGACTGTTCAACTGCCTCCCAGCATACATAAGGGGGATTACCAACAGACCCCTGGCAGTCTTCAAGCTGGCACTGGACAAGCACCTAAAGTCGGTTCCTGACCAGCCGGGCTGTGGCTCGTACGTTGGTTTGAGTGCAGCCAGCAGCAACAGCCTGGTTGATCAGGCTCTGATCCACCATGAGGCCTGGTCACAGACCGGGCCGCGGGGGCGTTGACCCCCGGAACTCTCTCCAGGTAAACTCCAGGTACGTTAATTTTACAGTATGTTCTAGCCTGGATCATAGCCCGTTATTCCATACTAACGCTGCTGTTTCTATATTAATCTTACTCTCACCCCCCTTCCTGACCACTCACCTCCTGATGTTCCACTGACTACTGCCGTTGTTTCCACAGACTGTAAGACCCTGGGTCAATCTTGTACCCAGAACAGTGACTGTACAACACTGGAGCCTCTGGCCAGTTGCAGCGGTGGCGTCTGTTCCTGTCCGCCAGCGTACAGTGTTTCAGGAACGCAGTGCATAATGGGTATGAATATCTGTATAATATATTTAGTATGATGAACAGGACATTTTTCGTGTTACTAGTTTGTGTTAGAGTGCTTACTGTTATGGAAGCGACCTAGAACAGTCAACCAACTCCAGGTTTCTATTTACTGCTAAGTAAATAAGCAGCAGGTGTGAGACTTACTTATATGTTTGGGTTTGCCAAGAAATCGAGTCCTCATCCTTGTCATTTAAGTCAAGTGCATCCCATTTTGCTTAGCATTTGATAGTAAGCATAGAAACATCAAGTTACAAGCAAAATGTTGATAATACGCACCATGGATGTTTTTACCCTCCTTCCCTAATTGTGTCGAAGGATCAGGCATTTGGCGATAGTTAGTTAAATATCTATATTATGCGCCCAATACTCATCCTGTGGACGATAGTCAAAAGATTACAGAGGTACATAAAGGGTCCAGGGACTGGATCGCAAACTTTTGATAGTTACTTTCCTTTTCTCATTCTGGTGTAGTAGAAATATAAACTTTTGTAGTGATGTATAAGCTTGTGCATTATATAAACATTGGAACTAATCTATAACATAACATCTAACATGAACACAATATTAATGAAATCAATTGATCACAGTTCAAATTATATCTTTCATTATTTCAAAGTTATAAGCAAATTTTAAGGAAAGGGGACATCTCCCCGCTATTTACGTCATAAATGAATTATTAGTTATTTTTTTCTTCGGACTGTTCAGTTCCCATCCTGGTTGATAGGTGTTGATAAAATTCTCTTGTGTTGCCAGTGCCAGTGGGGTTGGGTGGCACCTGTGTTGTGAATGCCCAGTGCCAAGCAAATACCATGAACTCTACATGTAATCCAAGCAACATGACATGTGTGTGTCAGCCTCACTTCAACGTCAACGCTTCGGGGAATGGCTGCCTATTTGGTGAGACATGTTTCTTATTTCAGTTAGTTTTTTTATTATATTTACTAGAGATATTGAACTCCTCTTGGGAGGTACCTGGATGCCGGTGAAGTCTCTTCATCCACGGAACTCCCTCCAAGTACTCTGACCTCTAAGGGTTTAGCGTTTTCCCTCCATAATTAAAAATATAAAAAATGTATATATTTGTGAGTTTTAAGGCACAGGGCCAGGAGCTCCGACTCAACCCTAGCAACAGTAAATAAGTAAGGTGATTACAGATAAGTGCATAATTTGTGTCGAGTGAATGATGTGTTAGGATTGCATTTAATTAGTTACCATTCTGTCCTAGGCACATATCGAATAGAACTAGGCCTAGTCTGTGTGGTTTTGTGTGTTTACCTGGAGTTTACCTGGAGAGAGTTCCGAGGGTCAACGCCCCCGCGGCCCGGTCTGTGACCAGGCCTCCTGGTGGATCAGAGCCTGGTCAACCAGGCTGTTGCTGCTGGCTGCACGCAAACCAACGTACGAGCCACAGCCCGGCTGGTCAGGAACTGACTTTAGGTGCTTGTCCAGTGCCAGCTTGAAGACTGCCAGGGGTCTGTTGGTAATCCCCCTTATGTATGCTGAGAGGCAGTTGAACAGTCTCGGGCCCCTGACACTTATTGTATGGTCTCTTAACGTGCTAGTGACACCCCTGCTTTTCATTGGGGGGATGTTGCATCGTCTGCCAAGTCTTTTGCTTTCGTAGTGAGTGATTTTCGTGTGCAAGTTCGGTACTAGTCCGTCTAGGATTTTCCAGATGTATATAATCATGTATCTCTCCCGCCTGCGTTCCAGGGAATACAGGTTTAGGAACCTCAAGCGCTCCCAGTAATTGAGGTGTTTTATCTCCATTATGCGCGCCGTGAAGGTTCTCTGTACATTTTCTAGGTCAGCAATTTCACCTGCCTTGAAAGGTGCTGTTAGTGTGCAGCAATATTCCAGCCTAGATAGAACAAGTGACCTGAAGAGTGTCATCATGGGCTTGGCCTCCCTAGTTTTGAAGGTTCTCATTATCCATCCTGTCATTTTTCTAGCAGATGCGATTGATACAATGTTATGGTCCTTGAAGGTGAGATCCTCCGACATGATCACTCCCAGGTCTTTGACGTTGGTGTTTCGCTCTATTTTGTGGCCAGAATTTGTTTTGTACTCTGATGAAGATTTAATTTCCTCGTGTTTACCATATCTGAGTAATTGAAATTTCTCATCGTTGAACTTCATATTGTTTTCTGCAGCCCACTGAAAGATTCGGTTGATGTCCGCCTGGAGCGGACATCATTGCAGTGTCTGCAATGGAAGACACTGTCATGCAGATTCGGGTGTCATCTGCAAAGGAAGACACGGTGCTGTGGCTGACATCCTTGTCTATGTCGGATATGAGGATGAGGAACAAGATGGGAGCGAGTACTGTGCCTTGTGGAACAGAGCTTTTCACCGTAGCTGCCTCGGACTTTACTCTGTTGACGACTACTCTCTGTGTTCTGTTAGTGAGGAAATTATAGATCCATCGACCGACTTTTCCTGTTATTCCTTTAGCACGCATTTTGTGCACTATTACGCCATGGTCACACTTGTCGAAGGCTTTTGCAAAGTCTGTATATATTACATCTGCATTCTTTTTATCTTCTAGTGCATTTAGGACCTTGTCGTAGTGATCCAATAGTTGAGACAGACAGGAGCGACCTGTTCTAAACCCATGTTGCCCTGGGTTGTGAAACTGATGGGTTTCTAGATGGGTGGTGATCTTCCTTCTTAGGACCCTTTCAAAGATTTTTATGATATTGGATGTTAGTGCTATCGGTCTGTAGTTCTTTGCTGTTGCTTTTCTGCCCCCTTTGTGGAGTGGGGCTATGTCTGTTGATTTTAGTAACTGTGGGACGACCCCCGTGTCCATGCTCCCTCTCCATAGGATGGAAAAGGCTCGTGATAGGGGCTTCTTGCAGTTCTTGATGAACACGGAGTTCCATGAGTCTGGCCCTGGGGCAGAGTGCATGGGCATGTCATTTATCGCTTGTTCGAAGTCATTTGGCGTCAGGATAACATCTGATAGGCTTGTGTTAACCAAATTTTGTGGCTCTCTCATAAAAAATTCATTTTGATCTTCGACTCTCAGTCTGGTTAGCGGCTTGCTAAAAACTGAGTCATATTGGGACTTGAGTAGCTCACTCATTTCCTTGCTGTCATCTGTGTAGGACCCATCTTGTTTAAGTAGGGACCCAATACTGGATGTTGTTCTCGACTTTGATTTAGCATAGGAAAAGAAATACTTTGGGTTTCTTTCGATTTCATTTATGGCTTTTAGTTCTTCCCGCGATTCCTGACTCCTATAAGATTCCTTTAGCTTGAGTTCGATGCTTGCTATTTCTCTGACCAGTGTCTCCCTACGCATTTCAGATATATTGACCTCTTTTAGCCGCTCTGTTATTCTTTTCCGTCGCCTGTAAAGGGAGCGCCTGTCTCTTTCTATTTTATATCTACTCCTCCTTTTTCTTAGAGGAATAAGCCTTGTGCATACATCGAGTGCCACCAAGTTAATCTGTTCTAGGCATAAGTTGGGGTCTGTGTTGCTTAGTATATCTTCCCAGCTTATATCGGTTAGGACTTGGTTTACTTGGTCCCACTTTATGTTTTTGTTATTGAAGTTGAATTTGGTGAATGCTCCCTCGTGACTAGTCTCCTTATGTCGGTCTGGGGCTCCACGCATACATGTCTGAACCTCAATTATGTTGTGATCTGAGTATATTGTTTTTGATATGGTGACATTTCCTATCAGATCATCATTGTTAGTGAAGATGAGGTCTAATGTATTCTCCAGTCTAGTAGGCTCTATTATTTGCTGGTTTAAATTGAATTTTGTGCAGAGATTTAAAAGCTCGTGTGAGTGTGAGTTTTCATCAGAGCTGCCTCCTGGTGTTGTTACTGCAACAATATTATTTGCTATATTCCTCCACTTTAGGTGCCTTAAGTTGAAATCCCCCAGGAGCAAGATGTTGGGTGCAGGAGCTGGAAGATTTTCCAGACAGTGGTCAATTTTTAACAGCTGTTCCTGGAATTGCTGGGATGTTGCATCCGGAGGCTTGTAGACTACCACAATGACTAGGTTTTGGTTCTCGACCTTTACTGCTAAAACTTCCACTACATCATTTGAGGCATTTAGCAGTTCTGTGCAAACAAGTGACTCTGCAATGTACAGGCCAACCCCCCCCCCCTTTTGCCTGTTCACTCTGTCACATCTGTATAGGTTGTAACCTGGGATCCATATTTCGTTGTCCAATTGATCCTTTATGTGGGTCTCAGTGAAAGCCGCGAACATTGCCTTTGCCTCTGCAAGCAGTCCACGGATGAAAGGTATTTTGTTGTTTGTTGCTGGCTTTAGACCCTGTATATTTGCAAAGAAGAATGTCATCGGACTGGTGGTATTGTTGGTACTAGGGGGGGATTTTTTTTCCGGCATTAGTATCTGTATCTGTTGGTTTGGAGTGGAGGCCATCGACTGTGGTTCCATTCCAGGAATGACTGGATTTGGTGTACGATTTCTGCCATTTCCTGCCAGTTTTTTTTCCTTCCTGGCACTAAAAAACCTCTCCCTCTTGAGTGGCTGTGGCTACCCAGGTTTTCCCATGGCCTGGATGTTTTGTATCTTTTTGTACCCTTTAGATGGTGTGCCTGGCAATTTAAGTTATAGCACAGTCTTTCCTGAACTGAAGAGGTACACATTTCAGGGTGAAAAAGCTTACAGGAAGGGAGTTTGCATTTTCCTGTTGTCATATGGGCATGGCATTTTCTAGGGTGGTCATAGCAAGCCGCTAACCAGACTGAGAGTCGAAGATCAAAATTAATTTTTTATGAGAGAGCCACAAAATTTGATTAACACAAGCCTATCCGATGTTATCCTGACGCCAAATGACTTCGAACAGGCGATAAATGACATGCCCATGCACTCTGCCCCAGGGCCAGACTCGTGGAACTCTGTGTTCATCAAGAACTGCAAGAAGCCCCTATCACGAGCTTTTACCATCCTATGGAGAGGGAGCATGGACACGGGGGTCGTCCCACAGTTACTAAAAACAACAGACATAGCCCCACTCCACAAAGGGGGCAGTAAAGCAACAGCAAAGAACTACAGACCAATAGCACTAACATCCCATATCATAAAAATCTTTGAAAGGGTCCTAAGAAGCAAGATCACCACGCATCTAGAAACCCATCAGTTACACAACCCAGGGCAACATGGGTTTAGAACAGGTCGCTCCTGTCTGTCTCAACTATTGGACCACTACGACAAGGTCCTAAATGCACTAGAAGACAAAAAGAATGCAGATGTAATATATACAGACTTTGCAAAAGCCTTCGACAAGTGTGACCATGGCGTAATAGCGCACAAAATGCGTGCTAAAGGAATAACAGGAAAAGTCGGTCGATGGATCTATAATTTCCTCACTAACAGAACACAGAGAGTAGTCGTCAACAGAGTAAAGTCCGAGGCAGCTACGGTGAAAAGCTCTGTTCCACAAGGCACAGTACTCGCTCCCATCTTGTTCCTCATCCTTATATCCGACATAGACAAGGATGTCAGCCACAGCACCGTGTCTTCCTTTGCAGATGACACCCGAATCTGCATGACAGTGTCTTCCATTGCAGACACTGCAAAGCTCCAGGCAGACATCAACCAAATCTTTCAGTGGGCTGCAGAAAACAATATGAAGTTCAACGATGAGAAATTTCAATTACTCAGATATGGTAAACATGAGGAAATTAAATCTTCATCAGAGTACAAAACAAATTCTGGCCACAAAATAGAGCGAAACACCAACGTCAAAGACTTGGGAGTGATCGTGTCGGAGGATCTCACCTTCAAGGACCATAACATTGTATCAATCGCATCTGCTAGAAAAATGACAGGATGGATAATGAGAACCTTCAAAACTAGGGAGGCCAAGCCCATGATGACACTCTTCAGGTCACTTGTTCTATCTAGGCTGGAATATTGCTGCACACTAACAGCACCTTTCAAGGCAGGTGAAATTGCCGACCTAGAAAATGTACAGAGAACTTTCACGGCGCGCATAACGGAGATAAAACACCTCAATTATTGGGAGCGCTTGAGGTTCCTAAACCTGTATTCCCTGGAACGCAGGAGGGAGAGATACATGATTATATACACCTGGAAAATCCTAGAGGGACTAGTACCGAACTTGCACACGAAAATCACTCATTACGAAAGCAAAAGACTTGGCAGACGATGCACCATCCCCCCAATGAAAAGCAGGGGTGTCACTAGCACGTTAAGAGACCATACAATAAGTGTCAGGGGCCCGAGACTGTTCAACTGCCTCCCAGCACACATAAGGGGGATTACCAACAGACCCCTGGCAGTCTTCAAGCTGGCACTGGACAAGCACCTAAAGTCAGTTCCGGATCAGCCGGGCTGTGGCTCGTATGTTGGTTTGCGTGCAGCCAGCAGCAACAGCCTGGTTGATCAGGCTCTGATCCACCAGGAGGCCTGGTCTCAGACCGGGCCGCGGGGGCGTTGACCCCCGGAACTCTCTCCAGGTAAACTCCAGGTATAGTTGCACGTCCCGTCTGTTTTTCCAGATTTCCCATGTCTGCAGATACCAAGTGCATAGTATGTGCACAGGCTTGGTTTCCGTTTGCATTGGGTTTCTGTGACTGTATTCCCTGTTGGTGCATGTTTCCCTGTCTTATTCCTATCCTCCCTAGCACCAACAATGGAGCTCCCACCAGTTGTTTTTGTGTGTGTGTATACAGTGTTATTGTATATGTGTTTATGTTACCTGTTAGAGGGGGTTTGCCCTGCCGCCCAACTCTACATTACCAGCATAAACTCCAGATAACTGTCAGCAAGCTTAGCATGTGTACTGCTCTTCTACATGTGTCTCAGAATGTTCTGCTGCTGGGTTTAGCTCTGGCTCTTTTTGTACAACTCAAGAAGTACTTCTCCAGAGCTATTCTTCAACTGTTCCTTCTCTCCTCCTCACTCCTAGTGGATCCTAACCTGTCAGTCCCTTCGATTTGATTCAGAGGGGTTGCAAAGTTAGTGCTAGTTATCAATATGTTTTAGGTGTGTTCTGTATGCCTATGTATGTATTATATATATGAAGTCTTAAATAAAGTTAAAAAAAATAAGTACATAAACATATGAAAACAAACGCAGATTTTAACCTGGATAAGTAAGATAAAAAAATCTCTATTTTTTTCCAGATTACGCAGGTTATGGCTTCACCTCATACAATGGTCGCTATGTGTACCACTTAGTGGGCGGTCCGACACCTTCCACCTGGAACTATGCATTCGTCTTCTGCACGTGGATCATGTCCAGGATGTTCATACCTCGTAATTCCGCTGAATGGGACTGGATGGAACAGACGACAAGAACCTTCTTAGACACATACGTTTACTTCCCTATCAATGACAAGTCTAATGAGGGCAACCCAGTGTGGAACAATGGCACAAGTGAGGGGAAAAATGGGGTGATGAGTGAACGTATTGGTTTATTATAAGGGGGTGATGTTTACTGTATGAGAGATACATGCTGGCTATCGTTAGAATAATGTGCGCTATTTTAGTGTGTGTGTGTGTGTGTGTGCTCCCCTATTTGTAGTTGAAGGGGTTGATTCTCAGCTCATCACCCTGCCTCTTAACTTTCTACTCTTCAGACTTACTCCCTCTTAGCCTCGTGGGCCCTATCGTACCTGTTCTTACAACTAATGTGTGTGGGTGTGTATTCCACCTCTCAACTTGCCACTTGCCAAATTCAGAACTGGAATAATATTTGTAGGTCTCTGGGCTACAGGTACTGTGAGGGGCCCCGGGCCTTACAGGTACTGTGAGGCCTCTGGGCTACAGGTACTGTGAGAACCCTGGGTTACAGTTACTGTGAGGGGCCCCGGGGCTACAGGTACTGCGAGGGGCCCGGGACTACAGGTACTGTGAGGGGCCCCAGGGCTACAGGTACTGTGAGGGGCCCCAGGGCTACAGGTACTGTGAAGGGCCCCGGGGCTATAGGTACTGAGGGGCCCCAGGGCTACAGGTACTGTGAGGGCCCCGGAGCTACAGGTACTGTGAGGGGCCCCGGGGCTACAGGTACTGTGAGGGGCCCCAGGGCTACAGGTACTGAGGGGCCCCGGGGCTACAGGTACTGTGAGGGGCCCGGGACTACAGGTACTGTGAGGGGCCCCGGGGCTACAGGTACTGTGAGGGGCCCGGGACAACAGATACTGTGAAGGGCCCCGGAGCCACAGGTACTGTGAGGTGCCCCAGGGCTACAGGTACTGTGAGGGGCCGGGGACTACAGGTACTGTGAGGGGCCCCGGGGCTACAGGTACTGTGAGGGACTCCAGGGCTACAGGTACTGTGAGGGGCCCCGGAGCTACAGGTACTGTGAGGGGCCCCAGGGCTACAGGTACTGTGAGGGGCCCCCAGGGCTACAGGTACTGTGAGGGGCCCCAGGGCTGCAAGTACTGTGAGGGACCCCACGGCTACAGGTACCTGGAGTTTACCTGGAGAGAGTTCCGGGGGTCAACGCCCCCGCGGCCCGGTCTGTGACCAGGCCTCCTGGTGGATCAGAGCCTGATCAACCAGACTGTTGCTGCTGGCTGCACGCAAACCAACGTACGAGCCACAGCCCGGCTGGTCAGGAACCGACTTTAGGTGCTTGTCCAGTGCCAGCTTGAAGACTGCCAGGGGTCTGTTGGTAATCCCCCTTATGTATGCTGGGAGGCAGTTGAACAGTCTCGGGCCCCTGACACTTATTGTATGGTCTCTTAACGTGCTAGTGACACCCCTGCTTTTCATTGGGGGGATGTTGCATCGTCTGCCAAGTCTTTTGCTTTCGTAGTGAGTGATTTTCGTGTGCAAGTTCGGTACTAGTCCCTCTAGGATTTTCCAGGTGTATATAATCATGTATCTCTCCCGCCTACATTCCAGGGAATACAGGTTTAGGAACCTCAAGCACTCCCAGTAATTGAGGTGTTTTATCTCCGTTATGCGTGCCGTGAAGGTTCTCTGTACATTTTCTAGGTCAGCAATTTCACCTGCCTTGAAAGGTGCTGTTAGTGTGCAGCAATATTCCAGCCTAGATAGAACAAGTGACCTGAAGAGTGTCATCATGGGCTTGGCATCCCTAGTTTTGAAGGTTCTCATTATCCATCCTGTCATTTTTCTAGCAGATGTGATTGATGCAATGTTATGGTCCTTGAAGGTGAGATCCTCCGACATGATCACTCCCAGGTCTTTGACGTTGGTGTTTCGCTCTATTTTGTGGCCAGAATTTGTTTTGTACTCTGATGAAGATTTAATTTCCTCGTGTTTACCATATCTGAGTAATTGAAATTTCTCATCGTTGAACTTCATATTGTTTTCTGCAGCCCACTGAAAGATTTGGTTGATGTCCGCCTGGAGCCTTGCAGTGTCTGCAATGGAAGACACTGTCATGCAGATTCGGGTGTCATCTGCAAAGGAAGACACGGTGCTGTGGCTGACATCCTTGTCTATGTCGGATATGAGGATGAGGAACAAGATGGGAGCGAGTACTGTGCCTTGTGGAACAGAGCTTTTCACCGTAGCTGCCTCGGACTTTACTCTGTTGACGACTACTCTCTGTGTTCTGTTAGTGAGGAAATTATAGATCCATCGACCGACTTTTCCTGTTATTCCTTTAGCACGCATTTTGTGCGCTATTACGCCATGGTCACACTTGTCGAAGGCTTTTGCAAAGTCTGTATATATTACATCTGCATTCTTTTTGTCTTCTAGTGCATTTAGGACCTTGTCGTAGTGATCCAGTAGTTGAGACAGACAGGAGCGACCTGTTCTAAACCCATGTTGCCCTGGGTTGTGTAACTGATGGGTTTCTAGATGGGTGGTGATCTTGCTTCTTAGGATATGATATGGGATGTTAGTGCTATCGGTCTGTAGTACTTTGCTGTTGCTTTACTGCCCCCTTTGTGGAGTGGGGCTATGTCTGTTGATTTTAGTAACTGTGGGACGACCCCCGTGTCCATGCTCCCTCTCCATAGAATGGAAAAGGCTCGTGATAGGGGCTTCTTGCAGTTCTTGATGAACACGGAGTTCCATAAGTCTGGCCCTGGGGCAGAGTGCATGGGCATGTCATTTATCGCCTGTTCGAAGTCATTTGGCGTCAGGATAACATCGGATAGGCTTGTGTTAACCAAATTTTGTGGCTCTCTCATAAAAAATTCATTTTGATCTTCGACTCTCAGTCTGGTTAGCGGCTTGCTAAAAACTGAGTCATATTGGGACTTGAGTAGCTCACTCATTTCCTTGCTGTCATCTGTGTAGGACCCATCTTGTTTAAGTAGGAGCCCAATACTGGACGTTGTTCTCGACTTTGATTTGGCATAGGAGAAGAAATACTTTGGGTTTCTTTCGATTTCATTTATGGCTTTTAGTTCTTCCCGCGATTCCTGACTCCTATAAGATTCCTTTAGCTTGAGTTCGATGCTTGCTATTTCTCTGACCAGTGTCTCCCTACGCATTTCAGATATATTGACCTCTTTTAGCCGCTCTGTTCTTTTTTTCTGTCGCCTGTAAAGGGAGCGCCTGTCTCTTTCTATTTTACATCTACTCCTCCTTTTTCTTAGAGGAATAAGCCTTGTGCATACATCGAGTGCCACCAAGTTAATCTGTTCTAGGCATAAGTTGGGGTCTGTGTTGCTTAGTATATCTTCCCAGCTTATATCGGTTAGGATTTGGTTTACTTGGTCCCCCTTATGGTTTTGTTATTGAAGTTGAATTTGGTGAATGCTCCCTCGTGACTAGTCTCATTATGTCGGTCTGGGGCTCCACGCATACATGTCTGAACCTCAATTATGTTGTGATCTGAGTATATTGTTTTTGATATGGTGACATTTCATATCAGATCATCATTGTTAGTGAAGATGAGGTCTAATGTATTCTCCAGTCTAGTAGGCTCTATTATTTGCTGGTTTAAATTGAATTTTGTGCAGAGATTTAAAAGCTCGTGTGAGTGTGAGTTTTCATCAGAGCTGCCTCCTGGTGTTATTACTGCAACAATATTATTTGCTATATTCCTCCACTTTAGGTGCCTTAAGTTGAAATCCCCCAGGAGCAAGATGTTGGGTGCAGGAGCTGGAAGATTTTCCAGACATTGGTCAATTTTTAACAGCTGTTCCTGGAATTGCTGGGATGTTGCATCCGGAGGCTTGTAGACTACCACAATGACTAGGTTTTGGTTCTCGACCTTTACTGCTAAAGCTTCCACTACATCATTTGAGGCATTAAGCAGTTCTGTGCAAACAAGTGACTCTGCAATGTACAGGCCAACCCCCCCCCCCTTTTGCCTGTTCACTCTGTCACATCTGTATAGGTTGTAACCTGGGATCCGTATTTCGTTGTCCTATGTGGGCCTCAGTAAAAGCCGCGAACAATGCCTTTGCCTCTGCAAGCAGTCCACGGATGAAAGGTATTTTGTTGTTGTTGCTGGCTTTAGACCCTGTATATTTGCAAAGAAGAATGTCATCGGACTGGTGGTATTGTTGGTACTGGGGGGGATTTTTTTTCCGGCATTAGTATCTGTATCTGTTGGTTTGGAGTGGAGGCCATCGACTGTGGTTCCATTCCAGGAATGACTGGATTTGGTGTACGATTTCTGCCATTTCCTGCCATTTTTTTTTTTTCTTCCTGGCACTAAAAAACCTCTCCCTCTTGAGTGGCTGTGGCTACCCAGGTTTTCCCATGGCCTGGATGTTTTGTATCTTTTTGTCCCCTTTAGATGGTGTGCCTGGCAATTTAAGTTATAGCACAGTCTTTCCTGTACTGAAGAGGTACACATTTCAGGGTGAAAAAGCTTACAGGAAGGGAGTTTGCATTTTCCTGTTGTCATATGGGCATGGCATTTTCTAGGGTGGTCATAGTTGCACGTCCCGTCTGTTTTTCCAGATTTCCCATGTCTGCAGATACCAAGTGCATAGTATGTGCACAGGCTTGGTTTCCGTTTGCCTTGGGTTTCTGTGACTGTATTCCCTGTTGGTGCATGTTTCTCTGTCTTATTCCTATCCTCCCTAGCACCAACAATGGAGCTCCCACCAGTTGTTTTTGGTAATATATCCTCACTATTGCTAGTGAAGTCCTCTTGTTTGCTATTTCCTGTGGTATTTCTAGTTTGCAATATTGGTTTTATCTTATCTTTGACTACACTTGTTTCCCCACTGTGGCTCCTGTCCCCTATGAGGTCATTTATATATATTCCTTCCTGCGTATAATTCCCGACTACCTGGACAAAATCTCCAGCTTCACCATTACTGTCTCCCAGGACAGCACCTCCGGTTTCACCATTACTGTCTCCCAGGACAGCACTATCAGCCCCACATTTACTGACTACCAGGACATCACCTCCAGCCTTACAGTTTCTGACTACATGGCCAGTATCAAGGGCAGTACCATTCAGCCCAGACTTTTTATGTTCCCATCTGTTGTAGAAAGCTTCCAGGTTGTCTATGAAAGCAGCTTTGATGTTATCCTCTTTTAATATCCTTGGGATTTTAGTCCACAGATTTATCTCATTTGGGCATACCCAAAAACACTTCCCTGTTTTAATACTGCTTGTAGCTAGTTCTTGGATATCTGCACAAGGGGCATGACACCAATTTCCACAAAAATGACAATTTATCCATGTGGAAGCCAGTTTGTTTGATTTACTGCAGACTACACAGAGCTTCATAATGATTTGAATGGTTGATTTACTGTAATTCAACTAGCAGCCTCTTGAATATTCTACTAATAACCTCCTTAAATGAAGCTCTAGCTATTTGTATTTCTATTTCTAACTGTACTTGTATATTGGACAGCTTACCGTGTACGTTCCTGATTTATATTTATTGTTTGTGTTTGATAAGGGCGCCTACAACCCCATCCGTTTATACTCTGCTTTATTGTCTAACGAATCCGTTTGAAACCAGTCAAGGGTTCGGACCAGTCAAGGGTTCGGAACCAGGCTGATCTGATCAGTGGGTCGCTTATTTAAAACATACTGGTCGGTGATTTGGGCTAACACATGAAGGATCTACTTGAAATTATCTACCCGAGTAATATGTGATTTGATTGATACAAAAGTATAACTTGCGTGTTGAAGAACCAGTGATTTCTGGCAGCTCCTACAGTGACGAACGGTCGAGCCTCAACCCTTGTTTATCAATCGCTGTATCTAGCTTTTCTAGTTTTTTTTCGTCTCCACTACAATAAATCCTATATTATCACTATAGTTGACTGGTGGAAATTTTGGAGGAAGGACACTTTTTCTGTAGTAATAATTGCTTCTCGTTGTGTATATTGCGACCGCTGGTAACTACAGGTTATATGAAAATCACAGTAACGTCTGGTATTTCAAGAAAAAAGAAACTAATGAAAGTCACTCCACTCCACTAAGTACCATTATAATACTGGTTAGTTGCTACTACAACACTATTCTGCTATTCACTGGTATCACTAGATTATATGCGAGTACACTATCAGGCCAGGAAGATTATATGCGAGTACACTAGCAGGCCAGGAAGATTATATGCGAGTACACTAGCAGGCCAGGAAGATTATTAAAAACAGCTGACCTGTGGTAAGTTTCTGGCGACTTCTGGCACCTGCCTCTATAGGCTTATCACTTCATTTACAAATTCACCTGTTTTCAAATGACACTTTAGCCTTTATCATCTATATACTAGGGAGCCACTGTAGTATACACTATACACTATGTATACACAATGTGAGGGGCCCCGGGGCTACAGGTACTGTGAGGGGCCCCAGGGCTACAGGTACTGTGAGGGGCCCCGGGGCTACAGGTACTGTGTGGGGCCCCGGGACTACAGGTACTGTGAGGGGCCCCGGGGCTACAGGTACTGTGTGGGGCCCCGGGGCTACAGGTACTGTGAAGGGCTCCGGGGCTACAGGTACTGTGTGGGGCCCCGGGGCTACAGGTACTGTGAGGGGCCCCGGGGCTACAGGTACTGTGTGGGGCCCCGGGGCTACAGGTACTGTGAGGGGCCCCGGGGCTACAGGTACTGTGAGGGGCCCCGGTGCTACAGGACTGTGAGGGGCCCCGGGGCTACAGGTACTGTGAGGGGCCCCGGGGCTACAGGTACTGTGTGGGGCCCCGGGGCTACAGGTACTGTGAGGGGCCCCGGGGCTACAGGTACTGTGAGGGGCCCCGGGGCTACAGGTACTGTGAGGGGCCCCGGGGCTACAGGTACTGTGAGGGGCCCCAGGGCTACAGGTACTGTGAGGGGCCCCGGGGCTACAGGTCCTGTGAGGGGCCCCGGGGCTACAGGTACTGTGTGGGGCCCCGGGGCTACAGGTACTGTGAGGGGCCCCGGTGCTACAGGACTGTGAGGGGCCCCGGGGCTACAGGTACTGTGAGGGGCCCCGGGGCTACAGGTACTGTGTGGGGCCCCGGGGCTACAGGTACTGTGAGGGGCCCCGGGGCTACAGGTACTGTGAGGGGCCCCGGGGCTACAGGTACTGTGAGGGGCCCCGGGGCTACAGGTACTGTGAGGGGCCCCAGGGCTACAGGTACTGTGAGGGGCCCCGGGGCTACAGGTACTGTGAGGGGCCCCGGGGCTACAGGTACTGTGAGGGGCCCCGGGGCTACAGGTACTGTGAGGGGCCCCGGGGCTACAGGTATTGTGTGGGGCCCCGGGGCTACAGGTACTGTGTGGGGCCCCGGGGCTACAGGTGTTGTGAGGGGCCCCGGGGCTACAGGTACTGTGCGGGGCCCCGGGGCTACAGGTACTGTGTGGGGCCCAGGGGCTACAGGTACTGTGTGGGGCCCCGGGGCTACAGGTACTGTGAGGGGCCCCGGGGCTACAGGTACTGTGAGGGGCCCCGGGGCTACAGGTACTGTGAGGGGCCCCGGGGCTACAGGTAATGTGAGGGGCCCCGGTGCTACAGGACTGTGAGGGGCCCCGGGGCTACAGGTACTGTGAGGGGCCCCGGGGCTACAGGTACTGTGTGGGGCCCCGGGGCTACAGGTACTGTGAGGGGCCCCGGGGCTACAGGTACTGTGAGGGGCCCCGGGGCTACAGGTACTGTGAGGGGCCCCGGGGCTACAGGTACTGTGAGGGGCCCCAGGGCTACAGGTACTGTGAGGGGCCCCGGGGCTACAGGTACTGTGAGGGGCCCCGGGGCTACAGGTACTGTGAGGGGCCCCGGGGCTACAGGTACTGTGAGGGGCCCCGGGGCTACAGGTACTGTGTGGGGCCCCGGGGCTACAGGTACTGTGTGGGGCCCCGGGGCTACAGGTGTTGTGAGGGGCCCCGGGGCTACAGGTACTGTGCGGGGCCCCGGGGCTACAGGTACTGTGTGGGGCCCCGGGGCTACAGGTACTGTGTGGGGCCCCGGGGCTACAGGTACTGTGAGGGGCCCCGGGGCTACAGGTACTGTGAGGGGCCCCGGGGCTACAGGTACTGTGAGGGGCCCCGGGGCTACAGGTACTGTGAGGGGCCCCGGGGCTACAGGTACTGTGAGGGGCCCCGGGGCTACAGGTACTGTGAGGGGCCCCGGGGCTACAGGTACTGTGTGGGGCCCCGGGGCTACAGGTACTGTGAGGGGCCCCGGGGCTACAGGTACTGTGAGGGGCCCCGGGGCTACAGGTACTGTGAGGGGCCCCGGGGCTACAGGTACTGTGAGGGGCCCCGGGGCTACAGGTACTGTGAGGGGCCCCGGGGCTACAGGTACTGTGAGGGGCCCCGGGGCTACAGGTACTGTGTGGGGCCCCGGGGCTACAGGTACTGTGAGGGGCCCCGGGGCTACAGGTACTGTGTGGGGCCCCGGGACTACAGGTACTGTGTGGGGCCCCGGGGCTACAGGTACTGTGAGGGGCCCCGGGGCTACAGGTACTGTGAGGGGCCCCGGGGCTACAGGTACTGTGAGGGGCCCCGGGGCTACAGGTACTGTGAGGGGCCCCGGGGCTACAGGTACTGTGAGGGGCCCCGGGGCTACAGGTACTGTGTGGGGCCCCGGGGCTACAGGTACTGTGTAGGGCCCCGGGGCTACAGGTACTGTGTGGGGCCCCGGGGCTACAGGTACTGTGAGGAGCCCCGGGGCTACAGGTACTGTGAGGGGCCCCAGGGCTACAGGTACTGTGAGGGGCCCCGGGGCTACAGGTACTGTGTGGGGCCCCGGGGCTACAGGTACTGTGAGGGGCCCCGGGGCTACAGGTACTGTGAGGGACCCCGGGGCTACAGGTACTGTGAGGGGCCCCGGGGCTACAGGTACTGTGAGGGGCCCCGGGGCTACAGGTACTGTGAAGGGCCTCGGGGCTACAGGTACTGAGAGGGGCCCCGGGGCTACAGGTACTGTGAAGGGCCCCGGGGCTACAGGTACTGTGAGGGGCCTCGGGGCTACATGTACTGTGAAGGGCCCCGGGGCTACAGGTACTGTGAGGGGCCCTGGGGCTACAGGTACTGTGAAGGACCCCGGGGCTACAGGTACTGTGAGGGGCCCCGGGGCTACAGGTACTGTGAGGGGCCCTGGGGCTACAGGTACTGTGAGGGGCCCTGGGGCTACAGGTACTGTGAAGGCCCCGGGGCTACAGGTACTGTGAGGGGCCCCGGGGCTACAGGTACTGTGAGGGGCCTCGGGGCTACAGGTACTGCGAAGGGCCCCGGGGCTACAGGTACTGTGTGGGGCCCCGGGGCTACAGGTACTGTGTGGGGCCCCGGGGCTACAGGTACTGTGAAGGGCCCCGGGGCTACAGGTACTGCGAGGGGCCCCTGGGCTACAGGTACTGTGAGGGGCCCCGGGGCTACAGGTACTGTGAGGGGCCCCGTTGCTACAGGTACTGTGAGGGGCCCCGGGGCTACAGGTACTGTGAGGGGCCCCGTTGCTACAGGTACTGTGAGGGGCCCCGTTGCTACAGGTACTGTGAGGGGCCCCGGGGCTACAGGTACTGTGAGGGGCCCCGGGGCTACAGGTACTGTGAGGGGCCCCGGGGCTACAGGTACTGCGAGGGGCCCCGGGGCTACAGGTACTGTGAGGGGCCCCGGGGCTACAGGTACTGTGAGGGGCCCCGGGGCTACAGGTACTGTGAGGGGCCCCGGGGCTACAGGTACTGCGAGGGGCCCCGGGGCTACAGGTACTGTGAGGGGCCCCGGGGCTACAGGTACTGCGAGGGTCCCCGGGGCTACAGGTACTGTGAGGGGCCCCGGGGCTACAGGTACTGTGAGGGGCCCCGGAGCTACAGGTACTGTGAGGGGCCCCGGGGCTACAGGTACTGTGAGGGGCCCCGGAGCTACAAGTACTGTGAGGGGCCCCGGGGCTACAGGTACTGTGAGGGGCCCCGGAGCTACAGGTACTGTGAGGGGCCCCGGGGCTACAGGTACTGTGAGGGGCCCCCGAGCTACAGGTACTGCGAAGGGCCCCGGGGCTACAGGTACTGTGAGGGGCCCCGGGGCTACAGGTACTGTGAGGGGCCCCGGGGCTACAGGTACTGTGTGGGGCCCCGGGGCTACAGGTACTGCGAGGGGCCCCGGTGATATTTTCTTAAGGAAAGAAATTTAAAGAAATATTAGATTTATTTGTACAATGTTAACCACAATTAAAATTCAAACATTTGCGCCGCGGAATTTATTTGAAACAAATTCCTCTAGATCAGTAGATTGTAAGTTGTTGACAACATCTCAGGAGGTCCTCCAGCTGGCGGATGCCCCTGAGATGCAGCCCCTAAAGCCCGTGCCTTAATCCAGCCCTGCCCAGATTCACTCCCTCCTAGCCAGGGTTAGATAAGATAAGATTTCGTTCGGATTTTTAACCCCGGAGGGTTAGCCGCCCAGGATAACCCAAGAAAGTCAGTGCGTCATCGAGGACTGTCTAACTTATTTCCATTGGGGTCCTTAATCTTGTCCCCCAGGATGCGACCCACACCAGTCGACTAACACCCAGGTACCTATTTGCTGCTAGGTGAACAGGACAATAGGTGTAAGGAAACGTGTCGGAATTTCCACCCGCCGGGAATCGAACCCGGGCCCTCCGTGTGTGGAGCGGGAGTTTTAGCCACCAGACCACCGGGCCACCGGGTTGTCTTGCCTAATCTTAAAACTATGTATGGTGTCTTGCTACACCACCGCTTCACTGAGCTCATCCCACTTCCCGACCACTCTGGAATTAAAGAAATATTAACTGACATCCTTATGGTCCATCTTTGTCTTTAACTTCCAGCTGTGTCCTCCATGTACTTCTTTCTGGCCTTTCAGTCTGTTTCTCTCTGCTCTATCAATTCATCTGAGCTTTTTGCATGGTGTTATGTCTTCCCTGGTTCTTCTGTTTTCCATTTGATAGAATCAATTCCATTAGCTTCTTGTAACTCAGACCCCATGGCACTGGACCAAGCCTCGTTGCATGGCTCTGGACTCTCTCGCCGTTCTTTCCTTATACGCCTTTTCAGGTGCGGGTTCTATACTGGTGCTGCATGCTCCATGATGGGTTTGACATGTATAAATGGTCCGAAATAGCACTTTGAGATTCCTGAAGGCTGCAGAGGTTACTCGGCTGTTGTGTGTACTCACCTAATTGTACTCCCCTAATTGTGGTTGCAGGGGTCGATTCATAGCTCCTGGCCCCGCCTCTTCACTGGTCGCCACTAGGTCCACTCCCTTCTCCATGAGCTTTATCATACCTCTTTTTAAAGCTATGTATGGTACCTGCCTCCGCTACCTCACTTTTCAGACTATTCCACTTCCTGACAACTCTATGACTGAAGAAATACTTCCTAACATCCCTGTGACTCATCTGAGTCTTCAACTTCCAATTGTGACCTCTTGTTGCTGTGTCCCATCTCTGGAACATCCTGTCTCTGTCCACCTTGTCGATGTGTGTGTGTGTGTGTGTGTGTGTGTGTGTGTGTGTGTGTGTGTGTGTGTGTGTGTGTGTGTGTGTGTGTGGGGTTGTACAAGAAACATTACAAATGTCACAGTTGGTCTTTGTCAGACCCTCACTGCCAATATGTACACACATCAGTAGTTTTATATATTACAATCTTATCCTGTAGCTACATTAATCATCTATAAAGTGCAATATGTGGGAATATAAAAATCGTATAGTATATCATTACTACTAGAAATATTGATCATTTACATCATAATGATCTCATTAAATAGCAATTCATTCATCTAACTAATGCAAAATGCGGATACTGAGAGGGAATACCTATAATAGTTATATTTTTATCCTTCTTGCAAGGTTTCCGCTATAACTTGATTAAATCTTGTCAGCTTATTCAGACTCTGTGTATTTTACTTAAGAGGAAGGTTTTACGTTGTCATTGGGCTGTCTGGGTGACAAATTACATTTCTAATAACTGGAGTTAATTTAGATACAATCATTTGAGAAAAATCTTTCTGTAGGGCTTTAAATTTATAACGATCATAAACTAGTTTCAGACTATGGAACAATGCTCTTCTCCAGACTGAGGGACTGACCACCTCAAAACTTTAAGGGTGATGGACTGATTACATCGTCTTCAAGTATCTTCTGCTTCTATCAACTTTTCTGTACTCGACTGAAGAAGCCTACTGTGTAGGCGAAACGTTTCGAAATAAAGATACCTAACTGTTGCATATGTCTTACCTAACAACGATCATAAACTAGGACAAATATTTTCTCTCGCGTTAGCGTTTTTGTTGGAGTGTATTTTTGGGTGCGTGTTTGGTGCTGAGTTCTCTGTGTCCGTGTATGTCTTGTGTGTATTTTATATTCGGTGCCATTATGTAGGTAGATAGGTACTGAGTTTGTCAGGAAACGAGACTAAGTGTTTCCTTCCGCGGGTCTTAGTCATATGATGACCGCTGGCTTGCCGAATCACACCTTTTTAAATGACCAGTATCTGTTATATGTATACAACCTTTTAAATAAAATATAACTAATAATAATCATAATTATTTTAATAGTAGTAATCATAATAATTTTAATAGTAGTAATAACCTGCACAGGTTATTGGGTCACCTGCACAGGTTATTGGGTCACCTGCACAGGTTATGAGGTCACCTGCACAGGTTATTGGGTCACCTGCACAGGTTATGAGGTCACCTGCACAGGTTATTGGGTCACCTGCAGAGGTTATGAGGTCACCTGCACAGGTTATTGGGTCACCTGCACAGGTTATTGGGTCACCTGCACAGGTTATGAGGTCACCTGCACAGGTTATTGGGTCACCTGCACAGGTTATTGAGTCACCTGCACAGGTTATTAGGTCACCTGCACAGGTTATGAGGTCACCTGCACAATTATTGGGTCACCTGCACAGGTTATGAGGTCACCTGCACAGGTTATTGGGTCACCTGCACAGGTTATTGGGTCACCTGCACAGGTTATGAGGTCACCTGCACAGGTTATTGGGTCACTTGCACAGGTTATGAGGTCACCTGCACAGGTTATTGGGTCACCTGCACAGGTTATGAGGTCACCTGCACAGGTTATGAGGTCACCTGCACAGGTTATTGGGTCACCTGCACAGGTTATTGGGTCACCTGCACAGGTTGTACAAGTACATGTACAAGGTATACAGACCATAGCTGACATCAATGACATACTACTATATAGAAAGCCGCTTGTTAGGAAGAGTATTTCCCGTAGATTTGGTCAACTTTGTCCCCAGGATGCAACCCACACCAGTCGACTAACACCCAGGTACCCATTTTACTGATGGGTGAACATAGGCAACAGGTGTAAGGAAACACGCATAATGTTTCAACCCTCGCCGGGAATCGAACCTGGACCCTCACCGTATGGAGCGAAAGCTTTAGCCACGAGGCCACGGGCCACTGGCCTATATTAAAAAAAACGGTTATAATCCTAACCATGATTTTTAACGAGGTGGAGGGGCAAGCCAGCGGAAGGCCTCAGCCAATGACCAAAAGCTCCAGCTGTGGGTCATTATATAACTAAGACCCGCGTCAAGAAACACACGTCCTGTTTCCTGACCAACATTATACTTATCTGTAATTGTACTTTTCTCATTTCTGCTATCCAGGTGTGGGGAGTAACCCAATACTGAAGTGGAGTTCTGGTTCAGCAAGTGCGACCAACACCCCAAGTTTCAGCTGTGTGAGGATGACAGTCAAGTCATTCATTCCAACACAGACAGATGAGTACATCGCCTTCACAAACTGTGACGGTCCCTTCGCCTCAACTTCAGTTATATGTGAGGCGGTCTAGGTGTAACTTCCTGTGTGTAGCTAAAGGAGCAGTAATGTTTATTGCGTTCTTGTTTGATTAGTTTATTAATGTTTTCTTAAACATTTCAGTAGTTGTGGTATTTGCTATCTCTTCTTTAATTACTTTCCTGCAGCCCGTCCTTCTGTTTGTGAATAATTGATGTTATATACCCACACGTATGTTAATAAGACAATGTACGGTTTATGGTACCTTGTTGGGGAAGATTTCTCAAGGAAATACCATAAACTGCAAATTGTATGGTAGTAACCTTCAGATTGTTAATTACTTTGGTAAGTAAGAGATTTCAACATTGACAATGTTTTGATCTGTTAAAACCTTGATGTGTAACACTGAAACTGTTACATAAAGGTGTTCTTCAGTGTATCTTAATTCACTGAGAAACAGATAAGTCGAAAAAATGACATAATTGGTGTTTTTTTCCGGCAATAAGTAATGTAAGTACCTGTAGAATAATCAGTGAATCATTTAATTTTACATAACCTTTTAAGCTAATTTCTCAACATACGTTTTTTTGTTATTTTGGTTAGATTAGGTTCGTTTCATTATCATTAATTCCTCATTAGCATTTTAGGCAGTAAGTATTGTCAATATGACAGCAGACAAACACTCAAAATTGCACTTAACAGCACCATTTTGTAAGTACATGCATTACTTATATCTGCGAAAACAGCAATTGTGGTATGTTTTGACTTATCAGTTCATCTGTAAGCTGAGATCGTTATTATGTTAACCAAGTTAGGAATCAGCAGATAGACTCCTGCATTATGTAACATCTATTTGTGAAAAAAGTTTATAATCCCTGCCTTTGTTGTCTTAGTTTAATATCATTATGCACCCCATACCCATCCTGTGGACGATAATTAAAAGATTACAGAGCTACAGAGTTTTGATAGCTGAACTAGTTACAAAGATAATGAACTCCAGGTAGATAAAGCTCTATAGGAAGTCTCAGAGGCCATGGGACCCCCCGGTGGCCTGGCGGTGGCCTGGTGGCTAAAGCTCCCGCTTCACACACGGAGGGCCCGGGTTCGATTCCCGGCGGGTGGAAACATTTCGACACGTTCCTTACACCTGTTGTCCTGTTCACCTAGCAGCAAATAGGTACCTGGGTGTTAGTCGACTGGTGTGGGTCGCATCCTGGGGGACAAGATTAAGGACCCCAATGGAAATAAGTTAGACAGTCCTCGATGACGCACTGACTTTCTTGGGTTATCCTGGGTGGCTAACCCTCCGGGGTTAAAAATCCGAACGAAATCTTATCTTATCTTATCACACCTGAGCCTAGAAGAGGACCCCTCCTAAATATTTCTGGTTTATCTACATATTTTATAGGGGTGACCATACTAAAGCTGCATATTTTAGATTTGATTTCGCAGCTGTTATAAATTGTTCTTAGTTACTGAACATCACCGCTCATATACCTGAAGACTATTCAGAAATTTAGCATTTATACTATATGAAGTCCTTACTAACTGCATTTAGGCGATCTCTTAAAATTTATCGTTTATTATTATTCTCGGATTAGGCAGATCAATACCATGCCTAACCCTTCTAGGGTAGGGTAGGTGCCTGAGCCCGAGCCTTTAGCTCATAAGACTGTCATTCCCATTTGCCCCCTTGGGGCGGGGATGGCAGACCAGAGAGGCCTAGCTTGTGGCTAGGCCTGGGGACAGTTGGTCCCAAAGATGAGGAGGTACTTGTGCCTCCTCCCATGGGAGACTTAGGTCTCAGACACTCCCTAAAGAGGGAGCCAAGGCCGGGCCACCACTTGGAAAAGGCCCGGGCCGGGAGAATACCGGCTAATCTTTAATAATAATAATAATCGGATTAGGCTCGCTGTTTAATGTTTTCGTTATTACACCACAAATTATATTCTTCATAAGATCTCACTTTCTCCTAAAAACATTATTGGTCTCAGTACTGATGACTTGTGGGGCTCCACTGTTAACATTTCTCCGTGTCGATATTTTTGTTATAATATTGATGCTCTCATAAATAAAAGTCTAATATAGCCTACCCAAATTCTCACAGATTCTGAGAAAACTCTCACAGTTTTTTTGGTTTAAAAACATTCCATTACCAGGTAATAAGCCACTGTATATAAACCAAACCATTGTTTTAGAGATGAGTTACCGTCGACACAAGTACTTGAAGTTAGTAGATGTTACATACAATAAGTAGTACGTTTTGTAAAGGAAGGTGTAGTGAGGTGATGGAGTGGTGACCTTGTCAGGTTGCTGGGTCACCTGCACAGTTTATCGGGTCACATGCACAGGTTATCGTCGGATCACCTGCGCAGGTTATCGTCGGATCACCTGCACAGATTATCGGCTCACATGCATAGGTTATCGGGTCACCATAGGTTATCGGGTCACATGCACAGGTTATCGCCGGATCACCTGCACAGGTTATCGTCGGATCACCTGCACAGGTTATCGGCTCACATGCATAGGTTATCAGGTCACCATAGGTTATCGGGTCACATGCACAGGTTATCGCCGGATCACCTGCACAGGTTATCGTCGGATCACCTGCACAGGTTATCGGCTCACATGCATAGGTTATCGGGTCACCATAGGTATCGGGTCACCATAGGTTATCGGGTCACATGCACAGGTTATCGCCGGATCACCTGCACAGGTTATTGGGTCACCTCCACAGGTTATTGGGTCATCTGCACAGGTTATTGGGTCATCTCCACAGGTTATTGGGTCACCTGCACAGGTTATGAAGTCACCTGCACAGGGTATTGGGTAACCTGCACAGGTTATCGGGTCACCTGCACAGGTTATTAGGTCACCTGCACAGGCCATTGGATCACCTGCACACACTATTTTGGAGAATTTTCAAGCGTTTAGCTAGAGGCTTTGCAATAAATGGCCCCTGGTACTATTTGTTAGTACACTGGAGATGTGCGCAGCCTCTTAATGCCGTTTTCTTAAATTTTCCATTTTTTTTTTTAGTTCAAAACTGAAAAGATTGTAAAAGAGAAAAGTAAAGTTTTTGTTTAATCCCTCATGCCAGCAATAACAGCCTGGTTGATCAGGCCCTGATCCACCACGAGACCTTCGGGGGCGTTTACCCCCTAAACCCTCTCCAGGTATACTCCAGGTATGTCAGCAGACTTAAAATTAGCATATATTTGTGAATGAATGATGGTGTTATACTCTGTGTTCTTCCGACAACCGATTTGTTTTTTTCTGCCGCTGGCAGGTGACTGTGACCATAGCTGACGGTGGTGTCATGCAGCCTCAATGACCCACATGGTAGGCTTGAAACCCCACTAACAAACCAGCCAACCAATATTAACCTTTTTCATCGTATCACAAATAGCACAGTACACTTAACCCTGTATAATCGTTCACAAAGGCAATATATGTTTCTTCTCTGTGTTGCCCTGTCAGTCCCATTATCTCGTCTTCGTCACAAAATTTACCTAACTGGTAATCAAAACTGATGTGTGTCACCTGCCTAATTTCACCAGATAATAATATATTACTGTTAAATAATGTATTTATTAAAAAAAAAAAAGATCTTTGTGTTTACAGGTCACAACTATTTCTTCAGAAGGAAGGCCTGAGCTTGCTACCACCTGCAGCTCACAAGACTGCCATCCCCACGAGCCCCTTTCGGGCGGGGCAGATGGCAGGCCAGAGGCCTAGCTTCTCCCTACGAGCCCCGTGAGGGCGGGGAATGTGACTAGGCCTGGGGACAGTTGGTCCCAAAGATGAGGGGGTACTTGTACCTCCTCCCATGGGAGACTTAAGTCTCGAGACACTCCCCAGATAGGGAGCCAAGGCCGGGTCACCACTACTTGGAAAAGACCCGGGCCGGGAGAATACCGCCGAATAAAAAAAAAAAATATTTCCTCTCGTTCAATTATAAGTTACTGTATACTGTGTATCGGTAATTACAGTAGTTTATAACTGTGGTATTATATCGTGTATCGGTAACTAGTAGTTGACTGTGTACCTAACTATAGTAGTACACTATCTATGTTAGTACACTATGTATCAGTAATAATATTAACTTATTAATTATAGTAGTTTAATGTATATAACTAATTGTGATATTATACTATGTATCACTATTTGTAGTAGTTAACTAAGTACTTAATTATAGTACACTATGTATCATTAATTATATTAGTACACTATGTATCAGTAATGTTGTACACAGTATCATTAATAACTAGTACAGTACACTACCTATTACCGTAGTTTTACAATATGTGGTAGAGAATGTATCAGTAATCTTACACTATGTATCACTCTGTGTACCTTGATGTATCACTCTGTGTACCTTGATGTATTACCAATAAAACACACACTGGGACAGTTGTTTTTTTCTTGATCCATAAAAGGGTGGGCTAGCTCAAGGTCCTTGGATCAAGAGCCCTTCCCCAGCAGCAGCATCAGGTCAGGTCAGAGTGCAGCGTTCTCAGGGTGGTGGAGAGTACAGCGCACTCAGGGTGGTGGAGAGTACAGCGCACTCAGGGTGGTGGAGAGTAGTGTACTCGGTGGAGAGTACAGTGTACTCAGGGTGGAGAGTACAGTGTACTCAGGGTGGTGGAGAGTACAGTGTATTCAGGGTGGTGGGGAGTACAGTGTACTCGGTGGTGGAGAGTACAGTGTTCTCAGGGTGGTGGAGAGTATAGTGTTCTCACGGTGGAGAGTACAGTGTTCACACAGTGGAGGAGAGTACAGTGTTCACACAGTGGAGGAGAGTACAGTGTTCTCACAGTGGAGGAGAGTACGGTGTTCTCAGAGTGGATGAGAGTACAGTGTTCTCAGAGTGGAGGAGAGTACAGTGTTCTCACAGTAGAGTACAGCGTCCTCACAGTGGAGGAGAGTACAATGATCTTACAGTGGGGGAGAGTACAGTGTTCTCACAGTGGTGGAGAGTACAGTGTTCTGACAGTGGTGGAGAGTACAGTGTTCTGACAGTGGTGGAGAGTACAGTGTTCTGACAGTGGTGGAGAGTACAATGTTCTGACAGTGGTGGAGAGTACAATGTTCTGACAGTGGTGGAGAGTACAATGTTCTGACAGTGGTGGAGAGTACAATGTTCTGACAGTGGTGGAGAGTACAGTGTTCTGACAGTGGTGGAGAGTACAGTGTTCTGACAGTGGTGGAGAGTACAGTGTTCTGACAGTGGTAGAGAGTACAGTGTTCTGACAGTGGTGGAGAGTACAGTGTACTGACAGTGGTGGAGAGTACAATGGTCTGACAGTGGTGGAGAGTACAATGTTCTGACAGTGGTGGAGAGTACAATGTTCTGACAGTGGTGGAGAGTACAATGTTCTGACAGTGGTGGAGAGTACAGTGTTCTGACAGTGGTGGAGAGTACAATGTTATGACAGTGGTGGAGAGTACAATGGTCTGACAGTGGTGGAGAGTACAGTGTTCTGACAGTGGTGGAGAGTACAGTGTTCTGACAGTGGTGGAGAGTACAATGTTCTGACAGTGGTGGAGAGTACAATGTACTGACAGTGGTGGAGAGTACAATGGTCTGACAGTGGTGGAGAGTACAGTGTTCTGACAGTGGTGGAGAGTACAATGTTCTGACAGTGGTGGAGAGTACAGTGTTCTGACAGTGGTGGAGAGTACAATGTTCTGACAGTGGTGGAGAGTACAATGTTCTGACAGTGGTGGAGAGTACAATGTACTGACAGTGGTGGAGAGTACAATGTTCTGACAGTGGTGGAGAGTACAGTGTTCTGACAGTGGTGGAGAGTACAATGGTCTGACAGTGGTGGAGAGTACAATGGTCTGACAGTGGCGGAGAGTACAGTGTTCTGACAGTGGTGGAGAGTACAATGTTCTGACAGTGGTGGAGAGTACAATGTTCTGACAGTGGTGGAGAGTACAGTGTTCTGACAGTGGTGGAGAGTACAGTGTTCTGACAGTGGTGGAGAGTACAGTGTTCTGACAGTGGTGGAGAGTACAGTGTTCTGACAGTGGTGGAGAGTACAGTGTTCTGACAGTGGTGGAGAGTACAGTGTTCTGACAGTGGTGGAGAGTACAATGTACTGACAGTGGTGGAGAGTACAGTGTTCTGACAGTGGTGGAGAGTACAATGTTCTGACAGTGGTGGAGAGTACAGTGTTCTGACAGTGGTGGAGAGTACAGTGTTCTGACAGTGGTGGAGAGTACAATGTTCTGACAGTGGTGGAGAGTACAATGTACTGACAGTGGTGGAGAGTACAATGTTCTGACAGTGGTGGAGAGTACAGTGTTCTGACAGTGGTGGAGAGTACAATGGTCTGACAGTGGTGGAGAGTACAATGGTCTGACAGTGGTGGAGAGTACAGTGTTCTGACAGTGGTGGAGAGTACAATGTTCTGACAGTGGTGGAGAGTACAATGTTCTGACAGTGGTGGAGAGTACAGTGTTCTGACAGTGGTGGAGAGTACAGTGTTCTGACAGTGGTGGAGAGTACAATGTTCTGACAGTGGTGGAGAGTACAGTGTTCTGACAGTGGTGGAGAGTACAGTGTTCTGACAGTGGTGGAGAGTACAGTGTTCTGACAGTGGTGGAGAGTGGAGAGTACAATGTTACAGTGACAGTGTTCTGACAGTGGTGGAGAGTACAATGGTCTGACAGTGGTGGAGAGTACAGTGTTCTGACAGTGGTGGAGAGTACAGTGTTCTGACAGTGGTGGAGAGTACAGTGTTCTGACAGTGGTGGAGAGTACAATGTACTGACAGTGGTGGAGAGTACAGTGTTCTGACAGTGGTGGAGAGTACAGTGTTCTGACAGTGGTGGAGAGTACAATGTTCTGACAGTGGTGGAGAGTACAGTGTTCTGACAGTGGTGGAGAGTACAGTGTTCTGACAGTGGTGGAGAGTACAGTGTTCTGACAGTGGTGGAGAGTACAATGTACTGACAGTGGTGGAGAGTACAGTGTTCTGACAGTGGTGGAGAGTACAATGTTCTGACAGTGGTGGAGAGTACAGTGTTCTGACAGTGGTGGAGAGTACAATGTTCTGACAGTGGTGGAGAGTACAGTGTTCTGACAGTGGTGGAGAGTACAGTGTTCTGACAGTGGTGGAGAGTACAGTGTTGTCTGACAGTGGTGGAGAGTACAATGTACTGACAGTGGTGGAGAGTACAATGTTCTGACAGTGGTGGAGAGTACAATGGTCTGACAGTGGTGGAGAGTACAGTGTTCTGACAGTGGTGGAGAGTACAGTGTTCTGACAGTGGTGGAGAGTACAGTGTTGTCTGACAGTGGTGGAGAGTACAATGTTCTGACAGTGGTGGAGAGTACAATGTTCTGACAGTGGTGGAGAGTACAATGTACTGACAGTGGTGGAGAGTACAGTGTACTGACAGTGGTGGAGAGTACAGTGTTCTGACAGTGGTGGAGAGTACAGTGTTCTGACAGTGGTGGAGAGCACAGTGTTCTGACAGTGGTGGAGAGTACAGTGTTCTGACAGTGGTGGAGAGTACAGTGTTCTGACAGTGGTGGAGAGTACAGTGTTCTGACAGTGGTGGAGAGTACAGTGTTCTGACAGTGGTGGAGAGTACAATGTTCTGACAGTGGTGGAGAGTACAGTGTTCTGACAGTGGTGGAGAGTACAGTGTTCTGACAGTGGTGGAGAGTACAATGTTCTGACAGTGGTGGAGAGTACAATGTTCTGACAGTGGTGGAGAGTACAGTGTTCTGACAGTGGTGGAGAGTACAGTGTTCTGACAGTGGTGGAGAGTACAGTGTTCTGACAGTGGTGGAGAGTACAGTGTTCTGACAGTGGTGGAGAGTACAATGTTCTGACAATTTCTTAAATATTTATAATTTGTTGTTCATGATAAATCTTGTTATTAGCCAGTTTAGTTTTTGTTAATACATAATTAATATGTTAAGTCATTTTTAAATAAATTACTTTTCAAATGTAATAATTTTTATTAATTTAAAATTTAAATAGGGAAAAGTGGAAATGAAAATTTGGGGGTCAACGCCCCCACGACCTGGTCTGTGACCAGGCTCAGTGATGGATCAGACCCTGATCAACCAGGCTGTTACTGAAATAATGACACTAAAATGGAGCGCGAGGGGGAGGGGGGGATTCTGAATATGGAGAAGAACTGGATGAGTACAGTGGCAGGATTGTTAGGTGGAAGTCAGCCATGGTGAGCTGACAGTTGGTGGTGACAGCTGGTGGAGTCAGGGTGTGTCGCTCTCCTGGTTCCTTCCACACTTGAAAAATGGTTTATATATTCTCAGTGGCAACGTTTTTACCAAACTGAGTGTAAAATAGGTTTCTCAGAATGAAGTGGAAGTAAGATTGTGTTAGTGGTGGAGTGAGTGACTTACCGTCTGGTTTATTTAATATTGTATATATCAACTCTTGCATATTAGGTGATATTTATATATGTTGAACGACTCGGCATCGGTTCTTAATTGTTCTTTTGTGGGGGGGGGGGTTCAGTGACGATAACTGCATGCTGCCAGCGGTAACAGCCAGGTTGAACAGGTTTTTGTTCCACCTGAGAGGCCTGGTTTGTGACCGGGGAGGAGGGACTTTGACCCCCGAGAAGCATCCTTCGGATATGTTCACTATGATCCATGAGGATTTAGCGCTTCTTTCTGAATGTAATGTTATTTTAACCTACATAACTGGATGAAGAATGAATTTTGAGTCCCCCCCCCCCCAGGGTTTTGTCCTGGGGGGGTTAAGGTTTTTAATTCTGGTTTACCTGGAGAGAGTTCCGGGGGTCAACGCCCCCGCGGCCCGGTCTGTGACCAGGCCTCCTGGTGGATCAGAGCCTGATCAACCAGGCTGTTGCTGCTGGCTGCACGCAAACCAACGTACGAGCCACAGCCCGGCTGATCAGGAACTGACTTTACGGATTCTTTTTTTTTATTCCGGGAAAATATCCCCCCCCCCTTTTTTTCAGATCAGCTGTGATTGTCTCTTATTCGTCAAACTCTGTATGACTTAGTTTAGTGAAAATAATGAGAATATACCTTGGAAATACATTATTTTATTGTATGAAGAACGAGTATTAAGAGGCGGGAAAGGTGAAGGCTTTGGATCCAAGGAATTTACAGCACATTTAAGGTCTCTTCTCTCCCTCTTCACAAACATGAAGATTTTTAAGGTAAGAAAGTTTTTATTATTTTTCTACTATGTTAAATTAATGAATTTAACGACCATCGTGCAGTTGATAGGCTTTAAACCTAACAATGTATTTTCTACACAGAACTTGTGTATTTCTTCCTATCTTCTAAGTTGTGATACAAATAATAAGCCTTTATTTGTGAGTTGTTATAACTACGATATTGTGATGTTATTCTTCTCAGAGCTGCTGTATAATCCTCCGGGTTTAGCGCTTCCCCCTTGATTATAATAATCTTCTCAGAACTGAACTTTAAGGTTATGATAATAATCTATTACTACCAGTACATGTACAAGGTATACAGACCATAGCTGACATCAATGACATACTACTATATAGAAAGTCATTGTTATGCTGAGCATTTCCCGAAAATTAGGTCAATTATGTCCCCAGGATGCGACCCACATCAATCCACTAACACCCAAGCACCTATTTTACTGCTATGTGAACATGGACAGTAGGTATCTTAAGGAAACAAGTCCTAGTGTTTCCACCCGAACCGGGGATCGAACCCCGGACCTCGGTGTGTGAGCGCAGTGCGCTACCAGTCGAGCTACGGTATTGACTTATTTTTCTCGGATAGCCTACAACACAAGATGCTTACACATTATCCATATATTAGTAACCTGAATCTTGCAGATAGTTACAACCGAAAGAACCCTGGTTCGATTTCCGGGTTGGGCGAGACATGTTAGCCAGTCTACACCTGCTACCTAGTTTGCCAAGCAGTAGCTGTATGACCCATGTAGGTTTAGCGCTTCTTTTTTATAATTGCCTAGCAGAAAATAAGGTAACTTTCAATCTTAGCCTGTCGACAGAATTGCTTATAAAATGTCAGACACGGTTTAATTATCTTGGTGAACATGATCGAGTTTCGACACTTCTCTGGTAATATAAAAATTGGTGACACGAGAATGAGAATAAAGCGTATTACTGAACACTTTCTTCCCATGACTCCAACCACAGTCAGTCTTGTGTGGTAACCTAATTATCAGACATTCACGATGAATTTCTCGAAAAAGTCACATTGCAGAATAAGATTTTATTGAGTCAACGTTTCGCTCTATATATATATGGCTTTACCAGGTCATCTAGACAAGTTGAAGCAAATCAGAGCAAAATGTTTTCCCAATAAAAACTATTCTATAATGTTTTTTTTCTTCATTATTGAGTCACTTAGATCAATCCTGACTTTATTGGGGTTATTCTAGATTAAATCTACGTGATATACCACTAATATAGGCCTATAACAGATGTGTGCTCTCACAACCATTGTACAAACAAGTCTATTATACTGTCCGTAAAATTATTTGTAGATTTTCTGAATAAACCTAATCTTATTTTCAGTACCTTGAATATATTGGCACAGTCTCTCATCGCTATTATTTATTATTATTGAATGTCTGTAATGTTTGTGGTCGCAGTGCTGCTACTACACTGGAAAGTGTACTCTTGTACTTTGAAAGGCGTATACACTTTCGTACAAAAATGTATATCAATGTATATACACAAAGGTATATTTTTGTATATAAAGTTTACTTGCACCATATTTCGGGATTAAGTATACATAGAGCCTTAATAACCCTCGTGTAGGTGACCTGTTTGAAGCCTAGCAAAGTTACTAATAACTCAGCACCGGAATACATCACAACCCTTGACTTTTTTTTATCGAAGTGAAGTAAGGAAGGGACGGCAAGAGGGGATTGAGAGAGGGGAGGTGAGAGGAAAGGAAGTAAAGATGTAGGGACGACTGGTGAAAGACAGGAAGTTTGGGAAAGTGCGGATTATTGGTCTGGTGGAGGTGTGAGTTACTGTCGCAGGAGGCAAGAGATTGGAGGAAGGATCAAGGACCAGTCTAAGGAAAGGTGTTATCATTTTCCTACCATCACTACTTAACCCACCACCTCACAACCTCTACCACCATTAAATCCACCGCACTAACCATTACCTCCGGTACCCCTACTACAACCTCCCCCACCTACTTGATAATAGTCTATACTACCTTCATTTACGTAATGATTTGACTGATGCTTAACATTTTCTCAAGATAGAGTTTATAAGCTAAAATGTTGCTTCATGCATTGCACAATGTTGAGCGGGCTTGCAGACTGGCCCCGGTGATCAGAACTATCATCACTGCTGATGGGAGTGTGTGTGTGTGTGTGTGTGTGTGTACGTACTCACCTAATTGTACTCGCCTAATTGTGGTTGCAGGGGTCGAGACTCAGCTCCTGGCCCCGCCTCTTCACTGATCGCTACTGGATCCTCTCTCTCTCTCTCTCTCTCTCTCTGCTTCCTGAGCTTTGTCATACCTCTTCTTAAAACTATTTATGGTTCCTGCCTCCACTACTTCACTTGCTAGGCTATTCCACTTGCTGACAACTCTATGACTGAAGAAATACTTCCTAACGTCCCTGTGACTCGTCTGAGTCTTCAGCTTCCAGTTGTGACCCCTTGTCCCTGTGTCCCCTCTCTGGAACATCCTATCTCTGTCCACCTTGTCTATTCCCCTCAGTATCTTGTATGTCGTTATCATGTCTCCCTGACCCTTCTGTCCTCCAGTGTCGTCAGTCCGATTTCCCTTAACCTTTCCTCGTACGACATTCCCTTGAGCTCTGGGACTAGCCTTGTTGCAAACCTTTGTACTTTCTCTAACTTCTTGACGTGCTTGACCAGGTGTGGGTTCCAGACTGGTGCTGCATACTCCAGTATGGGCCTAACATACACAGTGTACAGTGTCTTGAACGATTCCTTATTAAGGTATCGGAACGCTATTCTCAGGTTTGCCAGGCGCCCGTATGCTGCAGCGGTTATTTGGTTGATGTGTGCCTCCGGTGATGTGCTCGGTGTTATGGTCACCCCAAGGTCTTTCTCCCTGAGTGAGGTCTGTAGTCTTTGTCCACCTAGCCTATACTCTGTCTGCGGTCTTCTTTGCCCCTCCCCAATCTTCATGACTTTGCATTTGGCTGGATTGAATTCGAGAAGCCAGTTGCTGGACCACATGTCCAGCCTGTCCAGGTCTCTTTGCAGTCCTGCCTCATCCTCGTCCGATTTAATTCTTCTCATCAACTTCACGTCATCTGCGAACAGGGACACTTCAGAGTCTATTCCTTCCATCATGTCGTTCACATATATCAAAAATAGCACTGGTCCTAGAACTGACCCCTGTGGGACCCCGCTCATAACAGGCGCCCACTGTGATACCTCTTCACGTACCATGACTCGTTGCTGCCTCCCTGTCAGGTATTCCCTTATCCATTGCAGTGCCCTCCCTTTTACGTGCGCCTGATCCTCCAGCTTCTGCACTAATCTCTTGTGGGGAACTGTGTCAAAGGCCTTCCTGCAGTCTAGGAAAACGCAATCTACCCACCCCTCTCTCTCGTGTCTTACTTCTGTTACCTTGTCATAAAACTCCAGGAGGTTTGTAATACAAGATTTGCCTTCCATGAACCCATGCTGGTTTTCATTTATAATCTTGTTCCTTTCCAAGTGTTCGACCACTCTCCTCCTGATAATCTTCTCCATGACTTTGCACACAATACATGTCAGAGACACAGGTCTGTAGTTTAGTGCCTCGTTTGTTTCCTTTCTTAAATATGGGGACTACATTAGCTGTCTTCCATTTCTCAGGTAGTTGCCCAGTTTCAAGGGATGTGTTGAAGATTGTGGTTAGAGGCACGCACAGCATCTCTGCTCCTTCTCTAAGGACCCATGGGGAGATGTTGTCCGGTCCCATCGTCTTTGAGGTGTCAAGGTCACTTAAGAGCTTCTTCACCTCCTCCTCAGTTCGTATGTCATCCAACACTTGTTGGTATATTCCCTCTTGATGTTCCCTTCTGTGCTGTCTTCCCACAGCCCTTCCTGTCTCTACTGTAAAAACTTCCTTAAATCTCCTGTTCAGCTCCTCACATACCTCCTGATCATTTCTTGTGAGTTCTCCACCTTCTGTCCTTAATCTGATCACCTGGTCTTTGACTGTTGTCTTCCTCCTGATGTGGCTATACAACAGTTTCGGGTCAGTCTTGATTCTCGATGCTATGTCATTTTCATACTGTCGCTGGGCCTCCCTCCTTACCTGTGCATACTCATTCCTGGCTCTGCGACTGATCTCCCTATTTTCGTGTGTTCTCTGCCTTCTGTACTTTTTCCATTCTCTATTGCATTTTGTTTTTGCCTCCTTACACCGTCGGGTAAACCAGGGGCTCGTTCTGGTCTTCCCGTTGTTACTGTTGCCCTTGGGAATAAACCTTTCCACTGCCTCCTTGCATTTTGTTGTTACATATTCCATCATTTCATTTACTGGCTTTCCTGCCAGTTCTCTGTCCCACTGGACCTCCCGCAGGAAGTTCTTCAACCCTATGTAGTCCCCTCTTTTATAGTCAGGCTTTTCCCATTCAACTCCTGTTATTCTCTCCACTTGCAGCTCTATATGTATTCAAAGCACAGAACCACGTGGTCGCTAGCTCCTAGGGGACTCTCATACTTGATGTCCTCAATATCTGAGCTGCCCAGGGTGAACACAAGGTCCAATCTTGCTGGTTCATCCTCCCCTCTCACTCTGGTAGTGTCCTTAACATGTTGGTGCATGAGGTTTTCCAGCACCACGTCCAACATCCTGGCTCTCCATGTTTCGGGACCCCCATGTGGCTCCAGGTTTTCCCAGTCAATCTCCCTGTGGTTGAAATCCCCCATAACCAGCAACTTTGCTCTGCTGGAGTGAGCTCTTCTTGCCACCTCAGCAAGTGTGTCCACCATTGCTCTGTTGCTCTCTTCATATTCCTCTCTTGGCCTCCTGCAGTTCTGTGGTGGATTATACATCACTGCAATGACCACTTTGTGTGTGTGTGTGTGTGTGTGTGTGTGTGTGTGTGTGTGTGTGTTTTACCATTTGGTCCTAGGCACATGTCGATTAGACACTTGGCCTGTTGTATGTGCATGCATGTGTGCATGTGACTCACCTATTTGTGCAGTCGAGTCCTAGCTCCTGGCACCGGTTGTACTAGTCTCTCTCCCCGCTCCATGAGCTTTATCAAACCTCGTCTTAAAACTGTGTATGGTTCCTGTGTCATTTTCTAGGCTATTCCACTGCCTTACAACTCTATGACTGAAGAAATACTTCCTACTATCTCTCTGACTCATTTGTGTCAACTTCCAATTGTGGCCTCTTGTTTCTGTGTCAACATCTGTGTGTGTGCATGTGTGTGTGCATGTGTGTGTGCATGTGTGTGCGCATGTGTGTGCATGTACTCACCTAGTTGTACTCACCTAGTTGAGGTTGC
The DNA here is from genome assembly GCF_038502225.1 of Cherax quadricarinatus. Classification (NCBI taxonomy): domain Eukaryota; kingdom Metazoa; phylum Arthropoda; class Malacostraca; order Decapoda; family Parastacidae; genus Cherax; species Cherax quadricarinatus. Next base: position 6,114,021 of record NC_091296.1, on the reverse strand, counting down.
AGGGGTCGAGTCCAAGCTCCTGGCCCCGCCTCTGTGTGTGTGTGTGTGTTACCATTTTGTCCTAGGCACATGTCGATTAGACACTAGGCCTGTAGTATATGCGTTTGTGTGTGTGTGTGAGAGAGTGACACAACAATCAATATTTGCACCAATAACTCATTACAGTTGTGACCGGGTGTGGAAGTGTGAATTGCTCATTACTCTATAATTTGTTCATGATTGTAGCCATGTATAAACGTAAATAACCATTCTTACAGGATTCATTACCTCTGTAACTTGCTCAGCTATCAAAACTCTGGAGTCCAGTCCCTGGACCAATTATGTACCTCTGTAATCTTTTGACTACCACCCACAGGATGGGTATGGGGTGCATAATAAACATATTAAACTAAAACAACTGCTGATGGGAAACTTTTATTGTTGCCTTGGTGCTCTATGCTTTCTATTCTCTCTAGTAGTAATTGAATAGTAGTAGTAGATGTTCAAAATCTTACTTTCTCGTTGGATACTAATATCGGAGCACGATTTTCAATACGTCATGGCAATTCTTCACACCCACTTCCGGCAGTGTGGTCAGAGGAGTGGAGGAGAGAGCCTTCTGCTATACTAAACTAGACTAGTTTACTGGTTAACCTTAGTTGACTTGTGGTTCGCATCCTAGGGAAGGACTCCCCATTGGAATTAAGGTACACTACGTGACACGTTGGGGTATCCTGCGCAAATAACCCTCCTAGGTTATCTTGGACTAATAACCCTCCTAGGTTATCTTGGACTAATAACCCTCCTAGGTTATCTTGGACTAATAACCCTCCTAGGTTATCTTGGACTAATAACCCTCCTAGGTTATCTTGGACTAATAACCCTCCTAGGTTATCTTGGACGGCTGTTACTGCTGGCTACATGTAATCTAACGTACGAACCACAGCCCGGCTGGTCAGGTACTGACTTTAGGTGCCCGTCCAGTGCCTGCTTAAAGACAGCCAGGGGTCTATTGGTAATCCCCCTTATGCATGCTGACCTTTCTTGGGGGTTTTCCTGGGTATTAATCCTCCGAGGTTATATAATCACAATAGCTGCTGCGGCTCCTCACTTATTTCCTTTTCTAATTCTTCGTCTTGTATTTACTCATCAGCTTGTTTCTTTATGGTTATGTATATGATGACTGATCATAGTCGTCGTCTCCTGGTACAGTCATGTAAGGTGAAAGTATTGAGATTACTCAAGGTAGTTCTTCTCTGTTGGGTCCCATTGTTTCTTGGCTATTGTACTCGTTCACTAAACGTCGTACATAAGTGTACCATTGTTCTTACATACTCAAAAACAAAGTTATGATGCAAAATTAGTACATACAAGTGCAGTTGTCAATGGGCGTTTATCTTCATTTTCCCTGTAAGGAAATAAACATAATTATGTAATGGACGATAATTGGTAAATGCTGCAGTTATTGTGTACCGTTTTGGGCAATACCGAAAGAATGTGATTATCCAAGTGGTCGCTACGGAGAGAAAGGTTACAAAGAATGTAGCTTGGAGTGGCAGGAAGTATTTACTGCCATAAAAAAAACCTTGAAGATTTCAACATTAACCTCTGTGGGTTTAAAAACATCATTGTTGTCAAAATAATAGTTTAACAGCTGCACTGTATATATATATATATGTAATATATATGTGTATATATATGCAATATTTGTGGTTGCAGTGGTAGTCTCAGCTCCTGGCCCCTAGCTGCTACCGGGTTTCCTCCTGGTTACGTGAGCTCTATTGTGCTTATTCTGTAAATGATGTGTGTGCGCTTGCGCACGTGTGTATTTTTGCGTAGTTTTATGATTGCCCACCTCCTAGTTCAGTGGTAGTTTGTCCGGCTCAAAACCGAAAGATTCGGGTCGAATCCTGGGCGGGTGAGACTTATTGCCTCAGTGTTAGATACCCGGGAGTTAGTTTATACTTCTGGATCCACACTGCTCGACTTTCTTGGGTTATCCAGGTTTGTGAACACAGGAGTTAATCTGAATAACGTCTTCTATCACAGTAATCAGTATTCCAGATATAAACATGCAAATAGTTCATTACCATTGTAACTTGTTCAACTATCAAAACTTTGCGGCCCAGTCCCTGGACCCATTATGTACCTCTGTAATACTGAGGTACAGTCCCTGGACCCATTATGTACCTCTGTAATACTGAGGTACAGTCCCTGGACCCATTATGTACCTCTGTAATACTGAGGTACAGTCCCTGGACCCATTATGTACCTCTGTAATACTGAGGTACAGTCCCTGGACCCATTATGTACCTCTGTAATACTGAGGTACAGTCCCTGGACCCATTCTGTACCTCTGTAATACTGAGGTAAATACTGAGGTACAGTCCCTGGGCCCATTAGGTACCTCTGTAATCTTTTGATTACCGCCCACAGGTTGGGTACGGAGTGCATGATAAACATATTAAACTACTATTAAATACTCTTGCCTCAGACACTTGTCCGTGGCTCGATCCCCGGCATGGGTGGCAACATTGGGCGTGTTTCCATAAACCTGATATCCCCGTTCACCTAACAAGCAAGTAGGTACCTGGGTGTTAGTCGACTGGTGTGGGTCGCATCCTGGGGAACAAGATTTAATGACCCCAGAGGAAATAAGACTGTCCTTATTGAGGCACCGACTTTAAAGTTATCCTGTGTAGCTAACCCTCCGGGGTTTAAAATACGATCAAAATCTCATCTTACCACAGTAAACAATGTTTCCCCAGCAATATGGTATTATAAAAGTTATCCAGCCGGCTACTAGCATAGTGGTTGGTGTGGTATAGTCATATTTGTAAGTTTCTTTCAGTACTGGGATTAGCCTAGAGATTCTATGCTTGCTTGACCAGGTAGGGGCTATACACTGGTTCAGCTTACTCGATGATTGACCAAGCATATGGTGTCTCTAAAGTTATGATAAATTCTTTGTTCAGGTTCCTGAATGCTGTTTACCTGGAGTTTACCTGGAGAGAGTTCCGGGGGTCAACGCCCCCGCGGCCCGGTCTGTGACCAGGCCTCCTGGTGGATCAGAGCCTGATCAACCAGGCTGTTGCTGCTGGCTGCACGCAAACCAACGTACGATCCACAGCCCGGCTGTGTTAGAGGATTACAAATCTTGCATTTGCCGGTGAAATTGTGTAATTTATATGTAGCTCTTGTGATGTTCTTGATGCATTTACCCTCAGATTATCCTCGTTCACTGATGTTTGCAGCTTCCCCTCTATGCTGTACTCTGTGTCCGGTCTTCCCTCACCTCCAGTTTGCGTGACCAAGGATTTCTTGCCTCTTCAAGAGGAGTGAGTGCCCTGATGCCATGCAGGTCTTCCTGGGTCTCCTCTGTCCTCTCCCTAATATTCTCATTAGTTTTACATAAATTTAAAATTTTGCTTTCAGAAAATTGTAAGTACGTCGTAGTGTTATTGATATCCCATATGTTCAATATTTCTGGCAAGTTTATTACTCTTGTAAAACTTTTGACTCTTGTTTCTTCTTACCAACTAGGTACTGTTAGTTGCTCCTACAAACCAGGTACTGTACAGAGTTAATGTTGGTTCCTTTTTACCAACTAGGTGCTGTATTGAATTCCTGTATATTCCCTGTTATACCTTAGAGAGGTGTCTTAATATTAAGGTGAATACTCTTGATCCAAGTAACTGAAGTTAGTTTCTCTCCTCTTTGGATGATAGCTGATTGCTTCCCATACCCCCCCCCCACAGGAAATGTTTGACACCTGCGGGTTTAGCCCTTCCCCTCCCATAAGTGGGAAGCATTCACAACGTTTTCACCGGCCCCAGGATTAAACTCAGTGCCTTCGGGTGTGAGCCAAAGGCGGTACTAGGAGCCAATTTTGATTCGCCTGACGATATTCACGTCCATAAGAATTGTGCATTTTTATTACATCAGAAACCAGCGGAATGTAATGAGCCGCTTCAAATGAGGCTCTCTCCCTTCAAGGATTTGATGGGTGTGGGGGGGGGCTCTAAATTCAAGGTATTAAAATTGGTCTCCATTTATATCGAACCTGGAAGCTTCCTGGTGCTGTATTCAAATTCAAATTCAAAGTTTATTCTCTATAAGGATTACAATGCTGAGTTTACAGAATTTGGTTATTGTGTGGTTTACATGTAGTAAAATAATAATTAGTGTGTACCACTAGAACACCTAGCATGGCTAGGCATTTCGGGCAGACTTATATTAAATCTTAAGTTTAAAATATTACAAAAATATGAGGTAAGTTGGTATTATGGCTAAGTGACTAAATACTAGTTGTGAGTTTAGCAATGTGAATGATTTTGTTTTGGCACAGTACATAGTTTCAGTATTGGAGTATCACAGGCCAACTTATGACTAGTTAAGATTCATTATTTTGAGATTGAGATTAATATTTCTGTTTATGGTCATATGGGTGAGTGAGTGTAAGTGTGAACCACCAGGTGGTATTAATGTAGTTAGTTGACGGGGTGTATCAGGGAGATAAGATGTTTTCTGATGGTAGTTTACCTGGAGTTTACCTGGAGAGAGTTCCGGGGGTCAACGCCCCCGCGGCCCGGTCTGTGACCAGGCCTCCTGGTGGATCAGAGCCTGATCAACCAGGCTGTTACTGCTGGCTGCACGCAAACCAACGTACGAGCCACAGCCCGGCTGATCAAGAACTGACTTTAGGTGCTTGTCCAGTGCCAGCTTGAAGACTGCCAGGGGTCTGTTGGTAATCCCCCTTATGTGTGCTGGGAGGCAGTTGAACAGTCTCGGGCCCCTGACACTTATTGTATGGTCTCTTAACGTGCTAGTGACACCCCTGCTTTTCATTGGGGGGATGGTGCATCGTCTGCCAAGTCTTTTGCTTTCGTAGCGAGTGATTTTCGTGTGCAAGTTCAGTACTAGTCCCTCTAGGATTTTCCAGGTGTATATAATCATGTATCTCTCCCTCCTGCGTTCTAGGGAATACAGGTTTAGGAACCTCAAGTGCTCCCAGTAATTGAGGTGTTTTATCTCCGTTATGCGCGCCGTGAAAGTTCTCTGTACATTTTCTAGGTCGGCAATTTCACCTGCCTTGAAATGTGCTGTTAGTGTGCAGCAATATTCCAGCCTAGATAGAACAAGTGACCTGAAGAGTGTCATCATGGGTTTGGCCTCCCTAGTTTTGAAGGTGATGAATGTGTCTGCAGTTTTGGAATTTTCAGGTAGGGTGTTCCAGATTTTAGGGCCTTTGACATACATTGAATTTTTGTAAAGGTTTAGTCGGACACGGGGAATGTCATAGAGATGTTTGTGTCTGGTGTTGTGCCTGTGGGTTCTGTCACAACTATCAAGAAAGCGTTTTAGGTCAAGGTTAATATTGGAATTTAAGGTCCTGTAGATGTAGATTGCACAGTAGTAAGTGTGGATGTACTGAACAGGGAGTAAGTTTAGATCTATGAAGAGTGGGGGGGGGGTGTTGCCAGGGATAGGATTTAGTGATTATTCTTACTGCAGCTTTTTGTTGGGTTATTATTGGCTTTAGGTGTGTTGCTGCAGTTGAACCCCAAGCACAGATAGCATAGGTGAGGTATGGATATATAAGTGAATGGTATAGTGTGAGAAGGGCAGTTTGCGGCACATAGTATCGTATCTTGGAGAGGATCCCAACCGTTTTGGATACTTTTTTGGTTATGTGTTGGATATGGGTGCTGAAGTTCAGGTTGTTGTCGAGGTATAGGCCTAGGAATTTGCCCTCATTATGCCTGGCAATTAGAGTGTTGTCGATCTTAATGTTAATTTGCGCATCTCCTGCTCTGCTACCAAACATAATGTAGTAGGTTTTGTCAACGTTAAGCGTAAGTTTATTGGCTGTCATCCAAGTCGATATTTTGATCAGCTCCTCATTAACAATGGTGTTGAGGGTGGCAAGATTAGGGTGAGAGATGACATAAGTCGTGTCGTCAGCAAAGAGAATGGGGTTCAGGTGTCGAGATAAGTTTGGAAGATCATTGATGTATATGAGGAAGAGCAGGGGACCAAGGACACTTCCCTGCGGAACTCCAGTATCAAGTGGCTGTGTTGTTGATGCTGTGTCTTTAATGGTGACATACTGATACCTATTAGTAAGGTAAGATTTGAAATATGCAAGCGCATGGCCTCTTATACCATAATGGTCAAGTTTGTGGAGTAGGATGCCGTGGTCTACTGTGTCAAAAGCTTTTCTTAGGTCAATAAAAATTCCTAGTGGATATTCCTTGTTCCCCTATGGATTTAATGCTCACTCTCACTCTCGTTAACATTTACAAAGGTGTCTACCTGCTGCCCAGTAGTACCCAGCGCCACACATTACAATCAGCGAGGGTAATTAACTATTCCATGGCTTGGTGGCTAAAGCTCTCGTTTCACATGGCGAGTGGGTTCGATTCCTAGCGAGGGTAGAAACATTGGGCGTATTTATTTACGCCGGTTGTCTATGTTCACCCATCAGTAAAATGGGTACCTGGGTATTAGTGGACTGGTGTGGGTCGCATCCTGGGACAAAACTGACCTAATTTGCCCGAAATGCTCTGCCTGGTTTCAGACTGAGTCACAGGGGCATTGACCCCCAAAACCTTCTCCAGGTAAACTCCAGGTAATAACAAGCGGCTTTCTATATAGTAGTATGTCATTGCTGTCAGCTATGGTCTGTATACCTTGTACATGTACTGGTAGTAAATAATATTATACGTGTTATTATTATAATATTATCACAACCAAAAAAAGACCTGGATTTGATTCCTGAGCTGGGTGAGATGTATGGACAAGTCTCCTAACACCTGCTGCCCCTCTTCACCTAGTAGTAGTAGCAAATGGGTACCTGGCACCTGGGTGTTAGTTAACTATTGTGGGTAGTAACCCAGGTGAGGACACTAGTGGCAGTCAATGTTTTCATTATTTCTATTTTTATTTAACAAAATTAGAGCCAGCAGTGTGCTGCTACCCTTTTCTATATGATAGTTACAGTGGGAACAAAAGTGAACTACAGTATATTCATCACACAGGATAGGTTACATATTGTTGAAATGTCAGCCTGAGCTGGGAGAAGTCAGTAGGACAAACTGGGCAGTGACAACATTGTAAAGTAAAACGTTTACAGGCCTAGCTGACATCAATGATGCTACTACTATATAGAAAGCCCTTTGTTATGCAGATTATTATTATTATTATAATCAAGGGGGAAGCGCTAAACCCGTAGGATTATACAGCGCCCAGGGGGGGATGTGGAAGGCATTCAGACTTAATTCGGGGAACTGGAGCACAGATTCAATTCCCTAAATCAAGAGCCCCTCACCAACATCAAGGAACCTTCCATGAGGGGTTGTTATGCAGAGCACCTCTGGCAAATTAGGTAAATTTTGTCCCCAGGATGTGGTTCATACCGGTCCACTAATACCCAGGTGCCTATATTACTGATAAGTGAACATGGACAGCAGGTGTCTTAAGGAAACACGCCCAATGTTCCCGCCCATACCAGGGATCGAGCTCCCGGACCTTAGTGTGTGAAGCGAGAGCGTTGCCTACCAGGACACAATAGGAAACCAGGATCCAGCCTGGGTGGGTGTCTGTTGTGAGACAGACATGACCGCATAAACCACGAGTGACTTGTTTGTATATTTTTATTTTGGGGAAAACACTAAGCCCTGGTAATGATACAGCACCTGGGAAATGGGAAGCACTCAAGTTCAGTAATGGAAGGGAAGGATAAATCTAGTTCCTTGGATGAAGAGCCCCTTACCAACATCAAGATACCTTTTGATGGTTTCTAGTATCTAGTTAAATGCAGCTTTCTACAATTTTGTGTATCAAACTGAAGTGATTTAACCCAAGATGACCCTTCAGGAAGGTTCCTTGATGCTGGTGAAGGGCTCTTGATCCACACCCCTCAGGGAAGGTTCCTTGATGCTGGTGAGGGGCTCTTGATCTAGGGAATTGGATCAGTGCTCCAATTCCCTGAATTGAGTCTGAATACCTTCCATCGCCAGGAATCGAACCCAGACCCTCGCCGTGTGAAGCGAGAGCTTTTGCCACCAGACCGCGGGCCACCTTGGCAGAAAGGTGTTTCAATATAGTAAGCTGGTGTCAATTAAGAAATTGTAGAGGGAGTCTGCATTGAAGGTAGGATCATGAGAGTGTGGAGTGGATAAAGTAAGCCTGTCAGGGCTTTCAAGAATGTCTGAAATGAAGTTGGTGTACTCTGATAAATGGAGCAATCAGTGAAGAAATGTTGGACAGTTGGGATGACCTGACAGATGTCTTTGTCCTTAAGATGTGGGTTCTGTACTTCTTTAGCATACTCCTCTACTGTACTAGTCTCGCATATTAAGTGTGCAATATATAACCTGACTGCTAGTTGAGATTTTTGAAGTCTGTTGATGTAATTGGCAAACCCCCATGTGCAATAGAATAATAAAAATAATAATAGAAAGAGCTTAACCTATAAGGGTCATTTAGCTCTACACAGCAGAGGGGGCGAGAGGTGGATTTGTTGAAGGATGGACATCGTCAGGAATAATGGTGGTTCTGGTTGAAGTAAATTGGCGTCAGTCAAGACATCAAAATACAGTAGGACCACCATATCCAAGGGTCCGGTTTTCACGGTTTCAGTTGTCTGCGGTTTTCCCTGGCCTGAAATAACCCTTAATTTTGCTCAATAACACTGAAGTAGTGATGGTGACAGTTCTTCAAAGCCTGAGAGTAGTCATGAAGTGCTTCTCATCAGTGGAAAAAGTGCTAATTCTCGACTTTTTGTGAGTAATTTATCAATTAAACTGTATCAAAGGTATGTACGTAAACGAAAAATTACTTATATATACATGTACTATATAGAGTTCGCTACTATCCGCAGTTTCGGATATCCGTGGTAGGTCCTACTATGGTCTGCAACAAAGGTAAGGTCATCAAAGAGAAGGGCAAGCACATAAGTCAGTCATATGCAGCAAAGATTATCCTGTCTGTCCACTTTAGGTGTAGAATATATCAGCCACCATTCCCAGTGACCTTGTGTATGTCTGAGTCAGTGTTTGGCATACGTATATTAGGCATATTGTTCCATTTTTTTTCAAATTATTTTTCTCTTCAAAGCAAGACTGAACTTCTGTATACTATATTGTCATAGAAATTAAAACACTAAAATATAAATTCAGCTAAAAAATATTGTACCATTGAGAGGGTTTTAACCCTAAAACATGCATTAGAAAAATTCATATATGCAATAACTGATGCTTAATAACATACATAATGTCCAACAGGTAATGTTGATGTTGGCAGTGACAACACTGGCCGCTGATGCATTCATCTGGCCTGACTGGTTGCTTCAGCCTGCTATCAGACGCAGACCACAGGGTAATTATTGCAGTAACCTATATTCATGAGAAAATGCTAAATTTTTTTGGACCACACAATGAACAGGTAATGGAAGGTAATCAGGTTTGATCCATGGAAGGGAAGGTTAGCTCCAGTTCCTTAGAAAAGCAACTCGCCACATGGTAAGTATGACTTTGTTTCAAGGCTAGTTGCCAGCCATAATGTACACACAGGATAGATACTATTGTTATCCTCTAGACTCTGCCAAAATAAACCACAGAACATATGGTCTTCCAGACATAGAAGACAGGGGAGATATGATTCATTAACTTTTGACATACAGACCATAAGCCAAGTAAGACCATTATTCGATGATTTATTACATGACTGGAGAATGAGCAGTGCTAATTAATCTGTTTTAGTCACCTGGCCTAGGTAGGAAATGGTCAGTGCATTCAAAAAATAAAAAGTAGATCACAGGATAGGCAAGACCATAACTTCAAATATCAATAAAAAGACCACTAAGTACAAAGTACGTATTGTACCACTATTTTTTACAGGCTGACTATAAGGATGGATGCTATTATTTTATGTCTCCCAGATGCACTGTAAGAATATACTCTGATGATTTTTCTATAGCTTATTGAGAACTTAACTAATTCAGTAAATTATGTTTCTAGAGTTTAAGTATGTGCTAAGTAAGAATGAACACAAGTTAAGTGTGACCATGTGCTAGGTAAAAGTGAACATGACTAAATCACCACTAGATTATTAGCCAAGAGTAAACATCATGTATGAACAAGCCTCTTGTCATCAGGAATGAGGTCATCTCAAGGAGGGTCACAGTTCCGTCGACAAGAGCTTCACCACCCAGCCACACACAAAGTAAACAGAAGAGAGCCTCGCCAGAAAGCTACATACCCAACCAGGCAACAGTCACAGGGCCCAAACTCGGCCACCCTCACCATGGTTCGTGCTGCTACTAACCTTGGCCTTGGTGAAGACCCTGAGGTCAGTGTCCTTGCATCACTGTAGTCATAATACCTAACACAACTTAGTTAAAATTAAACATTTTTCAAGTACTTTTATGTTTAATACAGGCAGGCTCCGCTTTACAGTGTTTCACTAATACAGCGGATATTAGTTATACCCATTCTTCATTTATTCAGACTACCTACAATAAATACATTCACCACTCGCTATAAGCTATAGCTGAAAATATTTCAAGGTAAGTAATGTCTCCATGGGAAAGTGGAACAGAATTCTTCCTCCGTATGCCATGCATGTCGTAGAAAGCGACTAAAATGCCGGGAGCAAGAGGCTAGTAACCCCTTCTCCTGTATATATTACTAGAGTTAAAAAGAGGAACTTTCATTTTTCATTTGGGCCACCCTGCTTCGGTGGGATACAGCTGGTTCGCTGAAGAAGAAAAAAAAAGAAGTAATGTGTGTAATGTATATGCATTTTTTAGGCCTATTTCTGTTGTTTGCTTAATATCTGATAGTGTAATGTTATCAGGCTTTTATATGCATTTGAAAGTGAAAAAAGGCCATGATTCACTTTACAGCAGTAGCCTGGAACCTAACCTGCTGTATAAGCAGGGCCCTCCTGTATATACAATAGATATTTTAACATTTTATTTAGTTAACTTGTGAATTAAGATTTTATATTTTCAAGATTGTGCTAATCTGTGTAAAGAAAGAATTTTATGTGATTGAACCCGAGTCAGCCAGCATGCTGCCTTGTTGACCCAGAGTCAGACTCGCATGATTCCTTGTTTACACAACCTACTACCTTCTAACAAGCTGTTAATGAAAGATTTATTATTCAGTTCACCCGTCAGCTGTGCATGACAACGGATGTGTGCCCATATTCATGGCAGTGGATAGAAAGCAACATGCTGAGAGCCATTGTCAGGTGGTCACTGCTCAGATAGGTACCTTGGTCTTTAAAAAAAAATAAAAAAATTTCTTTTTTCCAGTTTTTTTTTTCCCTTCTCAGTATTAATAAAAGCAAATAATAAAGTTTAATATTAAGAGCATTAAAGAAACTAAATAATTGGTATATATTTTTATTCTCATACACAGTTTAAAGCAAATGTACAGCAATAATAAATATATATATATATATATATATATATATAGATAGATGTATATATACATATACAGCCTTTCCTCACTTAGCGACGTACTCATTTACTGACCACTTGGACTTGCGACCAGCCCTCCAACCAGTATGCAAACCTAAATTATGTACGTATATTAGAGCTGATTTCCTCTATTACACTACTGTATAAACATTTAAAAATAAACCAGGAATGTTATAAATGGTGCAAGGGTAACATTAAAAAAATATCTAAAGATGGTTGACACAAACCCACTACCAGTATGGTATGCTAGTCGCTTAACGACCATTTCACTTACTGACCTACTCTTAGGAATGGAACCCCGTCATTAAGCAAGGAGAGGCTGTATATATATATCATGAAAGTTACCAAGTACATTATTATTACTAGATACTGTAGTCAGAGGGAAGCACTATATCCATAGAGGCCTTGCAGCACTTGGGAAATAGGAGGTAATTAGGTTTGATCCAAGGAAGAGAAGGGTAGGTAGTATATGTATGCCTAGTAGTTTTACAAAACCCATACAGTATTTGGCACAGCATTTTGGGTAAATCTCAGGCTTAAAACTGCAATTTAAAAGGATTAAGTTATAAGTAAAATGACCATTACAGGTTTAATACTTTGTGAATATATTAGTACATACTACATTATTATTATAATAAAAAAGAAGCGCTAAGCCACAAGGACCATACAGCGCTGCAGGGCAGGAAGGAAGCGAGGGCATCAGGTGGCAAAAGGGAGATGGATGAGTAATAGGTTACGGATAACAGCGGGGTAGTGGATGGTGAAAGGGGAAAGGGCAGCAAGAGACTGAACTAGAAAGGGCTGAGGGAGTGCAAAAAGTATCATCAGAGTTTGTGGAGTAAATCAGTCGTTGTCAAGAAGTCAATGAGAGAGTCAGGATTAAAGGAGGGTCCATCAGCAAGAAGGGAAGGTAAAGAGAGAGTAGTAGAACGAAGACGACGGAGGTAAATTCTGCGTGCTCGTTGATAGAGAGGGCAGTCTAACAGAATGTGGCTAATCGATACTGGAACTTGGCACTGCTCACAGAGAGGAACAGGGTGCCTCTCCATGAGATACCCATGAGTAAGACGAGTGTGGCCAATGCGAAGGCGGGGAGAGAGTGGTCTCCCAACCTCGGCACTGATGACAAGAAGACTGCCAGTAACCTATGCTCGGTTTAATAGAATGAAGTTTGTTACCGAGCAGAGTTGACCAACGTTATTGCCAACGGGTGCGAAGGTGGGTAGCTATTGCAGCAAAATAGTCCAGAAATGGAACACCTCGATAGGAAATTGGTAGGTCATGAACTGCTGACCGCGCAGCAGTGTCTGCCTGTTCATTGCCCTGTACGTCGACATGACCAGGGACCCAACAAAAAACAATATCTTTGTTTGGTAGAGATATGGCGTAGCCAAAATTTGGATACGGAGAACTAGGGGGTGAGATGTATCAAATTTTCGTATAGCCTGTAGAGCACTAAGGGAGTCTGAGACTACCACAAATGATGACACAGGCATAGATGCGATACGAATAAGTGCTGTAAGAATGGCATACAATTCAGCAGTAAAAATGCTAGCCGAAGATAGTAAATGCCCCTGCACGACGCTGTCCGGAAACACTGCTGCGAATCCGAAGCCGTCTGAAGACTTAGAGCCATCTGTGTACACAGCGGTGGCATGAGAATGGGAGTGGAAGTGATCAAGAAAAAGAGAGCGGGAAGCCACCGTAGGCAGTTGAGCTTTCGAGCAGGGAGTGAGAAATTATTATTATTATAATCAAAAAGAAGCACTAAGCCACAAGGGCTATACAGCAGGGAGTGAGAAAGAACAGACCCGAACAGCTGGAACTTCCCAGGGGGGTAGGGGAAAGTGAGATGCTACATAAACATATAAAGGTGGTAACTGAAGGGAAGACAAGAGTGAATGTAGGCGAAGAGAAAAGGGACGGAGCAAACAGGGGCGGCGAACGAATAAAGAATGTCTACTAATATCAGTGACCATTCTATAAATGGAAGGATTGTGGAGATCGTGAGAGCATACATAGTAGTGAAGGCAATGGGCATCACGGCGATCAGACAAGGATGGAACATTCGCTTCTGCATAGAGGCTCTCAACAGGGGAAGAGCGAAAAGCACCAAGGCACAAACGTAATCCTTGGTGATGGATAGAGTTAAGGCTAGAGAGAGTAGCAGGAGAGGCCGCTGAATAAATCTGGTCACCATAATAGTTTTGATAAAACGAGGGCTGAATGTAGGCGAAGCAGAGTTCGACGATCAGCTCCCCAGGAAAGATGAGCAAGGGTTTTAAGAAGGTTTAGCCGGCTGTGACAAGTTGCCTTCAGAGAGGTAATGTGAGGTTTCCAGGATAACCTACGGTCAAAGAGAAGGCCTAGAAACCTGACTGTATCACGTTCGGGGATACGGGAGCCATAGAGATACAAAGGATGATCGGAGATGACAGAGCGTCTAGTGAAAGTAATTTGGTGAGTTTTGGTACTTGAAAATTTAAACCCATGCGTGGTGGCCCAAGTGGAAACACGGTCGACCGCATGCTGGAGAGAAACTGCAATGAGATGACAGTCAGCTCCTGCACAAGCAATAGCGAAGTCATCAACATAGAGTGATGACCAAATATTGGGTGGAAGAACAGAGGCCAAATCATTTATAGCAAGGAGAAAAAGTGTTGTGCTTAGAACACATCCCTGAGGGACACCTTTAGCTTGGACGAAGTCCGGGGAAAGAACATTATTGACTCGAGCACGGAAATGTCTGTCAGTTAAAAAGTTCTTAAGGAAGGATGGTAGATTGCCTCGGAGGCCTAAGGAGTGGGCCTGGGCCAAAATATTATACCTCCAAGTTGTCATATGCCTTCTCGAAGTCAAAAAATATGGCAATAACTGAGTGATTATTCGCAAAGGCATTACGAACATACGTATCCAAGCGTAGTAAGGGGTCTATGGTAGAACGACCCTTACGAAAGCCATATTGACTTACGGAGAGACTGTTGTGTGTGTCTAAATACCACATTAAACGTCGATTTACGAGACGTTCCATCACTTTGCAAACTGCACTAGTAAGAGCGATGGGACGATAGTGGGAGGCATGTCCTGTAGTACCCGGTTTACGGAAAGGGAGAACAATGGCAGATTTCCACAGCTGGGGAAGAACTCCTTGTGCCCAAATAAGATTGAAGAGGTGTAAGAGGACTACAAGGGCTGACCGATGTAAATGTTGTGACATACGAATATGAATGTCGTCAGGCCCAGCTGCCGATGATCGGCAAGCTGAGAGCGTTGCCTCTAGCTCTTGAAGTGTAAAAGGCACATTATACTGTTCTTCTCTGAGAGAAGAAAAGTCCAAGGGTACTAACTCTCTGGCAGACTTTGAGGAAAGAAACGAGGGGCCTAGATGGAGCCCCCGGGAAATACGGACCAGATGTGTGCCAAGTTCAATGGTAACGTCGAGAGGGTTTGCTACATCAACACCAGCGACCCGTAGAACAGGAGCCGGGTCAGGAGAGTATTTACCACTCAATTTCCTCACTTTTTTCCAGACTGCACTCATAGAAGAAGCAGAGGTGATGGTGGAAACAGTCTCGCCAACAAGTGCGTTTAGCTTCACGGATGACACGGCAAGCGATCACACACTTCTGCTTAAAATCAAGAAGTCTCTCAGCGGTTCTATTGTACCGGTGCCTGCCCCATGCAGCACGTTTCAAACGTACTGCACGAGCACAAGCAGGAGACCACCAAGGCACGCACTTCTGAGAATGCCTGCCTGAGGTTTGGGGTATAGAATGAGAAGCTGCGGTAGAAACTGACGTCGAGAAGAGGTGTAGGAGCTCATCAATGGAGGATGAAGAAGGAACCTCACTAAAAGCAGTGAGGTGTGAGTAAAGATCCCAATTTGCCCGATCAAATTGCCAGCGAGGGCTACGGAAAGGTGGTGAACAGGAAGGAGAAGAATGATTGGAAAATGATCGCTGTCATGTAAGTCCGGTAGAACAGACCAGGTGAAGTCTAGTGCAGTGGAGGAAGAGCAGACTGATAAATCGATGCAAGAGAGAGTATGAGTACGAGGATCAAAATGGGTGGGAGTACCCGTATTTAAAACATGGAGGGGGTGAGAGGCGAGAAAAGCCTCCAACTGGATGCCACGCGAGTCACAATGAGACCATCCCCAGAGGAAATGGTGGGCGTTAAAATCACCAAGTAACAGAAGTGGTGGTGGTAAGGATGAAATAAGAAAGGCAAAGTCTGGGATAGAAAATGATCGAGAAGGAGAGAGATATAAAGAACATATTGTAAACCACTTATTCAAGTGGATACGGGCTGCAGTGTAATGCAGCGAGGTATGGACAGATAGTTGACAGTACGGAATATCATTGTGTAGAAGAAGGGCACTTTCATTAAAGGTCCCATCTGAGAAAGGATCTGAAGAATACAATAAATTATAGCCTGAGATAGGTTGGAAAACAGCAGAGTGTAATTTTGGTTCTTGTAAGCAAGCACCAACAGGGGAAAACCTGGAAAGCAACATCTGAAGCTCGCCCCAATTACCCCTGAGGCCGCGGATATTCCACTGTAAATAGGCCATGATTGGCGATGAAGAAAATACCAGGAATCCGTAGGGAAAGGCACCTACGGACTAGAGGGGTTAGAAAAGTCAACGTGTGGTGGCATTGGAAGACGTTCAAGCAGCGAAGGAACGGAGCGTTGCGAAGAATGGGGTTGTGAAGATGGAGGAGAGGGAAGAGAAGGAACAGGAAGTGAATCAGTGTCCATTGAAGGTTTAGTCTCTGCAATATTTTCTGAAATGGCTTCAAGTGTTTCTGAATTCAAAGATGGATGGGAGACCATATTGGAGATAGAAGGAGGAGGGTGAGTAAAGATTGGGACAGGAATGGACTGTACCAAAGTAGAGGGGGAGGGAAGAGTGTAAGGGACTGGAGATGAAGTGTGGGGGGGACAGAAGAGGCAGAAACCTGGGAGGTGGCAGAAGAGGGAGAAACTTGGGAGGGGACGGGGGTGGAAGGCATCGTACGAGGAGGAGGGTGAACCTCCACACTTGTAATAGAGCCAGAGAGAGGAGAAGAACTAGGTACAGAGACTGGAAAGGTAAAGTGTGGAGGTGGAAGAAGGGAAGGAAGGGGCAAAGAAGATTTGAGCAATGTGGATTTTTTGGACTTCTGAGAAGTAGAGGGGAGATTGGTATTAGGTGTCGTACGAGGTCTTGTCGATACTGGGGCTTGTGAGGAAGGACGCGAAGGTGTGAGAACAGACCGAGTTGTAGTCGGGACGTCAGAGCAAAGGACAGCAAAAGGATTAGATGCCGGAGTGGCTATGGGAGGGGTAACAACAGAGGAGGCTGCAGAAGATGGGACCCCAGAAGTGGGGGGGGATGTTTTGAAACACGAGAATAAGAAACACGGGGTAGTCTCCCTTGGAGGCGGAGATGAGTAACTGCCATAGCATAAGGGAGACCTTCTGCCTCTTTGAGGCAACGGATTTCACGTTCATTTAAGTAGACCTGGCAATGGCGGGAGTACGAAGGGTGAGCTTCATTACAATTAAGGCAAGATGGAGGTTGACTGCAAGATGTATTAGAATGGTCGTCGGCACCACAGACTGGGCATTCGGCCATAGATCTGCAATATTTCGCTGGGTGACCAAAACGCCAGCAATTTCTACACTGTTGCGGTGTAGGTATCATCTTTCGAACTTGTAACCGATGTCCCGCGACATATACAGAGGACGGGAGTTCTCGGCTGTCAAAAGTTAAACGAGCCACATTGCAAGGGTAACGTCTCCGCCCACAGGCAGGAAGGACATAAGTGTCTACTTTGAGGATTGGGAGATCCTGGAGTTCCAGCTGTTCAAGAATGTCATTGCCACATGACTGGAAATTCTGTTGGACTATGGTATGGGGCAGAATGACAGTACCACTACAAGAATTGAGAGAAAGATGTTTTTCGATAGTGATAGGAGTAGTATCGATATTCGAAAGGAAAGAAAGATCATGAGCTTGGGTAGCATTCTGGACAGTGACGATGCACGTACCGCTCTTGAGAGCATGAAATGAAATATCTCTACCAACGTGACGCAGGAGCGCTTTGCCAATACTATGGTCAGAAAGGTAGGCAGAAGAAGTCGGTCTTAAAGAATTTAGTCCATTGTGTGGTCTGAAACTGAGCGTGGAGAGGGAGTGCTTGACGTGTCGGTCTTTTCCGAGTAGAATGGGAAGGTAACGAAGGAGCATCATCAGGAGATTGACGTTGGCGTTTAGGAGTAGGACCGGAGTTGGGCCGGCGTGAAATGGGCGGGCGATTCGAAAACTGCCGTACCGTAGAGGGAGAAGCCGGAAGCATAGTCAAAGGAGAGCGGAGTTCAGACAAATCGAAGGAGTCAGTCGAAGGCCCGGTACCTGAAGCGGGTGAGGAAACAGCACCAGCAAGAACTACAGGGGCATCAGGAGTGTCCGAAGAGTGGTCTAAACACAAGGCAGGGTCAGAATGGGGTGCGGTATCAAGAAGGGGCCCGGGGGTAGTGGGTTCATGGATTGGGTTCTCCATGGCTTAGGTTACTCCTTTGCTTTTTGTTTTTTAAGAAAAAAAAAGAAAGAAGAAAAGAAAAAAAGAATAAAAAAAGGGGGAGCGGGGAGGAATAGTTCCCAGGAGGAATGAAAGGGCCGGAAATCTCCCTCCGCGCCCAAGAGGACCTCAGCACCGCTAGTAGCGCAGATGCAGCATGGAACCCGTGCCATACCCTACCCTTCATCCCAGTAAACCAGCAATCCGGGATAGCAACCTCACATCTGCCGAGCTACCTCGGTGGACAAAAGAGAGGGCGGCCGGATATCCGCCACAAAGCATACCTCCTTCGGCCACCACCCCCGGAATCCGAAAGGTGGCTTCCAGAGATACACCCGTCGCCCGAAAGACACCCAAAGCTACTCCGGGATACCGGAGAGGGATCGGGACATCCCCAGGCGATCCAGATTCCACGGCAAACTACGCCACCGCCAAGAACCTCAACGGAATGGGATGGACCCCGGTATCCTTTCCTCTACCTAGGAACTAGCGCGCCTGTGGAAGAAATCCCAAAGGCCAAAAAGAGGAAGGGCAAAAGGGAGGGGTGGGGAGGAGGAAAGGAAAAAGGGGAGGATGGGATAGGGGAGGGGAGATTGGGGGGTAATTAGGTTCGGTCTGAGGAAGAAGACCGACAGGTCTAATTCCTCAGACCAAGAGCCTCTTCACCACGCCAAGGAGCCCCCCTTGAAGAGGAGTACATACTACAGTAATGTATTCTATATATTAAATGTTCAATGAGCATGTAGGAAAGTACATTTTACTATAATTTTTGTAGATTGTTACATATATATATACAGTGGACCCCCGGTTAACGATATTTCTTCACTCCATAAGTATGTTCAGGTGCCAGTACTGACCGAATTTATTCCCATAAGGAATATTGTGAAGTAGATTAGTCCATTTCAGACCCCCAAACATACACGTACAAACGCACTTACATAAATACACTAACATAATTGGTCGCATTCGGAGGTAATCGTTATGCGGGGGTCCACTGTATATATATATATTATACTGTATATACATTATATGTAGGAGTAACATCAGTAATATGGTGGTCTGGTTATAAAATGCCAGGAACGATAAACAGAATTGTAATATTTAATAATAACAGTTTTCTTGTTACACATTTCCTTCTTCGTAGTGTAGGTAATACATATCAAAGTTTTCTTAGGTACACGATTCAGGTACAACTTATACTAAGTAGGGTCCTTCAAGCCAATGTTGATTGGTAGTTAATTGTGTAAAGATACCTAACTGGATAAATCAAAGTTGACATAGCAACTAAAACGGAGGATTTTATTTGTTTTTTTATTAAGTCAGGAAAGTGCAATGAAAGAACCAGGGGAAGCTCTGAGGAGAGAAAAAGTAAGTCTGATAATGATTTAGAATGTTGCATTAAGTTGGGTTAATGTCTAGGCAGTGTTGATTATTGCAGGATGAAAGTTAGAATACTGTAGCTGAAACAATTCACAACTATCCCACAATTTAGAGTGGATACCTCAGACTACATTTAAGTCTCTCTTGGAACATCAATTTGAAATGTTTAAAGTTCCCTCTACAAATTATGGGCTTGTGAGTTTGTTTTAATACTTTCTTCTTTACAAAGGATGAATATTTAATATTAAATTTAAAATTATTATTAAAAAAAATATGAATAATTATACTGTACCGTACATCATGTACTGAAGGAAGAAGAATTTATTATTTAAAAAATATATATTTAAATATATAAATATATAAAGGGGACAAAAGAGATTGTAAAAATTATAGAGGAATAAGTTTACTGAGTATACCAGGAAAAGTATACGGTAGAGTTATAAATGAAAGAATTAGAGGTAAGACAGAATGTAGAATTGCGGATGAGCAAGGAGGCTTCAGAGTGGGTAGGGGATGTGTAGATCAAGTGTTTACATTGAAGCATATATGTGAACAGTATTTAGATAAAGGTAGGGAAGTTTTTATTGCATTTATGGATTTAGAAAAGGCATATGATAGAGTGGATAGGGGAGCAATGTGGCAGATGTTGCAAGTTTATGGAATAGGTGGTAAGTTACTAAATGCTGTAAAGAGCTTTTATGAGGATAGTGAGGCTCAGGTTAGGGTGTGTAGAAGAGAGGGAGAATACTTCCCGGTAAAAGTAGGTCTTAGACAGGGATGTGTAATGTCACCATGGTTGTTTAATATATATATAGATGGGGTTGTAAAAGAAGTAAATGCTAGGGTGTTCGGGAGAGGGGTGGGATTAAATTATGGGGAATCAAATTCAAAATGGGAATTGACACAGTTACTTTTTGCAGATGATACTGTGCTTATGGGAGATTCTAAAGAAAAATTGCAAAGGTTAGTGGATGAGTTTGAGAATGTGTGTAAAGGTAGAAAGTTGAAAGTGAACATAGAAAAGAGTAAGGTGATGAGGGTATCAAATGATTTAGATAAAGAAAAATTGGATATCAAATTGGGGAGGAGGAGTATGGAAGAAGTGAATGTTTTCAGATACTTGGGAGTTGACGTGTCGGCGGATGGATTTATGAAGGATGAGGTTAATCATAGAATTGATGAGGGAAAAAAGGTGAGTGGTGCGTTGAGGTATATGTGGAGTCAAAAAACGTTATCTATGAAGGCAAAGAAGGGAATGTATGAAAGTATAGTAGTACCAACACTCTTATATGGATGTGAAGCTTGGGTGGTAAATGCAGCAGCGAGGAGACGGTTGGAGGCAGTGGAGATGTCCTGTCTAAGGGCAATGTGTGGTGTAAATATTATGCAGAAAATTCGAAGTGTGGAAATTAGGAGAAGGTGTGGAGTTAATAAAAGCATTAGTCAGAGGGCAGAAGAGGGGTTGTTGAGGTGGTTTGGTCATTTAGAGAGAATGGATCAAAGTAGAATGACATGGAAAGCATATAAATCTATAGGGAAAGGAAAGAGGGGTAGGGGTCGTCCTTGAAAGGGTTGGAAAGAGGGGGTAAAGGAGGTTTTGTGGGCGAGGGGCTTGGACTTCCAGCAAGCGTGCATGAGCGTGTTAGATAGGAGTGAAGGGAGATGAATGATACTTGGGACCTGACGATCTGTTGGAGTGTGAGCAGGGTAATATTTAGTGAAGGGATTCAGGGAAACCGGTTATTTTCATATAGTTGGACTTGAGTCCTGGAAATGGGAAGTACAATGCCTGCACTTTAAAGGAGGGGTTTGGGATATTGGCAGTTTGGAGGGATATGTTGTGTATCTTTATATGTATATGCTTCTAAGCTGTTGTATTCTGAGCACCTCTACAAAAGCAGTGATAATGTGTGCGTGTGGTGAAAGTGTTGAATGATGATGAAAGTATTTTCTTTTTGGGGATTTTCTTTCTTTTTTTTGGGTCACCCTGCCTCAGTGGGAGACGACCGACTTGTTGGAAAAAAAAAAAAAAAAAAAAAAATTATTTAAATAAACATTAATGTTGAATTTGGTTGTTCCTGTATGACTTTACATTTCACCTTTAAAAGATAGTTATAAAAGTATAATGTCTCAAATAAAAATCTTTACCTTGTAAATAATCAGTGTACAGTATGTATATATTTTTTTTTAAATAAATAGAGAAGATTATTGTTAGAGAAAAGCCTGAGGTTAACTATATTTTGATACAAGACTTAACCTTGGTAAGATGATCAGTAATAAAGTTGATAACTTGCTCATTTGGAACTCTGAACCTATTTTCCTACAAAATTAATATAAAGGATGATGTTTCCTGCAGGTCAGTTTCAGAACACAATGATTGAAATGTTAATGTTAGAATAATTATGATGGTGCTGGTATACAGTATTGGTCTGCCTTGTGCTAATTCATGCTAAGACATTACTTCTTATGAAGAGATTCAGGGAAACCAGCAGGCTGGACACAAGTCCTGGAGATGGGAAGTACAGTGTCTGCACTCTGAAGGAGGGGTGTTAATGTTGCAGTTTTATAACTGTAGTGTAAGGCACCCCTCTGGCAAGACAGTGATGGAGTGAATGATGTTTTTATTTTTCGTGCCACCCTACCTTGGTGGGAATCGGCCAGTGTGTTAATAAAAAAAAAAAAAAAAATCTTAAGAAGTAATGTCTTGAGAATTTTACTTGTTCAGCTTGAAACTTTTATGGTCAGAACTGCACACTGGCATTTATAATATGCTTACTGATCAACATTTCTTAAGTTGCACATAGGACTGTAAGAAGTTTGTAATGTGGGGAGTATTTGTATTATATTTTTATTACCCTTTATATTATTTAGTTATAATCTATTATCAGGTTTGTTAACAGTGCACAATGCAAGTTGCCAAAAAAATGTTAAGCCTTGGATAAATTTGTACCTATCCATAGGCTCATGAATACAGATGTTTAAGATGCTTATATTGCTGAATGACCCACATGGGCTTAGTCTATGGAATTTTTTTTTTTTTTTTAATCTGAAGGATTATCATCAAAGTGTTTAAGCCATGTGATTCTTTCAGTGCTGTAATCATACTATGCTGTGCATGGTATCTTAACACTAGAGAGAGAGAGAGAGAGAGAGAGAGAGAGAGAGAGAGAGAGAGAGAGAGAAAGGTAAGATAGTACATATATGACTGAAGCCATGCTTAAAACTGAACTTCATAATTGGCAGAAGTGAATGCAATGCACACTGTTGTATAAAAATGGCACATTTACAGCTCAGGACATTTAATAAAGGAAATGTTTTGCCATGAGTGGCTTCTTCAGTTCCAATACAGAATTTGCTAAAACAGGCTAATATAGGGTAAACAGTGCAGTGACCTGAATCAAAAGTGAGGTGAGGCGAGGCAGGAGTATGTCAAATTGCAGAAAATTTGTTAGACAAATATATAAGTGAGTGGTTGGATTTGAGCAGGAACTGTTTAGCATGGGCCAATATGCCAGCTGCATAGCTTCTCCATGCATAGATTCACCATCACATGAACACACTGAATAAGACTTTTAGCCAAAAATTTGGAAACACTGAAGCTTCCAGACCTTTGCAGGATAGTGTCAGTTGTGGTAATTAACACAGCTTCCAGCAACTTCCACCTGTCTGTTGTTTTCATGGATGACTAGTTGTGCTTCACTAAACTTCATTATATATTAACTTGTTTTAGTTTGCTCTGTATTAGGACTAAAGAAGTCACCTCTGGCAAAGCGTTTCCTTTAATAAATGTCCTGAACTCTACATGTGTCCTTTTCAGTTTGTTTGAATCGCCAAACCTTTTACAACCAATACATACTGTCAGTATGTTGTGGTCATTGAACAGAAGTGTATACGTGTAAAATTCAGGGTACGTTATGCACCCACATTCATTTCTAAAATTTAATTTTCAAAGAACTCCCACAACCTTTCAGTCATTTGTTGGATATCCGAGTTAAAGCTTGAAGCAACACTACAAAGAAAACAAAACACCTAACCAACAAGTTAAACCTTTCAAGTTTTGGCTTACAAACCAGGTGGTAGGTAAGACACATGGGCAACAGTTAGGCAACTTTATTCTGAAACGTTTCACCTACATAGGTGAAACGTTTCGGAATAAAGTTGCCTAACTGTTGCTCATATGTCTTGCCTACCAACCTGTTGGTATTGTATACCATTTTAATATTTACAAACCAGTTATTTGGAACTTGGAACCTGTTTTCCCATAAGACTAATATAGCATAAAGAATTCAGGTCCAGACATTTGGTACTGCAGATCAGCATTGATACACCAAATATTTATTAAGTATTTTTGGAAGGCAAGTCATAAAATAACAGAATTGACCACAGATACCTTCAAATATTAGTAATAAGAATACAGTACTTTGCTTGTTACTCATTTGCTTTTTGTATAGTTCATATCTAATATCCATCAAACATTTTTGTTATTAGGTACATAATTTCAGGTACAATTTTTTATTCTAAGCACCACTGTTTGTAACTTACGCATTTATCACTAGGAGAGTATGTATTTTATAAATATCTGGAGCATAAATGTTAACATACAGAGCAGTAGTTTCATAGTAGTGTATATTATATATAATCCCTAAAATACAACATAACCTTGTTAATAATGGCAGAACTGTTTTATAAATTATTATAAAATATCACACACATTTATAGTTTATATTCAAAGAATATTCAGTGTTGAAAAAGTACCACAGACATTAAACCATTACATAAATACACTGAAAGATATGTTCTGGATATCGCCTTGTAATGTAAATAGCATGTGAAAGTTAATATTTACAATTTGTCACCAATAACTACTTGGCACTTTTAGAAAGTTTCCATGCAGACAAGCGTGCTTTACTCTCCAAACTCCCAAGAAAATGTCACAATATCCCATAATTCTGTTATACTATGTTTTTATGCATACAAATTCCTATATTATATACACATTTGAATAAAAATTGTTTAAAACTTCTTTTCAAAATAGACTAGCTTTAATACCTCTGTATTCTTTTGCAAGAGTGGTATAAGATTTCATTCCCTTTAGACATAAATTTTCATTATGTGCTATATACACTTTTACTTTAATACATATATACATATAGTCTAATGTTGTTCTATGCAAATTGGCTCAGGATAGTCATCATTGCAAGACAAATCTAGCTCCTTTCCCATCTACTAGATTTTTCTACATCTGTGGTCAAATCAAGACTAGTTGAAGATGGTCAATGCCCATCTGGCTGAACAGAGCTACTGTCACAGGAATAAACATGCACCTTTTAATTCCATAGCAACAAATTCAAACTTATTACAGTAACACGCTCCTCACTGAAAACCCTTCCTCTGATGCAGACTGGCTTTAATAAACTAACCTATTGCACCAACTTAAATCTGTTTTCCTGTAGCACTAACCTCCCACCTCCACTAGCCCCTAACCTTGACACATTCTACCTCTGCACATCCCTCCCAGCAGAGCTGTGACCTTTATGGGTTTGGTGCTTAAACTGATTATATTATTACAGTAATGTGTACTCAGGATCACAGTTCCATTTCATTACAATATTTTACAGTATTTACTCAGAATTATAATTGCAACTTAAGCACAAACATGCTCAGTAGACACATTTACTCCAAGTCCAGAGTTGAGTCTTCATATGCCTCGGTGAAGTAAGAAAAACTTGCTAACAAATAAGATTAACATTACCAGACAGTGTAATATGTTATTTCTAACTTCATGATATAATACAGCATTGGAAGGATGACTATGTATGATTTAAATACACATTAAGAAAAATTTCTCAAGTACAGACATACCCTCCTAAATAATGACCAGTAATATTTCCAAAAATATAACTGACTGATTTTATCTTAAGATTTTTAGGGAAATAAGCTTCTTACACTATTCTTTCAATTCTCTTGAGGCCACGGTATGAAATTATATTGGTGGTTGAACCCAGAGTTTCAGATCTGCTACTAATCTAAACTTGCATGCCGCCGACCTGTGGGAAGAGCAGCAGAGTTACCAAGATTGTCTTGCAATACTACTGCCAGCACCTGCATCTTTAATCTATTTCAGCAACTGCCAATCTGATGTTTCTTGATAATCTACATTTATTCCTTGAGATGTACTGTATATACTACCCTCTCTATTCTACATTTATATAGGAACAGCAGGTAGTGTACTGCTAGGGCTGTTAATATTGTTTTATGAAGGATATAGCTGAGCAAACATGAGTTGTAGTAGTGTAACATTCAGCTGTAGTTATGCATTATTTTATTATTACATCACTCCATACACCACCACCAATATTGGTGTTGCATAACACTGGTCATCAAAGACATAAGTCACACAAAACTGGTCACTCACTAAATATAGGGGTCACATAATGTTGGTTGTTAAATTTGAGTAACAAAGAAATTCAGGTAAAAAAATACATGTGCAACTAATGTGACATTTGCACGTGTGTCCTTTTACTTAACATACTATTGGTAATTCTACTAATATCATTACTTAAAAAAAAATACTGCCTACATTCAAAGGTGTACAAACACACACAATGTTGCACATGACCACTTCCAAGTGTGAGCATGTTAGATATGAGTGGCAAAAAGTGGTTTTTATGGTGATATGCTGTTGAAGTGTGATTATTATTAAAATCTAAACTAACCACTAAACCACCAGGGCCATACAATGTTGGAGTATGAGCAAGGTAACATTTAAAAGGGATTCAGAAGAAACTCGTTAGCTGGACTTGAATCCTGGAGATGGAAAGTACAGTGCCTGCACTTGGTATAAGGGATGGCAATGCTGCAGTTCAGAGGGCCATCTGACTGTGATGCCAGAATGATTCTGGCAAAACAGTGATTGAGTGACAATGCAAGTACATCAGCTTTTTCAGATAAACCTGCATAAGTGGGAAATAACCAGTGTTAAAATATTTTATTTCTTTAATTTGCTTGCCTGGGGCCCAATCCTTACTCCCACAGGATGCGAATAGGGTAACTACTATCCATGGGATGAGAATGGGGTGACTGCTACCCACAGGATGGGAATGTGGTGACTACTACCCATAGGATGGGAATGGAGTAGCCACCACACACGTGATGGATATGGGGTGACAACATCCCATCCCATAGTGGCTATGGGGGTAACTACCTCCCACAGGATGTGTATATGGCATAATAAATTTGTGAAACTATTACAACAATCTAAATCAAAAATTTTTTTCAAAACATACATGAATGCAGTATAAATTGAAAAGTGTAGTGTGCACAGCATTTAGGGCAAGGATTAAAACTGATTAACCCATTACCTGTCCAAAGGTACATCTACGTTCTTGCTGCTAGCGCTTCAAACATAGATCTACGTTTTATTTTCCCTGCCTCCAAATTTGGCATGACTGGCCTAAGATGCTTGATCAGCACAGAATGGGTCTTAACCCTCAGTGTGTGCAGTATTAAAAAAATCTGGGACCACTTAGTACCTTCTGGGAGCACCAGTTCAATTGAGCACTAGCTAGAGCAAACAGCACAGCAAACACCAAAGATTCACTGATATCATGTCATATTAACACTCCCCTTTTAAGAGGAGAGTGTCATCCTGCCAGAATGTCCTACAACCTATGCCCTAAATAAAAAGAAAAAATTCTGTAACTGTAATTTCGGTGGCTGGCTGATTGGCTGTCTCTATCTCCACCTATCTATCTCTTTGTCTCTATCTCACAGGAACACATATGTAAATACAATTATACATAGTGTAAATTACCTAGGCTAACCCCAAAAATCCAGACCAAAGTGCTATACTGTGCTTGTAGATAGTGATCGTGTGTAATACCAGTTGGTTCATGAGCAAAATAAAGCGAAGGCTCATCAAATGTCACCACTGTCATTAGTGGAGTGAAGAGATAAGACAATGCTCATCAAATGTCACCACTGTCATTAGTGAGGTGATAAGCTCATCAAATATCACCATTGTCAGCAGTGGAGTGATAAGATGAGTGACACACTCTTACATCATGCTTCAAGGGAACTTATTATTATTATTATTATTATTATTATTATATACTTCCGTGTATCCAAAACATTGCTGGGACCTATAAATGCTATGTATATACGTATTTCTAGACAATAGTACGTGACTAAGGTAGGTAAAAATGTTCACCTGTCACTGTGTTTGTGATTATTTGAGTACTATTTCAGTACCTAATATTAGTGTCAGAACAAAGATTGACTATCAAATCACAAGAACTACTATAAATTGTAATTATCAGAACATAAAAATTATATAAAATAATATAAAAACAAGATAAAAAGGTATATCGGCAGGACTCAATGCCATCAGATGAGCATCAAGTGCCAACTTCACGGGCTCATATCTCGGCAAGTACTGACACTAAAATTTTTTTTATACTATGACACGTAGAAAAATCAACTCTTTATTTCTATAAAAAAAATTTATCAAAAGATTTGGTGCGCTGGGCGAGAGAATGTAGATCTACGTTTGGACAGTTAACAGTTAATAGTGAACTAAAAATTTAGTGCTCTGTTATAAAAATAACAATTGAAGCAAAAAGTTAACACAGATGCAGATTTCGTGTTTGTAAGTCTAGTAAAAAGTATTCAAGATACAGTAGTTAAAAATCATAGTAAAATTATAAATTACAATATATTACTCACTAAAATTAAAATTTTAATTGACAAGGTAGAAAAGGTTGAATGGTAGTTTTGAAATTCCAACAGACTACCATAGTGTCAAATTCCATATTTAATAATAAAAATTTTAACTAAAAAGTTAGAGTATAGAATGGGAGTTTTTGAACTTAAAATAATTTGCTTCAGGGAGATACACAGAGTAAATATAATTGAACTAATTAAACATACATTTCAAGTTCATAATTCATATAGTCGGACTTGAGTCCTGGAAATGGGAAGTACAATGCCTGCACTTTAAAGGAAGGGTTTGGGATATTGGCAGTTTGGAGGGATATGTTGTGTATCTTTATACGTATATGCTTCTAAACTGTTGTATTCTGAGCACCTCTGCAAAAACAGTGATTATGTGTGAGTGTGGTGAAAGTGTTGAATGATGATGAAAGTATTTTCTTTTTGGGGATTTTCTTTCTTTTTGGGTCACCCTGCCTCGGTGGGAGACGACCGACTTGTTGGAAAAAAAAAAAAAAATTACAATTCTTAAAACCATTTGGTAGCTATTCTTCATTTTTGGCCCTTTTATTTGCACATTTTCTGCAGTGATTCAGCCAAACACACAAACTTTCAAAAGGGGTATTTGTTTCAAGAAAGATGGCAGGTAGGATGCCTGTGTGTTTGGTTATAATTATCTAGGAAGATTTAGGTCAGCACCAGCATAACAGTCCAGTATTTAATGATGTGAAGTGAGCAGTACAGTAATATGTATGGCATTAAGGGGCACATAAGTTTCCCCATCTTATAACATGTTTATTTTTCTACTATATTTTACCTTGTACATAATTATTATCATGTTTGCTTTGTCTGTTTTGTAAGGTGAAGTCCAGGATCTTTCCTTAATTCATGGTATAATATAACAAATCTTTGAGGACAATTGTGTTGCAGAGGTCTGAGCAGAGCTCAAACCTCTGCAACACAAAGTCTGCCAGCTGTTTCTGATATATGTACTCTACAGTATTATTATTATTATTATAATCAGAACCAAGCGCTGAACCCACTAGGGTCAGACAGTGCTGGTACTCTATAGTAATGTCTTTAAAAACGTACCTTTCCACAGTGATGGTCAATCAGACGGCACTTTTTCTTGAACGGTTGCTGTGCGTGTGAGTCGCAGCGGTGGGGCGTGACGTCAAGAATGATACAACTGACAGATGCATCCTCGCATGGTGTTCATGTACCTCTCCCACGTTGTTCGCAGGGAATGGCTACTGCAAAACATTACACACATCAATAAGACTGATAGTATTCTTGTACATACAATTAAAATATGACACAAGCAATAAGATTTTTACAAAAACTAATAACTGACTAAAGTGAACATCTAATACTGTTATCTGCACTCACTCTCGAGCCAACATACTACAAGAAAGTAATGTTGTCATCCTACTATTGGGTCTACCTGCAATGGTCCCAGGGGCCACTGCCCCCATAGTCCAGTCTTAGACCAGACCTATTGGTCAGTCAAGCATTGATGTTTTAAATAGGAAAAAGAAGTCTGTAGCTTGTGAATGATAACCTCAATGGATATGTGTGCAACGTGTGAATATTTAATTTACGTATTTTGCATGCCGGAAGCTGTGGCAAGCCCCACAGTACATACCAGGACAGAACAACAGGTACAGTGTATTTACAGCAAGAAGGTAAGGTGATATTGCAGGTGACAAAACATGAGGTTACTGAGTTTAAAGTAAAATATAATTTAACAAAGTATAAAATAAGTTATATAATAAGTGATGATTCTTGCTAATACTCTGCCTCAAAACACTGAAGATGCCACTATTTTGGGCAATACTGTCTGTGACCGATATTAGACGTTTCCAGACACCTCCTTTTATGAAACTCAGATTGTTTTATAACTAATTTTGCATTCTTCCACTTCATGAAATGATTGAGAGTTACAACGAGATGGGCAAGCACTCTTCATGTCAGTAGTGAAAGCACATTTATTTGTTTTAATACACTGGCCTTCTTCCACTAAGGCAGGGTGACTCGAAAAAGAGGAAACACACTCACCATCATTCGCACTAATCACTGTCTTGCCAGAGGCACACCGATACCACAGTTCAGAAGGCACATTTATGGTCTTCAATACATGTATATATATTTCATATGAACCTTCTGGCAATCTCCATATGGGAAAATGTTTTATTTATTCCTCCTATATATGTACATTTATTACTTAATTTATATTATAAAGCCTTCTTGTTTTTAACACTCCAGCCATTTCCCACCAAGGTAGGGTGACCTGGCAAAGAAAACACTTACATTGCCATTCATTTAATCACTGTCTTGCCAACATCACAGCTCAGATGACCCTCCAAACTACAATATCCCCACACCTCCTTCAGCGTGTAGGCACTGTACTTCCCACCTTTAGGACTCCAGTCAGCCTATCAGTTTCCCTGAATCCTTGATAAATGTTACCTTGTTCACACTCCAACAGCATAACAAATCACGAAAACTGCTTGCCTCCACTCCCATTTAAAACTTTCACACAAGCCTGTTGTATGCCCAAGCTGCTACCACTTGAAACTTTCTTCATCCCCTCCCTCCAATCTTTACTAGGATGACCCCTTACCCCTCCTTCCATCCACCCCAGATTTATATGCTCTCCCAGTCATCATATTTTTCTCCGTTCTGTCTAAATGTCAAAACCACCTTAACAACCCATCCTCTACCCTCTAAATAATACTTTTTGGTAACACCATACCTGGTAATCTCCAAACTATGAATTCTCTGCATAATATTCACACCACACATTGCCCTCAAACACGACATCTCTACTGCCTCCAGCCTCCTCGCTGCAACATTCAAAACCCATGCTTCACACTCATACAAAAATGATGGTACCATTATACTCTGGTATATTCCCTTTTTTACCTCCATGGATAGTTCTTTGTCTCCACAGATGCCTCAATGCACCACCCTTCTTTTTTTTCCTTCATCAGTTCTATGGTTTGTCTCATCTCTCATAGAATCATCTGCCAATAAGTCCACTCCCAAACATTTAAACACATTTACTTCTTCTATACTCCCTCCAATGTCCAATCTCTCACTGCTTATATTTTTTGATACTCTTATCACCTTGCTCTTTCCTATGTTTACTTTTAATTTCATTTGCATACCCTCACAAACGTATTTACCAGCCTTTGCAACTACATATTTCGAATCTTCCAAAAGAAATTTTACCTTGTACATAATTACATAATTTACCTTGTACAAAAGTAACCATAACAACTCCCACTCCACCCCTGATTCACTATCTTTCAATCCCACACCTCTCCCTAACATCCTGCATTCACTTCTTTTACAGGAACATCTATAAATAATAAACAACCATGGTGACATCATACATCTATAATGTCCCCATGGCCTACTTTGACTAAAAAATAATCTCCCTCTCTCTCCTAAATACCTAACCTGTGCCTAGCTATCCACATAAAAACCTGCCATGTATTCCATAAATCTGCAACATCTGTCACTCTGCTTCCTTATCCACCATATCATATGTTTTTTTTAAATCCATAAATGCAATGAAAAGCTCCTGACCTTTATCTAATTATGTGCTTCAATGTAAACACTAGGTCTACACATGCCCTACCCTTCCTAAAACCTGGTTTCTCTGCAATCCTACTCTGTCATACCCTTACTTCTTTCAGTAATAACTCCCACACACCTTACCAGGTATACTCAACAACCCTATTCCCCTCTAAGTCTTACACACTCTTTTATCCCCATTTACTTAAAACAAAACAACTATCCACATTCTCTGCCAATCCCTAGGTACCTTTCCCCCTTTCCAGCATATATTGAACAAATGTGCCAACCGATGAAAAACTATATCTCCACCTTCTTTTAACATTTCTGTCTTAGTCCCATTTATCTCAGCTGCTTTATCCACTTTCATTCTACCCACTGTCTCATGCACCTCTCCCCCACACTCATCTGGCTCTTCCTCACTCCTAAAGGTGTTAAACCTTCCTGTCAAATGTAAGAAATCATTGCCTCCCTCTTTTCATCAACATTCAGCAATTCCTCAGAATATTCCCTCCATCTTTCCAGTACCTCCATTTTGCCATCTAATGGCTCCCTTTTTTGTTTTTAACTGTTAAATCCATTTGTAATCCCTAAGCTTTCTCAACTTATTTATCTCACTCCAAAACATTTTCTTATTCTCAGCAAAATTTGTTGATAAAATGCCTCCCCCTCTCTCATTAACTCTCCTTTTGCACTCCTTCACCACTCTTTTAACTTCTCTTTTACTCTCCATAACTGTTCCATCTGTAAAAACATTTCATATGCCTACTTTTTCCTCCCTTACCATCCTTTTTACCTCATCACTCCACCAATGACTTGTCTTCCCTCCTACACCCACCCACTTATACCTACAAACTTCTGCTACACACACTAACACAGCATTTTTTAACCTACCCCATACCTCCTCTTTCGCATCGTAAGAGATAAGACAGAGATAAGATTTTCTTCAGATTTTTAACCCCGGAGGGTTAGCCACCCAGGATAACCCAAGAAAGTCAGTGCGTCATCGAGGACTGTCTAACTTATTTCCATTGGGGTCCTTAATCTTGTCCCCCAGGATGCGACCCACACCAGTCGACTAACACCCAGGTACCTATTTGCTGCTAGGTGAACAGGACAACAGATGTAAGGAAATGCGTCAAAATGTTTCCACCCGCCAGGAATCAAACCCAGGCCCTCCGTGTGTGAAGCGGGAGCTTTAACCACCAGGCCACCGGACCTGTACTCTCTCCTGCCCACTTTTCTCTCAACAGTTATGTCACTATTAGAAATAAAATTAAAAAAAGAACAAAAACTTAATTGAAGCCCTATCCAACCTAAAATAAAAATTTTTACCTGCAGTGACATTTTACATATGATGTAAATATAATAACAACTTAAAAACATTCAATCTAGGACAAATTATACCTACTGTTGAAAAAGAAAATAGTATATTTAAACCCTGCCTCACGTGTTGCCACTGCTGGAAATACAAGGTTGCTCGTGTTGGCTACACTAGGCAGAGAAGCCAGGAATAGGTGAGGCAATAAGGTGAAAATAACATGCTTTAAAATATTACTTTACCACATCTTATTATACATTTGTCCTCATTATTGGTGTATTTAACAAATGAAAAAACTTTAATTTCATGCACAGCATTAAAAATTTAAAATGCATCCAAAAAGTTAACAATTTTTTAAATGCTGGTACCTCTACCTCTTTTACTCTACTGCTAAAATAAAAAACAAATTTAAAATATTTGTAGCAGTCTATGACCCTTACGAGTTCAGAGTTTCCTTAAGAATGCATAATAATATACAGAACTTCAATGCTATCATGTTAACTTAATGTTAGATTATGGTCTCCCTGTGGTCGGCAACACAAGTTGACTCATTCGTTGTTGCATACATGCTGTATGACCCACACGGGTTTAGCATTTTTTTACTATAATATTACTAGATTGAATTGCTGGTTGCTGGTGCAATTGTAAAATTAATGTGCAGATCTATACGACTTTGGTACTGACTTTAAACACTACGACAAAAAGTCCCAAAATGCGGGCAAAAATTCTCACCTTTTTCCTCTAGGTGTTCTTGGAGGGAAGTGGGGACAAAGAGGAATAAGTTTTCAATATAAGATATTTTCACATGCAGTCTTACAAAAGTATAAGACCAACTTATACTATGAAAAGATTTTGCTCAAATATAAGTGTGTAAGCAGTACTGTACATGAAGATGGTATTGCATAAGTCTGATAACACTAATTGTAGTAATACTCAGGCTACACTAAACTGGTGGTGTGAGCACCTCAGGCTACACCAAACTAGTGGTGTGAGTTCCTCAGACTACACCAAACTGGTGGTGTGAGCACCTCAGGCTATACCAAACTGGTGGTATGAGCACCTCAGACTATACCAAACTGGTAGAACGTG
Organism: Cherax quadricarinatus; assembly: GCF_038502225.1. NCBI lineage: Eukaryota > Metazoa > Arthropoda > Malacostraca > Decapoda > Parastacidae > Cherax > Cherax quadricarinatus. The sequence continues at coordinate 6,079,904 of NC_091296.1, read as the reverse complement.
CAACTTGGAATACACCAAACTGGTGGTATGAGCACCTCAGATTACATCTAACTGGTAGTACGAGAACTTCAAACTACACCAAACTGGTAGTATTACTAGCACCTTAGATTACACCAAACTGGTGGTATTAGCACTTCAAACTACATAAACTGGTGGTACGAGCACCTCAGACTACGGCTCATGTCATGACTATACAAGCTGGCATAAGAATAACACTGCCTAAGACACGAGGTATTGCAAACAATAAGGGTCAACTCAACATCTTTACTACAGAAAAAACTTAAAATCCTATTTATTTATGTATAAATTAATACATTACATTTTAGCATGCTTAACTGACTGAAAACTTTTTTGTTTTACCAAGTGTTAGATGTCAAGTTCATCCTTAATATCCACAAAGTTTAATACAAAATAAATCATTCAGAGGGGAAACTCCTCTAGTGTCGCCTAAGATCTGAACTTGTTAAAAGTTTGTGGTGATGCAGATCTTCATAACACAGTATGTCAGCCTCCATGCAGCATGTGTATGCATGCTGCAGAATATTCATTTTTATGCTGCTCATACCTAGTATGCCAGCCTCCATGCAGCACGTGTATGCATGCTGCAGAATATTTAGCATTATGCTGTCAATGTGGAGTATTTTTAAAGCAGTTAATTAAATGAGCAGAAATGCATCTAAGAGTTGATCATCACCAAGAAAGCAAACTATTTTAAAATAAGACATAACTAAGTGAAATGATTACAGTACACTATTATCAAATGTAATATTAACATAATACCCTAATATTATTGCTAGCATGTTCAGCAATTACTGTATTTACTTATAATAATGGTGAAAATCACAAATGGACATAGGAATGGAAAAAATAAGAGATAGAATTAAGAGACTAATATAGCTATGGCAAGTGCAAAGTCTATGCCAGTCAATTATATACATACAACTATAAGCATTTAATCAGCAAAATTTGTTGGGTAAAATTCAGGTCACAAAGGAATATCAAAGAGGTAGGAGACAGCCCTCCCATCAAAGATATATTACAGGTTGGCCATCACTAATCCGGCATCATTGGGACATGTAATGTGCCGGATTAGTGAGTTTGCCGGATTACAGAGTAGTTAGGTTAGAATACACTTAATTAACCTATCAATAGAGACACTCTCTGCTACATCTTCCTCATTTTCATCACTGCTTTCTCCTCCACTGGCTTGTTGCTGTGGATTTACAACCATCTGCACAATTTCTGAGTCAGTATAATGATGGAATTAGAGTCAGTATAATGATTTGAGGCAGTACAATGATGAAATCTGAAATTATGCTAGCCAAAATTAGTGCCAGATTACTGATGGAACCGGATAACTGATTGCCGGATTAGTGATGGTTGACCTGTACTGCATTGTCATATGTGTCATATGACATGCCTTTGCTTGCTCATAGTACTGTATGGTATTTTATGTTCCCTGAAGTCCATGGAAAGGAGACAGCAGCAGTTGGAAAAAGTGTAATGAAAATAATAGTCACTTAATAATGGCAAAGGAGTAAGAAAGGAATTGAGAAAAAATAATTATAATACATGAATGGAGTGGGGCTAGCACATTAACATTGCCAATGAAAGCAGTGAAGAGGCTAGATAAGTAACAAAGTGGTGATGTTAGGGAAATGGTCACTGCTGTGAAGATCATTCATGATCAGTGAACAAGAAATAAGATATGAAGAAAAAAACAAAGCAAGAGGTCAATATAAGAATCGGTACAAGGTCGAAGGGTGACAATGATTGGAGCACCAAAATTAAATATGATGAGAGGTAAAAGGTTGAAGAGAATCCAGTAGCTCACCACACACAGTAGTCATAAAAGGTTCCACAGCCAAGAAAATGAGAGTAATTAAAATTGCCAGTGTAACAGGGAATGCCCCTCCCTCCATAACTACTAAAAGATACCTGCCTATCTTGCCAGCTGGGTCAGAGTAGTAGTACAATCACCCCCCAGTCAAAACATTACCACTTCAGTCTTGCTGGAGAAAAAAGCCTTTAAAACTTACATTGAAAAATGTCCTACATAAATCTTAAGCCTAAAAATATAAGAACACTAAAAATGACTTAGAAAAACTTAATGTTATGCTATTTTCAACTGCAAAACTTCCTGACAAATAAAAGTTAAAAGTTAACCAGTATTCAAAAAGTTATGCACAGAAAGATAAATTTTAAATATCTCTGTATATATACATACAGTAAAGTATATGGTTTTGCTGGACCTAGAAGTCACTATGTATTAATAGGAGCCCCCACTGACAGGACACAATTGCAAAACAAGTATAAAATACAGCAACAGTATTTTACATAATCAAATAAAGTCATAAACCAAATATAAAACTTTTATCAAGAATTAGAACATGTAAGAAAAATGTATCTGTTAAAGATGGTAAAAACATGGAGAGTACTGAAGGAACAAGCGACCTTGTAAACAACATTACAGATTCAACTATCAATTCTTATTTGTCTCAAATAGTGAGATGGAAATATGGATCAAAGTAAAATAAGCAGCTGATGCTGGAAGTATAACTATAAATAACCTGTATTATTTTTTAAACTTTATGAATACAGTGGTCAAAATAAATTTTATACACATTTTTACAATTAGTGGCAGATATGATGGAGCCTGAAGCCAGGAATCAACCAGCAATTGTAGCATTACAAGCCAAGACTAAACCTAAATAAACTCAAGTCAGTGACTAAATTTTATTGAATATACAAAAGTCAATCCACGGTCACCCTGCCTTGGTGGGAAACTATTGATGTGTTTAAAAAACAAAAAAGTTGATCCACATCCTGAGTCCAGTCACTCCAAGAGTTCATGATCAAAAAAAGCTCAATATATAACTAAAGATCACGCTGAGAAATATAAATGCAGTATGTACATACTATAATATCCATAGACACATTCATGCAACCCTTAAAACTATGGTAACCCACTTTGAGAGACCAGCAGATGATTTAATAACTGGCAAAAGTAACACATTACAGCAGCTATAAATGTCACACATCATTTGAGCTTTGACACAAGTGAACTTGTAGCTATAAAATCATTTAATGTGGGGCATACCTCTAAAGTTTCACAATATTACCAGTAAAGATTTATTGAGAAGCTACTAGAAATATGGTTACTTCTTTGAAGTAATTTGAAAAACAAAAAAAAAAATATATTTTTTTTATTTTTTATTATCACACTGGCCGATTCCCACAAAGGCAGGGTGGCCCGAAAAAGAAAAGCTTTCACCATCATTCACTCCATCACTGTCTTGCCAGAAGGGTGCTTTACACTAGTTTTTAAACTGCAACATTAACACCCCTCCTTCAGAGTGCAGGCACTGTACTTCCCATATTTTCACTTTTCTATGAATTTTCCTACCTCGGCAAGAGGAACCAAATTTGAAGATCTCTTGTTTAATTAAGAAGTACTGCCCTTTGAAATTTGTATGCAGTATATGTACTGTATACATGTATGGTAAGTATATTGTATTTAAACTGTTTTCTACAAACCTATTACACTAGACTAGCTTAACCCTTTCAGGGTTTCGGACCAGGGTTTTTGATGTACTAGTATGCCTAAATTCTAGCGCCCTCAAATCTAGTGAGAGAAAGCTGGTAGGCCTATATATGAAAGAATGGGTCTATGTGGTCAGTGTGTGCAGTATAAAAAAAAATCCTGCAGCACACAGTGCGTAATGAGGAAAAAAACTTTGACAGTGTTTTTGGTTTAAAACAGCGACTTTGCACTGTATTTTCGTATGGTATTTATTATGGTATTCTAGTTTTCCTGGTCTCATTTTATAGAATGGAAGACATATTACAGAAATTGAGACGATTTTGACTGGTTTTACAATGAAAAGTACCTTGAAATTGAGCTCAAAGTAGCAGAAATCTTCGATTTTTGCCAAAGTTCAAAAATAAACAAATCATGCTATGCGTCCAACATACATCAACTGGCGAGTCTAATATTCTTCAACAAGTGTGCTGATATTATTTATACCATTTCTACACTAATGCAGCAGTTTGCATAACAGTAAATCTTTTATTTTTTGTGAGAATAAAAATTCGAAGTGGAAAGCAAAAGAATGTAAGAGGGGCCTGGGGACATGACTAATGAACAGAGGAAATGTTATTTTAGTGCCAGGAACGTCTTTCTTGTTTATTCTGGACCCTATTTGGAAATTGGCATCTTTTGAAATTTGTGTGAAATTGGCAAAATTGCTAAATTCTGACCACTTCACTGGATAGCTGAAATTGGTAAATGGGTGGTTTCTTGCACTCATTCGATAGAAAAAATGGAGTTCTAGCGAAATAGTTATGATTTTTGTCGACTAGTACACTGGAATTGGCCGAAAATAGGGCTCAAAGTGGGCAAAATCGTCGATGCATAAACATCGAGACCGCTAACTTCGCGAGAGCATAATTCTGTAAGTTTTCCATCAAATTTCATACTTTTGGTGTCATTATGATCGGAAAAAGATTCTCTATCTTTTCATAAGAAATTTTTTTTTTTTTTTAAATTTGGCTACCCTGAGAACAAGTCTCGGAGAGAGCCTGGCGACCCTGAAAGGGTTAAACTAATGAACAATGGGTCATGGCCAGAGCTTAGTCAACTGAGATACAGAAGACAAGGAACAACTGAGAGGTGTTTTAAACATTCATTATAGTCCAAAGCAGTAATTAAGGTAATTAATCAAGCATAAGAGAATGGTGTGTTGCTCTGAGAACTGAAGGAAGGTACCCCTCAAGGGAGGTTCCTTGACACTGGTGAGGGGTTCTTGATCTTGGGAATTGGATCTGTGTTCCAATTCCCTGAATTGAGCCTGAATGCCTTCCATCCCCCCCCCCCCCACAGGCGCTGTATAATCCTATGGGTTTAGCGCTTCCCCATGATTATAATAATAATAATAATGAAGGAAGGTAGATAACATCAAAGAGTATAGTGTGTTTGCCTATTTATATCTACAAGACCACTCTAGTGTCCCAATTTTAACAATCAGTCTACCGTAAAGCTGTCTGAAGCTGTCAGTGGTTGTAACACTTACTACCTCTTTTTGTAAACCATTCCACTGATCTATCACTGAAGAAAACCTTTCCAGTGTACTTTTGGCAGTCCTTCTTCCCTACTTTATATATATATGGCCACTAGTTGTGCCAGTTGGTGTTAAAAGGTCTTTCTTGTCAACAAAGCAAGCTTCCTTGGCCTTTACAGCAATATCCATGACACAGGAACATGAGGCAGCTTCTTTTCATAAAATGAAATTATAGTATATCAACATTCCACCCAGTTTTGAATGACCCATATGAGTTTCGTACATTTTTGTGATTATATTACAGGAACTGTAATCAAAATTTAATATTCTATTCTAATGAAAGTTTCTTCAGCAAAGTATAATGGGAATTACATAAACTAAATTATCTATATTTACTTCAAAGTCAATCAAAATAATCTGTGATAAATGTTCATACACAAGATGTACTGCTGTATTAAATTTGAAAATTTACAGCATACTGTACTTCCTATAAAGAAATTTAACATGTGATTAAAATTTTCTGCTTTCCTATACTCTTTCCTTACCGTATGTATAGTACAGTAGTATTCAAATCAGCATCATTTTTTCCTTTTCCAGCAGGTTATTTCTGGACGGTAACTTGTGAATTCCTCATTATATTAAAATTTATAAGGTAGTAGGTTGGTAGACAGCAACCACCCAGGGAGGTACTACCGTCCTGCCAAGTGAGTGTAAAACGAAGCCTGTGATTGTTTTACATGATGGTAGGATTGCTGATGTCTTTTGTCTGTCTCATAAATATGCAAGATTACAGGCATGTCTTGCTACTTCTACTTACACTTAGGTCACACTACACATACATGTACACATTTATTTATACACACTCATCTGAGTTTTCTTTGATTTTATCTTAATAGTTCTTGGTCTTATTAATTTTCCTTTTATATCCATGGGGAAGTGGAATAAGAATCTTTCCTCCGTAAGCCATGCGTGTTGTAAAAGTCAACTAAAATGCCGGGAACAATGGGCTAGTAACCCCTTTTCCTGTAAAGATTACTAAAAAGAATAAGAAGAAGAAAATTGTCAAAGTGGGAAGTCTGAATGTGCGTGGATGTTGTGCAGATGATAAGAAAGAGATGATTGTGGATGTTATGAATGAGAAGAAGCTGGATGTCCTGGCTTTAAGTGAAACAAAGCTGAAGGGGGTGGGAGAGTTTCAGTGGAGAGGAATAAATGGGATTAGGTCAGGGGTTTCAAATAGAGTTAGAGCTAAAGAAGGAGTAGCAATAATGTTGAAGGATAAGCTATGGCAGGAAAAGAGGGACTATAAATGTATTAATTCAAGGATTATGTGGAGTAAAATAAAGATTGGATGTGAAAAGTGGGTTATAATAAGCGTGTATGCACCTGGAGAAGAGAGAAGTGTAGAGGAGAGAGAGAGATTTTGGGAAATGTTGAGTGAATGCGTGGGGAGTTTTGAATCAAGTGTGAGAGTAATGGTGGTTGGGGATTTTAATGCTAAAGTGGGTAAAAATGTTATGGAGGGAGTAGTAGGTAAATTTGGGGTGCCAGGGGTAAATGTAAATGGGGAGCCTTTAATTGAGCTATGTGTAGAAAGAAATTTGGTAATAAGTAATACATATTTTATGAAAAAGAGGATAAATAAATATACAAGGTATGATGTAGCACGTAATGAAAGTAGTTTATTAGATTATGTATTGGTGGATAAAAGGTTGATGGGTAGGCTCCAGGATGTACATGTTTATAGAGGGGCAACTGATATATCGGATCATTATTTAGTTGTAGCTACAGTTAGAGTAAGAGGTAGATGGGAAAAGAGGAAGGTGGCAACAACAAGTAAGAGGGAGGTGAAAGTGTATAAACTAAGGGAGGAGGAAGTTCGGGTGAGATATAAGCGACTATTGGCAGAAAGGTGGGCTAGTGCAAAGATGAGTAGTGGGGGGGTTGAAGAGGGTTGGAATAGTTTTAAAAATGCAGTATTAGAATGTGGGGCAGAAGTTTGTGGTTATAGGAGGGTGGGGGCAGGAGGAAAGAGGAGTGATTGGTGGAATGATGAAGTAAAGGGTGTGATAAAAGAGAAAAAGGTAGCTTATGAGAGGTTTTTACAAAGCAGAAGTGTTATAAGAAGAGCAGAGTATATGGAGAGTAAAAGAAAGGTAAAGAGAGTGGTGAGAGAGTGCAAAAGGAGAGCAGATGATAGAGTGGGAGAGGCACTGTCAAGAAATTTTAATGAAAATAAGAAAAAATTTTGGAGTGAGTTAAACAAGTTAAGAAAGCCTAGGGAAAATATGGATTTGTCAGTTAAAAACAGAGTAGGGGAGTTAGTAGATGGGGAGATGGAGGTATTGGGAAGATGGCGAGAATATTTTGAGGAACTTTTAAATGTTAAGGAAGAAACAGAGGCAGTAATTTCATGCACTGGTCAGGGAGGTATACCATCTTTTAGGAGTGAAGAAGAGCAGAATGTAAGTGTGGGGGAGGTACGTGAGGCATTACGTAAAATGAAAGGGGGTAAAGCAGCTGGAACTGATGGGATCATGACAGAAATGTTAAAAGCAGGGGGGGATATAGTGTTGGAGTGGTTGGTACTTTTGTTTAATAAATGTATGAAAGAGGGGAAGGTACCTAGGGATTGGCAGAGAGCATGTATAGTCCCTTTATATAAAGGGAAAGGGGACAAAAGAGACTGTAAAAATTATAGAGGAATAAGCTTACTGAGTATACCAGGAAAAGTGTACGGTAGGGTTATAATTGAAAGAATTAGAGGTAAGACAGAATGTAGGATTGCGGATGAGCAAGGAGGTTTTAGAGTGGGTAGGGGATGTGTAGATCAGGTGTTTACATTGAAGCATATATGTGAACAGTATTTAGATAAAGATAGGGAAGTTTTTATTGCATTTATGGATTTAGAAAAGGCATATGATAGAGTGGATAGAGGAGCAATGTGGCAGATGTTGCAAGTATATGGAATAGGTGGTAAGTTATTAAATGCTGTAAAGAGTTTTTATGAGGATAGTGAGGCTCAGGTTAGGGTGTGTAGAAGAGAGGGAGACTACTTCCCGGTAAAAGTAGGTCTTAGACAGGGATGTGTAATGTCACCATGGTTGTTTAATATATTTATAGATGGGGTTGTAAAGGAAGTAAATGCTAGGGTGTTTGGGAGAGGGGTGGGATTAAATTATGGGGAATCAAATTCAAAATGGGAATTGACACAGTTACTTTTTGCTGATGATACTGTGCTTATGGGAGATTCTAAAGAAAAATTGCAAAGGTTAGTGGATGAGTTTGGGAATGTGTGTAAAGGTAGAAAGTTGAAAGTGAACATAGAAAAGAGTAAGGTGATGAGGGTGTCAAATGATTTAGATAAAGAAAAATTGGATATCAAATTGGGGAGGAGGAGTATGGAAGAAGTGAATGTTTTCAGATACTTGGGAGTTGATGTGTCGGCGGATGGATTTATGAAGGATGAGGTTAATCATAGAATTGATGAGGGAAAAAAGGTGAGTGGTGCGTTGAGGTATATGTGGAGTCAAAAAACGTTATCTATGGAGGCAAAGAAGGGAATGTATGAAAGTATAGTAGTACCAACACTCTTATATGGGTGTGAAGCTTGGGTGGTAAATGCAGCAGCGAGGAGACGGTTGGAGGCAGCGGAGATGTCCTGTTTAAGGGCAATGTGTGGTGTAAATATTATGCAGAAAATTCGGAGTGTGGAAATTAGGAGAAGGTGTGGAGTTAATAAAAGTATTAGTCAGAGGGCAGAAGAGGGGTTGTTGAGGTGGTTTGGTCATTTAGAGAGAATGGATCACAGTAGAATGACATGGAAAGCATATAAATCTATAGGGGAAGGAAGGCGGGGTAGGGGTCGTCCTCGAAAGGGTTGGAGAGAGGGGGTAAAGGAGGTTTTGTGGGTAAGGGGCTTGGACTTCCAGCAAGCGTGCGTGAGCGTGTTAGATAGGAGTGAATGGAGACGAATGGTACTTGGGACCTGACGATCTGTTGGAGTGTGAGCAGGGTAATATTTAGTGAAGGGATTCAGGGAAACCGGTTATTTTCATATAGTCGGACTTGAGTCCTGGAAATGGGAAGTACAATGCCTGCACTTTAAAGGAGGGGTTTGGGATATTGGCAGTTTGGAGGGATATGTTGTGTATCTTTATATGTTTATGCTTCTAGACTGTTGTATTCTGAGCACCTCTGCAAAAACAGTGATAATGTGCGAGTGTGGTGAAAGTGTTGAATGATGATGAAAGTATTTTCTTTTTGGGGATTTTCTTTCTTTTTTGGGTCACCCTGCCTCGGTGGGAGACGGCCGACTTGTTGAAAAAAAAAAAAAAAAAAAATTAAAATTTGTAGAAAATTCAAGTCCTCTCTCTCATTTCTGCAAAACATACAGCTACTGCATTTTTGCCTGTCACTTGGACAGTCTGGCATATGGGAAAATAAGTAAGGTAATGCTGCAGCTAAATGTGCTGCCTTGAAAGACTCAACCATTTTTTTTTTCCACACAGAACCTATAAATCCCTGATTAAATACACCATCCGATACTGTAAGGGTCAAGAAGTTTAAGTTATAAATAACAAAAAGACACAATACCATGACTGGAACAATACACAAATAACCCGCACATTAGAGAGAGGAGCTTACGACGATGTTTCGGTCTGACTTGGACCATTTACAAAGTCACACTAACAGAAAGGAGAGGAGGAGGCAGTATATAAAGGCCAGAACAAGACAGGTAGTAGGAAAGGAAGCAGAGAGGTAGTTGTAGTAATAGTGTAGTCAGTCAAAGACCAAGAAAGAGGAACACTGCAAGAGAGCTAGGGGCCCACAAAGGGTAGGAGCAAAAACACAGAGGGAAGGGGGGAGAAATAAAGGACCAAACACCCAGGGCAGAAGAAAGAAAACCCAAAGAAGAAAGAGGAAAGAGGAAGAGGGAGAAGGAGAAAAAAGAATCAGGTTAAGTCACGGGTGTTCTGAAGTTTTGAGCATTTTACAATGTAATGGGAAAGGAAGGCATCTACAGATGCAAAGCCAAGACCAAGATCCATACAAGGAAAGCTGTGTTCAAGGGAGGATTCAACCAGACAGCGACTGTGAAAGTTAGAAGTAGGGTAGACAGTTTTACCAGAAGACCAGTCAATAGGATGATTGTGATCTCTGACACAACAGAAAAGAGCATTGTTGGTGTCGGCAAGCCTAACACTACTTTTGTGCTCCTTGAGTCTGTCAGAAAGAGAATGGCCAGGTTCTCCAAAGTACTGAAGAGGACAAGAGGAACAGGAAATAGAGTAGACACTAGGAGCATCTATAGAGGGAGAAGTATGAACTAAATAGGTGCAAAGACTGTTAGTCTGGCAAAAAGTAAGTTTGATGTCTAAGGAATGGAGAGAGTTGTTGAGATTAGAAAGACTGGAAATATAGGGAAGGCAGAGAACAGGAGAGTTCCCAGGAGTAGAAAGTTTAGGAAAGAAGAAAGTCCGTTCAGCACATGAGAAGGCAGAGTCTATGAAATAGGAAGGGTAGCCAAGACGAGAAAATGAATTACGAAGAGTGGAAATTTCCAATTCAAGGAACTGAGGATCACAAATACAAAGAGCACAGAGAAAGAGAGAACAGCCTCAAAGTATTCCATATGAAGATTAGCAAGAACAGGAGACCTATATAATTCCATTACAATAGGTCTTCCTGGTTCATCTTCAGACTAACAATGCATATTTGACTTGTAAATATATTAATGTGCTTGCCTATTTGTGGGTGTAGAAGTAAATTTCAGCTCCTAGCCCTGCCACTCAAAGTGACCACTACTAGGCTCACTTTCTCCTGGCTTCCTGAGCCATTATACCTATTCTTAAAGTTATGTATGGATCCTATGTGCAGCTCAGTCCAGGTGAGGACATCTTTCCTGCACATATAATATTCTTGATCTTTCTTATATTATTCAAGTTAAATGTAAATGTTAATTGTAAATGTAAATGTTGTTTCATTATTTATTGGTGATACATTTGTTGAGCAAGTTTAAAGAATCCTTCAAATTCAAATTCAAATTCAAAGTTTATTCTCTATAAGGATTACAATGCTGAGTTTACAGAATTTGGTTATTGTGTGGTTTACATGTAGTAAAATAATGATTACAGAGTGTACCACTAGAACACCTAGCATGGCTAGGCACTTCGGGCAGTCTTAGATTAAATCTTAAATTTAAAATATTACAAATTATGAGGTAAGTTGGTATTATGGCTAAGTGACTAAATACTAGTTTGTGAGTTTAGCAATGTGAGTGCTTTTGTTTTGGCACAATACAATACAATACTTATGACTAGTTAGGATTCATTATTTTAAGATTGAGATTGATATTTCTGTTTATGGTCAAATGGGTGAGTGAGTGTAAGTGTGAACCACCAAGTGGTATTCGTGTAATTAGTTGACAGGGTGTATCAGGGAGATAAGATGTTTTCTAATGGTAGCTTTGAAGGTGATGAATGTGTCTGCAGTTCTAGAGTTTTCAGGTAGGGTGTTCCAGATTTTAGGGCCTTTGACATACATTGAATTTTTGTAAAGGTTTAGTCAGACACGGGGAATGTCATAGAGATGTTTGTGTCTGGTGTTATGCCTGTGGGTTCTGTCACAACTATCAAGAAAGAGTTTTAGGTCAAGGTTAATATTGGAATTTAAGGTCCTGTAGATGTAGATTGCACAGTAGTAAGTGTGGATGTACTGAACAGGGAGTAAGTTTAGATCTATGAAGAATGGGGGGGGTGTGTTGCCAGGGATGGGATTTAGTGATTATTCTTACTGCGGCTTTTTGTTGGGTTATTATTGGCTTTAGGTGTGTTGCTGCAGTTGATCCCCAAGCACAAATAGCATAGGTGAGGTATGGATAAATAAGTGAGTGGTATAGTGTGAGAAGGGCATTTTGCGGCATGTAGTATCATAACTTGGAGAGGATCCCAACTCTTTTGGATACTTTTTTGGTTATGTGTTGGACATGGGTGCTGAAATTCAGGTTGTTGTCGAGGTATAGGCCTAGGAATTTGCCCTCATTATGTCTGGCAATTAGAGTGTTGTTGATCTTAATGTTAATTTGCGCAACTCCTGCTCTGCTACCAAACATGTATCTTACTTCCCATAGTTGAACCTTATGCTTCAGATGTGGCCCAACACAAAGCCATAGTCCCCTACCAGAATTTTTTTTATACAAGACACTGCTGATTGTACTAGTCTCTTTTCTTTCTGTATCATAAACACAAAAGATAACTGGAAAAACTTGCTGCTGCTGCTACTTCCACTTCTACTATTACTACTACCACATAATGACATCCAGTAAACACTACACAAATGCAATTGTGCATGTATATGCACACTCAAGAGTTTCTTTCTAATTTCTTAATTTGTTGCCCTAGTACTGTTTCCTTTTGATTCCAGAAAGAAGCGGGTTATAATCCTTCCTTCATAAGCAATGAATGCTGAAGGTGACTAAAATGCCAGAAGCAAGGAACTAGTAACCCCTTCTGTATCTAATGCTAAAACGACATCTATATCTCATTTCACTAAACAAATAAACCACTGCATCACTATAAGTTAACTTTTATTCCATTTCACTTTATAGACATTTTTTTTTTTAACACGTCAGCATTTCCCACCAAGGCAGGGTGACCCAAAAAGAAAGAGAAACCCAAAAAGAAAAAAAAAACTTTAATCATCATTCAACATTTTCACCATCAATCATACATAATCACTGTCTTTGGAGAGGCGCTCAGATATGACAGCTTAGATGTCCCTCCACACTGCCACAAAGCCCTCCTTTAAAGTGCAGGCATTGTGTGCTTCCCATTTCCAGGAATCAAGTCCAGTTAACCAGTTTCCCTGAATCCCTTCACAAAATATTACCCTGCTCACACTCCAAAATATAAAACACTGTGTTCCTGTTTCAATTATCACATTAATAGTTAATAGACCACATTGTAGTCAGTCCACTATCAAATTTAGTCACCTCTTACGACACACATGGCTTACAGAGGAAGGATTCTTCTCCACTTCCCCATGGAGTATATATGAATATGCTCATTTTCAAAATAAATATGTGAAATTTGGCCTTACCTGGTCATAATGTCGAGTGCAGAACCAGCATCAGTATATACCTGAAGGAACACTTCTAGCTCTGTCCCCTTCCATCGTGACTGACGACAGGGGTCTACCACCTTTTCCACTGTGTCAACGAAGAAGTCCCGCATGTCTCTGGTGTTATTAAGGGCACATCCAATATTAATGATGCCTCGTGAGTACACCTTGAAATTGTTTTCAACTTCTGAACACATACGGTCTGGAATTTTCCCACGAAGATGACTTAAAGTCACACTGTTAGATAAACAAAAATCAAAATATATAAACTAGAGAAGTTTCATATAGAATTTATGATTATTATTCCTACATTCATGGGGGGGGGATCACTAAACCCGTAGGGATCACATAGTACCTGGGAGAATGGGAAGCAATCAAGTTCAATTCAAGGAAAGGATAGGTCCAAAATCAGGGTTAGCAGCATTCTGCAACTAAATAAAGTTTTATGACCCCAAAATTGCAATATGGTCATACTGCAGTTTTGTATTAATGTTTTTTTAACAAAACTTATTTGTAAGCAGAAATATCAGGAGTGCAACAAGTTTGAAAGTTGAGTAACTTCCTTTACCAAGTTTTGTTTTTGCAAAATTCAGTGTGTGAGCAAGTATTGTACTGCACTGCAGTACAGGAGGGCCCCACTTGTGCAGCAGGTTAGGGTGTGGACTACTGCTGTAAAAGCAAAAATCGCTGTAAAATGAAACATAACTTTTTTCACTTTCAAATGCATATAAAAAAGACACAACATGTTTACACTATCATATGTATATTAAGTAAGCAAGAGAGCTAGACCTAAAAAATGCATATACGGTACACACAATACTTACCTTAAAATATTTTCATCCTTACTTATAGCAAGTGGTGAATATATTTATTGTTGGAAGTCTGAATAAATGAAGAATGGTATAAATGAAGAATGGTATTAGTGAAACAGTGTAAAGCAGGGCCCTTCTATGCTGTACTGCACTACAGTACTGCATTATATTATGTAATACAGTAGCTTCCCCGTATCTGCAGATGATACATTCCAAGACCTGCCAGGGATGCTCAAAACTGCAGATAGTAGCAAACCATATATATAAGGCATTTCATTTACATATACATATAGTACCTACGATAAAGTTTAACTGATAAATTACACACAGTAAGACATGAGTGTTGATGGGCTATTATTAAGCAAAATGCATAAGGGATATTTTCACAACAACACTGCAATAATGCAAAGTTCAATTTTCTTGGAGTCATTTTAACTACTAAATTTATCTCTACAACCTCCCTAAGAGACTGTATTAAAAAGCGCTCAGTTAGTCATTGCCTCATTAATCTCAAGAAAGTCTTAAGTTTGCCCGAAATACTCTGCACATAAAGGGATTTTCTGCACACACACACCTGAATGTTATTCATCTCTCTACAAACACCGTATCATGCTGAAACTAAGAATCTTAGTCTTAACCTTAAAAACTCCACACATTGCCATAAAAACAACTTTCAGAAAGACTGACCCCTCATAGTACGTACAATAGGTTTAATTTACCTCCCAAAACTACAGCTAATATACAGAAATCATAAGAAACAGATAATGAAATGGACAACTACACATTACAGTGAAAGATATTCAACAAGAATCATGTAATATTTACTTTCGATGCTCTTTTTCACGATCCAATAAAAACTTGAAGTCCCTGAGCTCAATCAGGAAGTCACGATCAAAATCTGTGTCATCTCTTGCATCTGGTCCAGTGTTGGCACCCCCAGCAGCAAGAGGACTGGCAGTCGTCCAGGTGGACATCATCAGTGAGGCACACACACAAAAATCCTCAAAGGTGAGATAATTCAGTTTGCGTTTGCTGGTCTCAAAGCGGTTGTTGATAATGAAGACAATAGCTGCATATTTTCTGAAATTGAAGGAAAAATTATCTACTCACGTACTCAAACAATGAACAAGAAAACTAGATATGTAACCATCCTCTTCCCCCGCCCCCAAAAACACTATTAGTTTTATACAAGAAAAAGTTAAGATGAATTCTTTAAAAGTTATGGGGTTAGATCAGTTCCAAAAATGAGCACGTTCATTGATTTGACGTAAAAAGTTTAGTGGTTACAGGAATAAACACAAGTTAAACAATATATACACCCACTTCTCACTTAGCAACATATTCATTTACTGACACCTCAGACTTATGATGGGCTCTTTGACCAGTATGCATACCTAAATACTGTATATTAGAGCTGATTTCCTCTATTCTCTTTATTACAGTATACAGTACACTACTGTATAAACATTCAAAAATATACCAGAAATGTTATAAATAGTGCAAAAGTGACATTAAAAAATGTCTAGAGATGATTGACACAAACCCACTACCAGTATAGTATGCTCGTCGCTTAACGACCAATTCACTTACCTACCTATTCCTAGGAATGGAACCCCATCATTAAGTGAGGAGAGTTTGCAATTATGTTGAAGAACTCAACCCAAAGGGGTCATACAACATATGGGTAAAGGGAATTAGTAGGTTAGATCCAAGAAATGAGATTAACCATTTCACTGTCGAGACCCCTGCTCACAATCTTGCTCTCAGTGTTGAAGAACTTAAAAAAATATTATTTTTTCTTATGAAACGATAGAGAATCTTTTTCCGATGGTAATGACACCAAAAGTTCGAAATTTGATGGAAAACTTATGGAAATACTCTCTCATAAATTCAGCGGTCTCGGCAATATTCATGAATCGATGATTTCGCCCACTTTGAGCCTAATTTTCGGCCAATTCCAGTGTTCCAGTCGACCAAACTCATAGCTGTTTCGCTAGAACTCCATTTGTCCTATTGATTGAGTACAAGAAACCACCCATTTACCGATTTCAACTACCCAATAAAGTGATGAGAAATTGGTAATTTTGCCAGTTTCATACACAATTCAAGTAACACCAATTTCAAAATAGGGTTCAAAATTAACAATACAAACATTCCTAGCACTAAAATAATATTTTCTCTATTCATTAGTCATGTCTCCAAGCCCCTCTTATATTATGCTTGCTTTCCATTTTGAATTTTTATTCACACAAAAAATTGAAGATTTACTGTTATGCAGACTATTGCATTATTGTAAAAATGGTATAAATAATATCAGTGCATATGTGAAAGCATATTAGATTCACCAGTTGACATGTATTGCACATGTGACATGATTTATTTACTCTTGAACATAGGCAAAAATTGAACATTTCCACTACTCTGAGTTCAATGTCAAGGTATTTTTTCGTCCGTAAACCATTCAAAATCATCTCTATTTCTGTAACATATTTTCCAGTCTATCAAATGAGACCAAGAAAACGAGAATACAACCATGAATACCATATGAAAATACACTGCAAAGTTGGCGTTTTAAACGAAAAACACAGCAATCCTACAGCACTAAGTGCTGCAGGATTTTTTTTATACTGTGCACACTGATTACTCAGACTCATTCTCTCATATGTAGGCCTACCAGCATTCTCCTGCAATATTTGAAGCCGCTAGAATTTTGGCGTAATATTACAGGACCAACACTGGCTTGCAAACCGTAATATTACAGGACCGATAGTGAAAGAGTTAATACCCCTACAGCGGCAGTGTAGGGGCTGATCCTCAGCTTACAATGGTGGTTGTGCTCTGATGAACCCATTATAAATAAAAAATATTGTAAGTCAAATATAAATATAATATGCTAAATAAATGAGTAAATCAATAACTACTGTCACTAAATAAGTAAATAAATAATTCCTGTAACTAACTAAATACCAGTATTGAAAAGTAAAAAAATGTATACAAGTTATGGACTTGCCGCCCTCATGATGGGTAATTATCTTAAGTTTGAGCTCCAGAGTAACTGCTCTTGCAATATCATAAAGTCGAAATACTGTAAGTCAAACCACTGTACGTCAAGGAGCACCTGTATATAAAAACTAAGACTACTTGATCAAGAACATGTGCAGCTAGTGAAGCCATGATGAAGCAAAGACAGACTGCTCGACTCACTTGGCCAGAGGAGTTGACAGAAGAAACACTGACTGAATGTTTGTGACAACGGAGCCGGTCATTTCATCCACTTGCTTGAAGATCCGCTTAACGTTATCAAACTGTCGCCTGAAAAAAACAGAACAATACTTGAGCCAAGAATTAATGCATTGCAACTGAAGTTTTATTTAGGTGAGGAGCAATAAAACAATAAACTTCATACATATTAAAATGATAAAATAAAAAGCTATGTCTACACACCAGTCTTTCAATAACCTCGCAGATTTGGTTACTACGACAATAAAAATATTACACAACATTTACAGTACAGTGGACCCCCGCTTAACGATCACCTCCAAATGCGACCAATTATGTAAGTGTATTTATGTAAGTGCGTTTGTACGTGTATGTTTGGGGGTCTGAAATGGACTAATCTACTTCACAATATTCCTTATGGGAACAAATTCGGTCAGTACTGGTATCTGAACATACTTCTGGAATGAAAAAAGATCGTTAATCGGGGGTCCACTGTATATTTAAAGTGACTGGTAACTATTCATGACTAATAAATTACAATATGTAATATATTTCTTAATAAAAAAACAGTTCCAGTGACCCATTACAGTGGAACCTCAAAAATCGAACGCATCACATATCGAACGTTTCGAAAATAGGACCATTCTTTCGGACAAACTGTGTCCCTATTATCGAACGCACCCCTATTTTCAGATCGCCGGGTACGGGACCTGTCTACCGCCCGCTCTGTCCGTGTCCCCGTGCAGGCACCGTGAGCAGTCTAGCTTTGTTATGCTTGAGTGAACACTAACCTGCGCTCTCATTCACGTATTTTACGATTATTTCGTTGTGTTTAGTGCTTGTGGGACTGTGAAATAAGCTGCCATGGGCCCAAAGAAACTTGCTAGTGGTACCCCTGTGGTAAAGAAAGTGAGAAACACCATAGATGTGAAGAAGGAAATAATACAGAAGTATGAGAGTGGTGTGAGACTTGTTGAGCTTGCCAGGATGTATGGACAAAACAAGTCGACCATCGGTTCTATCCTGTCAAAGAAAGAACAAATCAAGGAAG
Source organism: Cherax quadricarinatus (assembly GCF_038502225.1). Lineage (NCBI taxonomy): Eukaryota > Metazoa > Arthropoda > Malacostraca > Decapoda > Parastacidae > Cherax > Cherax quadricarinatus. The sequence continues at coordinate 6,061,641 of NC_091296.1, read as the reverse complement.
CTGATGTTGCAAAAGGTGTTAACATAGGGAGTGGATGAGGCGCCTTCTTCAAAGATTAAGGAGATTTGTGCCAAGTGGAATGATGTCCAAATGTTTGTGGAGAAGTACCACCCTGAGCAAGCTGAAACAAGCCATCTTTGCAACAAGTTCAGTGACAGAACCATGTCCCATTTTAGGGGAATGTTAGAGGCGCCAGAAACAGAGGACTGTGGACAGTTATTTTGTGAGACAGGGGTCCACTGACTCTCAAGCTGGTCCTAGTGGCATTAAAAGACAGAGAAGGGAAGTAACCCCAGAGACGGCTTTACCTGAAGTCCTCATGGAGGGGGATTCTCCTTTCAAACACTAACCCCAATTCCCTCCCTCTCTCCTCCCTATCTACCAGATGCCATCACCAATCTTCAATAAAGGTAAGTAAAAATGTTATTTTATATGTATTACAATCCATAATTAAAAGCTATAGTATTTGTTGTATGTAAAACTGTAATTAATCTCTATAAAAAGTATTTTTTGTGTGAATATTTTTGGGTTTCTGGAACGGATTAATTGTATTTCCATTATTTCTTAAGGGAAATATTGCTTCGAATTTCAGACTTTTCAAATTTAGAACTAGCTCCTGGAAAGGATTAAGTTCAATTTTTGAGGTTCCACTGTATAATAAATAATAGTTACTAAGACCTTTCGCATTATTTTCAGCCTACAAAAAATACTCGCACCTACAATGTTTATTGCCATACCCACAGCTAATACATTATACTTACTGTACAGTGGACCCCCGAGTTTCATCGGCATCAACTTTCATGAAATCCGACTTTCGGCAAGTTTTTTTGGCAAAATTTAGCCTCGTGGTTCGTGATTGGACTTGTGATTCGGCAACCATCCGCCCGTCACCGCGCACACAAAGCCAGTCTCCCGCACCATTCACACTCAGTGTGCCATTGTTTACCAGCATGTGACCATCACCCCGCGGGTTCATACAATACATTTCATAATGATCCATTGTTTTTTGTGCTTGCAACTGCTAAATAAGTTACCATGGAAAGCTAGTGCAAGCCCTTTGGTAAAGAAAGTGAGGAACACGATCGAATTCAAGAAGGAAATCATTGAAAAATATGAGAGTGGAGTGCGTGTTACAGAAATTGCCAGGATGTATGGCAAACCCCATTCAACCATCACTTCGATCGTGGCAAAGGGAAAGGAAATAAAGTGTCCTGTTGTTGCAAAAGGGGTAGATATGCTGACAAAAAAGAGATCGCAAATCCTCGAAGAAGTGGAAAGGTTATTGTTGGTGTGGATTACCCAAAAACAGTTAGCAGGAGATAGTATTATGCAGTTGATAATATGTGAAAAGGCAAGGCAGTTGCATGATGATCTCGTAAAGAAAATGCCTGCAACAAGTGGTGATGCTTGTGATTTTAAGGCCAGCAAAGGTTGGTTTGAGAGATTTAAGAAGCGTAGTGGCATTCACAGTGTGATAAGGCACGGTGAGGCTGCCAGTTCTGATAAAAAAGCAGCTGAGAAGTTTGTACAGGAGTTTAAGGAGTGCGTAGACACTGGAGAATTCAAAACCCAACAAGTGTTTAATTGTGATGAAACAGGCCTCTTTTGGAAGAAAATGCCAAAGAGGACCTACATCATGCAGGAGGAAACGGCTCCCAGGACACAAGCCTGTGAAAGACAGGCTTACTCTCATGTTTTGTAGTAATGCTAGTGGGGATTGCGAAGTGAAGCCTTTACTGGTGTATCACTCTGAAAATCCCAGAGTGTTCAAGAAAAACAGTGCCGCCAAGAGTAATTTGTGTGTGATGTGGAAGGCTAACAGTAAGGCATGGGTCACAAGGGAAATTTTCCTAGACTGGTTTAATGAAGTGTTTGGCCCCAGTGTGAAGAAATACCTCCTGGAAAATAAGCTGCCACTCAAGTGCCTCCTGGTAATGGGCAATGCTCCTGCTCATCCTCCAGACTTGGAAGAGCAAATAGTGGAGGAGTTTAGTTTCATCACGGTGAAGTTCTTGCCCCCTAATACAACTCCTCTCATCCAGCCCATGGACCAGCAGGTCATTTCAAACTTCAAAAAACTGTACACCAAAGCAGTGTTTCAAAAGTGCTTTGAAGTGACCTCAGACACTGAATTGACCCTAAGAAAGTTCTGGAAAGATCACTTCAATATCCTCACTTGCATAAACCTTACAGGTAAGGCTTGGGAAGGAGTGACTTGCAGAACTTTGAATTCTGCTTGGAGAAAATTGTGGCCAGAATGTGTACAAGAGAGGGATTTTGAAGGGTTTGGGGCTGACCCTAAGGTGCCTATGCCAGCTGTGGAATCTATTGTGGCATTGGGGAAGTCCCTGGGGTTGGAGGTGAGTGGCAAGGATGTGGAAGAGTTGGTGGAGGACCACAGGGAAGAGCTAACCACTGAAGAGCTGCAAGAGCTTCATCTGCAACAGCAACAGATCACAGCTCAGGAAACTGCTGCAGAGGAGAGGAGGAAGAGAGAAGGAGGAAGGTGCCTTCTTCAAAGATTAAGGACATTTGTGCAAAGTGGACTGAAGTGCAAACATTTATGGGTGAACTTCACCCTAACAAAGCTGTTGCAGGCCATATTGGCAACATGTACAATGACAGTGTTGTGTCCCACTTCAGACAAATCTTAAAGAAACGCCAGACACAGAGATCTGTGGACAGATATTTTGTGCGACAGGGGTCCAGTGACTCTCAAGTTGTTCCCAGTGTCTTTAAAAAACAAAGAAGGGAAATAACCCCAGATAAGGACTTCATACCTGAAGTCCTAATGGAAGGAGATTCTCCTTCCAAACAATAGTGTACACCTTCCTCCTATCCCCTCCTCCCGTCTTCCATCCACCCAGAAGCCTTCAGTAAAGGTAAATGTAATGATATTATTATTTTTTATATCTATGTACTTGATTTCTCATTGTTTTAAGTATGTAAATCTTTATTTAATTTGAAAAAAATATTTTATTTTAATATTTTTGGGTGTCAGGAACGGATTAATTTTATTTCCATTATTTCTTATGGGGAAAATGGTTTCACCATTCGGCAATTTCGACATTCGGCAGACTCTCTGGAACGGATTAATCACGAAACTCGGGGGTCCACGGTATATGACTTTCATATTTTCACACACAAAAAAAAAAAAATAAGGAATTAACATTATATTTTACCTTTCTAAGAAGAATATGATAATTATCATCCAGATTATAATGAAACTTTTATGGACTAAAACAGGTACTTCAATCTTCAGGTTGAATCATCCATTCTTCAGACTGAAGAATTTTAAATCTTACATGTGTATGCCTTATGTATACTGCCTGTGGCTGTATAGTAAGGTGTGGCTGTATAGTAAGGTGTGGCTGTATAGTAAGGTGTGGCTGTATAGTAAGGTGTGGCTGTATAGTAAGGTGTGGCTGTATAGTAAGGTGTGGCTGTATAGTAAAGTGTGGCTGTATAGTAAGGTGTGGCTGTATAGTAAGGTGTGGCTGTATAGTAAAGTGTGGCTGTATAGTAAGGTGTGGCTGTATAGTAAGGTGTGGCTGTATAGTAAGGTGTGGCTGTATAGTAAGGTGTGGCTGTATAGTAAGGTGTGGCTGTATAGTAAGGTGTGGCTGTATAGTAAGGTGTGGCTGTATAGTAAGGTGTGGCTGTATAGTAAGGTGTGGCTGTATAGTAAGGTGTGGCTGTATAGTAAGGTGTGGCTGTATAGTAAAGTGTGGCTGTATAGTAAGGTGTGGCTGTATAGTAAGGTGTGGCTGTATAGTAAAGTGTGGCTGTATAGTAAGGTGTGGCTGTATAGTAAGGTGTGGCTGTATAGTAAGGTGTGGCTGTATAGTAAGGTGTGGCTGTATAGTAAGGTGTGGCTGTATAGTAAGGTGTGGCTGTATAGTAAGGTGTGGCTGTATAGTAAGGTGTGGCTGTATAGTAAAGTGTGGCTGTATAGTAAGGTGTGGCTGTATAGTAAGGTGTGGCTGTATAGTAAGGTGTGGCTGTATAGTAAGGTGTGGCTGTATCACAGACCCCTGGCATAATGCAGGATCAGTATACAGTAAAGAAATATTTCCTTATTCTAGCCTCTATGAACCTTTCAGTCCTCCTCAAAACTTCTCCATAATCATTTAACTCACAAATATTCTTACAGCTTACTTCACATATACGAACCCATTCTTTCAAGCAAATGTTGCTATTTTAATGTAATTCAGAATTGCTGGTAAAGTGACTGTGATACTAAATTGGGAAATTGGAATTTTGCTTTTCTTAATGAACCGGCCGCATCCCACCTAGACAAGGTGACCCACCGAGGCAAGGTGACCCACTGAGGCAAGGTGACCCACCGAGGCAAGGTGACCCACCGAGGCAAGGGATTTCTAGCCCCTTGCTCCCAGCATTTTAGTTGCCTCTTACGACACGCATGGCTTACGAAAGAATTCTTTTCCACTAAAACTGGAATTACACTGTCTTATTTTCGCACTTGTCAGTGAATTCCTGTGTGTTCATAAAAACATAGTTTTGTTATTATGAACTATTGTATACATTGTATTAATGAATATTTTACTGTAGGGTAATTGGTTAAATTTGGTTAATTAACTTATCCTGACCAAACATAAATAGCAAATGTAGAGAAACTGGTTTAAAAGTATACATTCAATACAGCAAAAAACTAATGCAGAGGACATGTTAACATCTCCACAGATCTCAGCAATTCATTTTAAGCCTAATTAACCCATAAAAACAACAACTCTGCCTTGAGGTTCATTCACACAACTTTACAGTGTCAATATCTCGGAAAATCCACTATTTTTATCTATTTACAAAACAATACTACCTGCATGATCGTAGTAGGACGCCAGTCTTTTCAGCAACATCATCAAGATCTTTGCGTGTTCTACTGGAGAGCTTCTTGCCAAGAATCTCTCGAATGACTATATCATCAAATTCATAATATCTGTAATAATAGAAATGACAGTTTAGTGATTAATAATGATAAATTGTTATTATGCATATTAAACAAAGACTTATATCCTTTCATATGTTTGACAATAATTATTGTACATCATACAAGGGAGAACCTAAATGCCGAATAAAAACACAAACTGGCAGCATTATTCCTAAGCTAATGTAAAACAGGGAAAGGTGACAGTTTTCTTTAGAGTAACCCTGGTGGGTTATTAACCCAGGACAATATAAGAAAGTGAAATAATGTTGTTTATTTCTATTTTGCATTTGGGTCCCCTTCCCTAGGATGCAACCCAAAATTGCTGACAAACACCCAGTTATCTATTTACTGCTAGAGGAGCAGAGGCAGCAGGTGTAATGAGTCTTGCTTACATATTTCATCTAGTACTACTGTTACAATTACTAAATTACATCATATTTCCTAATTAAACTCTCAGAGTAGGTCCTCTTGCTCAGTAGGCAACACTCTCACCTCACACACTGAGTGTCCATGGATCAATCCCCAGCATGGGTGGAAATGTTGGGCATGATTTCTTACACTTGATGTCCCTGTTCACCTAGCAGTAAGTAGGTACCTGGGTGTTAGTTGACTGGCATGGGTCACAACCTGGGGGACAAGATTGAAGGACCACAATGGAAATAAGACAGACAGTCCTCAATGACGCACCGACTTTCTTGGGTTATCCTGGTGGCTAACCCTCTGGGGTAAAAATCCGAACAAATCTTATCTTATCTAACCTTATTCCTTCAAATTCTTGCCCTTCTCACCCTCATACAGTGTTAAACACTGACTTCAGATTACCTTATTTACACACAGTATAATACATTTTACACTATTTGAATGTAACAAATTAAGTATCACACTGGGCAAAGACCCCTGAACATGGGTCAAACTGACCATGGTATGGGTGAGGCTTGAACAAGCAGCAAGTTGTAAAACTCAAGGCCAGCGGGTAAGCCACTGGCCCAGAGGCTTACGCACTGGCCTGGAGTTTTATGACTCACTGCAAGTTCAAGCCCCACCAGTACCGTGGTTTGTTTGCAATCATGTCATTACAACTTCATGACTCATATCAAACTGAATGGTTCGCATTCTATCATTTATCAAAGCAAGTTACTTCAGATTATTTGGTCTGAATAAGAGGAAAAATTCAGATATTTATAATCATGTTAAGAATTCCATATAAACTGAATACTTTACTTTCATGCATATATGTTTGATGAGTTTTAAGAGTTATTCTATTCCCAAAGCCTGGTCTTCAGCCAGGCTCATCACTATTGCTGTAAAAAAAAAATTCTCCTTTACCATGATAAACAAAGGGCTATATTACTTTTGAATGACCATCTTCTGGACTGCAGGTTCCAGTTGAAACGTCCATTCCTCTGCTAGTTTAGTGGGTGTCTGCAAAAGTTTTTCTAGCAAGCCGAAGGTGCGGTAGTGGTCAGCCGTGTCAGAGGTCAGCAGCTCCAATGTAGCACCCCATGTCTCCAGTTCACCCCGTTGCTGAAGTACCGACACAGTCTCCACCACTGTGGAGAAACATGCATTAAAAGATGAAGACAAAAATAAATTCTCTAAATTACTAAGATAAACTCTCCCTACCATAATGTCAGACTCCGCTGAAAGTAAACAATAATGGCTTAGTAAACATGGCCATTTATGACTCTTGTTTTTTTAACTATACTGTAGTGTTTAAAAGATATGTACATCACTGTATACCTCATAGTGTATGATAATCTATTAACTGTATACAGTGGACCCCCGGTTAACGATATTTTTTCACTCCAGAAGTATGTTCAGGTGCCAGTACCTGGAGACCTGGAGAGAGTTTCGGGGGTCAACGCCCCCGCGGCCCGGTCTGTGACCAGGCCTCCTGGTGGATCAGCGCCTGATCAACCAGGCTGTTGCTGCTGGCTGCACGCAAACCAACGTACGAGCCACAGCCCGGCTGATCAGGAACTGACTTTAGGTGCTTGTCCAGTGCCAGCTTGAAGACTGCCAGGGGTCTGTTGGTAATCCCCCTTATGTGTGCTGGGAGGCAGTTGAACAGTCTCGGGCCCCTGACACTTATTGTATGGTCTCTTAACGTGCTAGTGACACCCCTGCTTTTCATTGGGGGGATGGTGCATCGTCTGCCAAGTCTTTTGCTTTCGTAGTGAGTGATTTTCGTGTGCAAGTTCGGTACTAGTCCCTCTAGGATTTTCCAGGTGTATATAATCATGTATCTCTCCCTCCTGCGTTCCAGGGAATACAGGTTTAGAAACCTCAAGCGCTCCCAGTAATTGAGGTGTTTTATCTCCGTTATGCGCGCCGTGAAAGTTCTCTGTACATTTTCTAGGTCGGCAATTTCACCTGCCTTGAAAGGTGCTGTTAGAGTGCAGCAATATTCCAGCCTAGATAGAACAAGTGACCTGAAGAGTGTCATCATGGGCTTGGCCTCCCTAGTTTTGAAGGTTCTCATTATCCATCCTGTCATTTTTCTAGCATATGCGATTGATACAATGTTATGGTCCTTGAAGGTGAGATCCTCCGACATAATCACTCCCAGGTCTTTGACGTTGGTGTTTCGCTCTATTTTGTGGCCAGAATTTGTTTTGTACTCTGATGAAGATTTAATTTCCTCATGTTTACCATATCTGAGTAATTGAAATTTCTCATCGTTGAACTTCATATTGTTTTCTGCAGCCCACTGAAAGATTTGGTTGATGTCCGCCTGGAGCCTTGCAGTGTCTGCAATGGAAGACACTGTCATGCAGATTCGGGTGTCATCTGCAAAGGAAGACACGGTGCTGTGGCTGACATCCTTGTCTATGTCGGATATGAGGATGAGGAACAAGATGGGAGCTAGTACTGTGCCTTGTGGAACAGAGCTTTTCACCGTAGCTGCCTCGGACTTTACTCTGTTGACGACTACTCTCTGTGTTCTGTTAGTGAGGAAATTATAGATCCATCGACCGACTTTTCCTGTTATTCCTTTAGCGCGCATTTTGTGCGCTATTACGCCATGGTCACACTTGTCGAAGGCTTTTGCAAAGTCTGTATATATTACATCTGCATTCTTTTTGTCTTCTAGTGCATTTAGGACCTTGTCGTAGTAATCCAATAGTTGAGACAGACAGGAGCGACCTGTTCTAAACCGACCGAATTTGTTCCCATAAGGAATATTGTGAAGTAGATTAGTCCATTCCATTCCCCCAAACATACACGTACAAACGCACTTACATAAATACACTTACATAATTGGTCGCATTCGGAGGTGATCGTTATGCGGGGGTCTACTGTACTGTTTACCTGGAGTTTACCTGGAGAGAGTTCCGGGGGTCAACGCCCCCGCGGCCCGGTCTGAGACCAGGCCTCCTGGTGGATCAGAGCCTGATCAACCAGGCTGTTGCTGCTGGCTGCACGCAAACCAACATACGAGCCACAGCCCGGCTGATCCGGAACTGACTTTAGGTGCTTGTCCAGTGCCAGCTTGAAGACTGCCAGGGGTCTGTTGGTAATCCCCCTTATGTGTGCTGGGAGGCAGTTGAACAGTCTCGGGCCCCTGACACTTATTGTATGGTCTCTTAACGTGCTAGTGACACCCCTGCTTTTCATTGGGGGGATGGTGCATCGTCTGCCAAGTCTTTTGCTTTCGTAATGAGTGATTTTCGTGTGCAAGTTCGGTACTAGTCCCTCTAGGATTTTCCAGGTGTATATAATCATGTATCTCTCCCTCCTGCGTTCCAGGGAATACAGGTTTAGGAACCTCAAGCGCTCCCAATAATTGAGGTGTTTTATCTCCGTTATGCGCGCCGTGAAAGTTCTCTGTACATTTTCTAGGTCGGCAATTTCACCTGCCTTGAAAGGTGCTGTTAGTGTGCAGCAATATTCCAGCCTAGATAGAACAAGTGACCTGAAGAGTGTCATCATGGGCTTGGCCTCCCTAGTTTTGAAGGTTCTCATTATCCATCCTGTCATTTTTCTAGCAGATGCGATTGATACAATGTTATGGTCCTTGAAGGTGAGATCCTCCGACATGATCACTCCCAGGTCTTTGACGTTGGTGTTTCGCTCTATTTTGTGGCCAGAATTTGTTTTGTACTCTGATGAAGATTTAATTTCCTCATGTTTACCATATCTGAGTAATTGAAATTTCTCATCGTTGAACTTCATATTGTTTTCTGCAGCCCACTGAAAGATTTGGTTGATGTCTGCCTGGAGCTTTGCAGTGTCTGCAATGGAAGACACTGTCATGCAGATTCGGGTGTCATCTGCAAAGGAAGACACGGTGCTGTGGCTGACATCCTTGTCTATGTCGGATATAAGGATGAGGAACAAGATGGGAGCGAGTACTGTGCCTTGTGGAACAGAGCTTTTCACCGTAGCTGCCTCGGACTTTACTCTGTTGACGACTACTCTCTGTGTTCTGTTAGTGAGGAAATTATAGATCCATCGACCGACTTTTCCTGTTATTCCTTTAGCACGCATTTTGTGCGCTATTACGCCATGGTCACACTTGTCGAAGGCTTTTGCAAAGTCTGTATATATTACATCTGCATTCTTTTTGTCTTCTAGTGCATTTAGGACCTTGTCGTAGTGGTCCAATAGTTGAGACAGACAGGAGCGACCTGTTCTAAACCCATGTTGCCCTGGGTTGTGTAACTGATGGGTTTCTAGATGCGTGGTGATCTTGCTTCTTAGGACCCTTTCAAAGATTTTTATGATATGGGATGTTAGTGCTATTGGTCTGTAGTTCTTTGCTGTTGCTTTACTGCCCCCTTTGTGGAGTGGGGCTATGTCTGTTGTTTTTAGTAACTGTGGGACGACCCCCGTGTATGTGATAATCTATCAACTTTGATCAATGGATAGTGCTAAACTCACAGGGTTTATATAGCACCTGTGGAGTGGAAGGTATTCAGGTTCAAGGAAAATATGTCCAGCTGCTTGGATCAAGAGCCCCTCACATGCATCAAGGCACAATTCCTTGATGTGACTGTGACTAGAAAAATCAAATATAATGATGATTTATGCCCAAAATTAAAGACTAATCAAGCCTTCAGCAATACTATGATTACTATAATGGGGAGCGCTAAACCAGCAGGGATTAAACTCATGGAAGAGCACTAAACCTGTGGGGATGGGAGATGGAAGGCATTCAGGCTCAATTCAGGGAACTGGAGAACAGATCCAATTCACTAGATCAAGAACCCCTGACTAGCATCAAGGACTTACTATAATCAAAACCAAGCGCTAAACCCACAAGGGAGAGTATGGTACCTCCCCTGAGGGGCCATCATCAATGAACATGACAGGTACACAGTGTTGAGTGACTCACCAGAGTAACCTTGTACCCACAGTTCAAACACATCCTGGTCAATTATAGTGTAATTACCCACAAATATATCAACTTCTGGAAGCATTCTGAGCTCTCAAATTCTGCCGTCAAGCTGAGGACCAGAGATGGCAGCCATGAGCCCAGTGACCTCGTACATGATGCTTCCTCTTATTGTACATCAACTGGTTCTTCATCTTGTAAGATAAGATAAGATTTCGTTCGGATTTTTAACCCCGGAGGATTAGCCACCCAGGATAACCCAAGAAAGTCAGTGCATCATCGAGGACTGTCTAACTTATTTCCATTGGGGTCCTTAATCTTGTCCCCCAGGATGCCACCCACACCAGTCGACTAACACCCAGGTACCTATTTGCTGCTAGGTGAACAGGACAACAGGTGGAAGGAAACGTGTCGAAATGTTTCCACCCGCCGGGAATCGAACCCGGGCCCTCCGTGTGTGAAGCGGGAGCTTTAGCCACCAGGCCACCGGGCCATTAACTGGTTCTTCATGTACATCAACTGGTTCCTCATCTTGTACATCAACTGGTTCTTCATCATGTACATCAACTGGTTCTTCATCTTGTACATCAACTGGTTCTTCATCTTGTACATTAACTGGTTCTTCATCTTGTACATCAACTGGTTCTTCATCTTGTACATTAACTGGTTCTTCATCTTGTACATCAACTGGTTCTTCATCTTGTACATCAACTGGTTCTTCATCTTGTATATCAACTGATTCTTCATGTACATCAACTGGTTCGTCCTCTTGTACATTAACTGGTTCTTCATGTACATCAACTGGTTCTTCATCATGTACATCAACTGGTTCTTCATCTTGTACATTAATTGGTTCTTCATGTACATCAACTGGTTCTTCGTCTTGTACATCAACTGGTTCTTCATCTTGTACATTAACTGGTTCTTCATGTGCATCAACTGGTTCTTCATCTTGTACATTAGCTGGTTCTTCATGTACATCAACTGGTTCTTCATCTTGTACATTAGCTGGTTCTTCATGTACATCAACTGGTTCTTCATCATGTACATCAACTGGTTCTTCATCTTGTACATTAACTGGTTCTTCATCTACATTAACTGGTTCTTCATCTACATTAACTGCTTCTTCATCTTGCGCATTAACTGGTTCTTCATCTACATTAACTGGTTCTTCATCTTGTACATTAACTGGTTCTTCATCTACATTAACTGGTTCTTCATCTTGTGCATTAACTGGTTCTTCATCTACATTAACTGGTTCTTCATCTTGTACATTAACTGGTTCTTCATCTACATTAACTGGTTCTTCATCTTGTGCATCAACTGGTTCATCTTGTGCATCAATTGGTTCTTCATCTTGTACATCAACTGGTTCTTCATTTTATACATCAACTGGTTCTTCATCTTCTTGTGCATCAACTGATTCATCATGTGCATCAATTGATTCGTCATCTTGTGCATCAACTGGTTCATCTTGTGCATCAACTGGTTCTTCATCTTGTTGTACATCAACTGGTTCTTCATCTTCTACATTAACTGGTTATTTTTCTTGTACATCAACTGGTTCTTCATCTTCTACATTAACTGGTTCTTCATCTTGTACATCAACTGGTTCTTCATCATGTTCATCAATTGATTCTTCATCTTGCACATTAACTGGTTCTTCATCTTGTACATTAACTGGTTCTTCATCTTGCACATTAACTGGTTCTTCATCTTGTACATTAACTGGTTCTTCATCTTGTACATTAACTGGTTCTTCATCTTGTACATTAACTGGTTCTTCATCTTGTACATTAACTGGTTCTTCATCTTGTACATCAACTGGTTCTTCATCTTGTATATCAACTGATTCTTTATCTTATGCATTAACTGGTTCTTTATCTTTTACATCAACTGGTTCTTCATCTTGTACTTCAAATGGTTCTTCATCTTGTACATTATCTGGTTCTTCGTCTTGTACATCAACTGGTTCTTCATCTTGTATATCAACTGGTTCTTAATCTTGTACATCAAGTGGTTCTTCATCTTATACAGCAACTGGTTCTTGTACATTAACTGCAAGTAACTGTTATTTGTACAGTGGTATCACATGGATGTCAGTATGACTTATTAATATAAGATATTTGTTGTCAGTCAATCAGTAAGCTCTTAACCTTCTCTAGTTTATCAGTGGCGACTTACTACCAACTGAACTTTGATTTATCAAGTTAAAATACAGTGGAACCTTGAATGCATCGACTATCGAATGCTTCGAGTTTCGACCGTTTTTTCGAACCCGTTTTGTCCCTATTATCAAATGTGTCCCGTGTTTCGTACCACGTACCAGACCTGTCTGCCTGGGTGCCTCCCTAAGCAGGCATAGTGAGTCTGTGTGACTTTGTTTCTCCTCGAGTGAACATAGGCATTTAAAGTGCCCTAGAGCGATAAAATGCATATCCAGTACACTCATTACTTACCTTAAAATATCTGTTGTCTTAATGATCTTAATATAGGGTGTAAGGTGAATAGTAAGGTAAGTAGGTGTGGTAAGTATGTAACCCCTATTTACACCCTGACATATAAGTTACTGTGTCACCCAACAAGAACTTGATTAAAGTATTTCAGTTGTGAGTTGATTAATTTAGTCTTAGATTCAGATAATTATTTGCAAAAAGGAAATTAAGAAGTTACATTTGGCATTAGTCCAAGACGGATTGAAGGTGAGTATAAAGGTTCCTTTGCAAATTGTAAGTTAGCTGTAATGATATATAATTAAGTTATGAGTTAACTGTAATGATGTGTAATTAAGCTGCGAATTATCTGTGATGATGTGTAATTAAGTTGTGAGTTAGTTGTAATGATGTGTAATTAAACTGTGAATTAGCTGTGATGCTGTGTAATTAAGTTGTGAGTTAGCTGTAATAATGTGTAATTAAGTTGTGAGTTAGCTGTAATGATGTATAATTAAGTTGTGAATTAGCTGTAATGATGTGTAATTAAGTTGTGAATTAGCTGTACCAGAATGTAATTAAATTGTGAGTTAGCTGAAAGGGAGTGTAATCAAGTTGTGAGGAAGCTTTAATGGAGTGTAATCAAGTTGTAAGGTAGCTTTAATGGAGTATAATCAAGCGGGTGACCAGAAAACAATAATCACATGAGAGGGAATTATATTTCACTTTCACATCACATTTAGTATTGCATTATCGTATATAAGTGGTCGTTGTTGTACCTCTGACAACCACAAGCATCAGCTGAACAGGAAAACAAATGCCAGTGTGCCAAATGTTTAGTGATAATAAATTTTAATGATTCCCAATACGAAACATTATAAGAGTAAGATGTATTTTTATGTATCGGAATACATTATATTTATAAAGAAAAAGTATAGTATTTTCCAGGAGGAAGGCAATTTAATGTAGATGTGACATTGTGGAGAGTGTGAGCCAATCAGAGAGCTCGGTTGTTGACCAATCACATTCAAGCTGCCACGCGGGACAAACATGGAGGGCACCAAACTAGGCAACAAGAACTGCATCACTTTAAAAGGCTCTGCACAACATGTGTCGGAATTTTTCTGTGAGTAACCCACCTAGAAAGTTTCTCCATGTAACTCCCCGGCTGCTGGTGTGGTTGATGGAGCCTGGCAAGACCCTCGAGGGGGAGAGAATTATGTTCACGTGAAGTTACCAGTCTGGACAGTGTAGCAAGATTTTATGTTTTTATTAAGCACGTAACTTATTAAATAATTTTGTTGTGGTCTTCAGGGCACAAAAGTATATTGTGGAGATTTAATTATGCTGTGTAGGGATGATCCTTGATGTCAGGGAGTCTTGAAATTTACTGGATCTCTGTTAAGTAATTTAAGTTTATTTAGGTACAGGTATGTAAATAGCTTGTGAATTATCATATATAGTAACGTATGTGTAAAATAACTATGATAAACCCAAAAAAAAGTAATTAAACCTCGTTGCCTTTCGTTCCTCCCAGGCGCTGTATGATCCCCTACGGGTTTATCACTTCCCTTAAGTATAATAATGCCGTTGGTGTAATTAATGTAACTACGAACATGTAATATGTTGACTCGTGGCTCAGTTGGTAATTAATTTTATTTAGGCACAGGTACACATAAGTACAACATTCACGGCAGCACGTAGTCTGGTGGGTAAAGTTCTCGCTTCACACGGTGAGGGTCCGGGTTCGATTCCCGACGAGAGTAGAAACATTGGGCGTGTTTCCTTACACTGGTTGTCTGTGTTCACCCATCAGTAAAATGGGTACCTGGGTGTTAGTGGACTGGTGTGGGTCGCATCCTGGGTGTTAGTGGACTGGTGTGGGTCACATCCTGGGTGTTAGTGGACTGGTGTGGGTCGCATCCTGGGTGTTAGTGGACTGGTGTGGGTCACATCCTGGGTGTTAGTGGACTGGTGTGGGTCACATCCTGGGTGTTAGTGGACTGGTGTGGGTCACATCCTGGGTGTTAGTGGACTGGTGTGGGTCACATCCTGGGTGTTAGTGGACTGGTGTGGGTCGCATCCTGGGTGTTAGTGGACTGGTGTGGGTCACATCCTGGGTGTTAGTGGACTGGTGTGGGTCACATCCTGGGTGTTAGTGGACTGGTGTGGGTCGCATCCTGGGTGTTAGTGGACTGGTGTGGGTCACATCCTGGGTGTTAGTGGACTGGTGTGGGTTGCATCCTGGGTGTTAGTGGACTGGTGTGGGTCGCATCCTGGGTGTTAGTGGACTGGTGTGGGTCGCATCCTGGGTGTTAGTGGACTGGTGTGGGTCACATCCTGGGTGTTAGTGGACTGGTGTGGGTTGCATCCTGGGTGTTAGTGGACTGGTGTGGGTCACATCCTGGGTGTTAGTGGACTGGTGTGGGTCGCATCCTGGGTGTTAGTGGTGGTGTAGTAGTGGGTGTTTCACTGAGACCCACATAAAGGATCACTTGGACAACGAAATATGGATCCCAGGTTACAACCTATACAGATGTGACAGAGTGAACAGGCAAAAGGGGGGGGTTGGCCTGTACATTGCAGAGTCACTTGTTTGCACAGAACTGCTTAATGCCTCAAATGATGTAGTGGAAGTTTTAGCAGTAAAGGTCGAGAACCAAAACCTAGTCATTGTGGTAGTCTACAAGCCTCCGGATGCAACATCCCAGCAATTCCAGGAACAGCTGTTAAAAATTGACCACTGTCTGGAAAATCTTCCAGCTCCTGCACCCAACATCTTGCTCCTGGGGGATTTCAACTTAAGGCACCTAAAATGGAGGAATATAGCAAATAATATTGTTGCAGTAATAACACCAGGAGGCAGCTCTGATGAAAACTCACACTCGCACGAGCTTTTAAATCTCTGCACAAAATTCAATTTAAACCAGCAAATAATAGAGCCTACTAGACTGGAGAATACACTAGACCTCATCTTCACTAACAATGATGATCTGATAAGAAATGTCACCATATCAAAAACAATATACTCAGATCACAACATAATTGAGGTTCAGACATGTATGCGTGGAGCCCCAGACCGACAAAATGAGACTAGTCACGAGGGAGCATTCACCAAATTCAACTTCAATAACAAAAACATAAAGTGGGACCAAGTAAACCAAGTCCTAACCGATATAAGCTGGGAAGATACACTAAGCAACACAGACCCCAACTTATGCCTAGAACAGATTAACTCGGTGGCACTCGATGTATGCACAAGGCTTATTCCTCTAAGAAAAAGGAGGAGTAGATGTAAAATAGAAAGAGACAGGCGCTCCCTTTACAGGCGACGGAAAAGAATAACAGAGCGGCTAAAAGAGGTCAATATATCTGAAATGCGTAGGGAGACACTGGTCAGAGAAATAGCAAGCATCGAACTTAAGCTAAAAGAATCCTTTAGGAGTCAGGAATCGCGGGAAGAACTAAAAGCCATAAATGAAATCGAAAGAAACCCAAAGTATTTCTTCTCCTATGCCAAATCAAAATCGAGAACAACGTCCAGTATTGGGCCCCTACTTAAACAAGATGGGTCCTACACAGATGACAGCAAGGAAATGAGTGAGCTACTCAAGTCCCAATATGACTCAGTTTTTAGCAAGCCGCTAACCAGACTGAGAGGCGAATATCAAAATGAATTTTTTATGAGAGAGCCACAAAATTTGATTAACACAAGCCTATCCGATGTTATCCTGATGCCAAATGACTTCGAACAGGCAATAAATGACATGCCCATGCACTCTGCCCCAGGGCCAGACTCATGGAACTCTGTGTTCATCAAGAACTGCAAGAAGCCCCTATCACGAGCCTTTTCCATCCTATGGAGAGGGAGCATGGACACGGGGGTCGTCCCTCAGTTACTAAAAACAACAGACATAGCCCCACTCCACAAAGGGGGCAGTAAAGCAATAGCAAAGAACTACAGACCAATAGCACTAACATCCCATCTCATAAAAATCTTTGAAAGGGTCCTAAGAAGCAAGATCACCACCCATCTAGAAACCCATCAGTTACACAACCCAGGGCAACATGGGTTTAGAACAGGTCGCTCCTGTCTGTCTCAACTATTGGATCACTACGACAAGGTCCTAAATGCACTAGAAGACAAAAAGAATGCAGATGTAATATATACAGACTTTGCAAAAGCCTTCGACAAGTGTGACCATGGCGTAATAGCGCACAAAATGTGTGCTAAAGGAATAACAGGAAAAGTCGGTCGATGGATCTATAATTTCCTCACTAACAGAACACAGAGAGTAGTCGTCAACAGAGTAAAGTCCGAGGCAGCTACGGTGAAAAGCTCTGTTCCACAAGGCACAGTACTAGCTCCCATCTTGTTCCTCATCCTCATATCCGACATAGACAAGGATGTCAGCCACAGCACCGTGTCTTCCTTTGCAGATGACACCCGAATCTGCATGACAGTGTCTTCCATTGCAGACACTGCAAGGCTCCAGGCGGACATCAACCAAATCTTTCAGTGGGCTGCGGAAAACAATATGAAGTTCAACGATGAGAAATTTCAATTACTCAGATATGGTAAACATGAGGAAATTAAATCTTCATCAGAGTACAAAACAAATTCTGGCCACAAAATAGAGCGAAACACCAACGTCAAAGACCTGGGAGTGATTATGTCGGAGGATCTCACCTTCAAGGACCATAACATTGTATCAATCGCATCTGCTAGAAAAATGACAGGATGGATAATGAGAACCTTCAAAACTAGGGAGGCCAAGCCCATGATGACACTCTTCAGGTCACTTGTTCTATCTAGGCTGGAATATTGCTGCACTCTAACAGCACCTTTCAAGGCAGGTGAAATTGCCGACCTAGAAAATGTACAGAGAACTTTCACGGCGCGCATAACGGAGATAAAACACCTCAATTACTGGGAGCGCTTGAGGTTACTAAACCTGTATTCCCTGGAACGCAGGAGGGAGAGATACATGATTATATACACCTGGAAAATCCTAGAGGGACTAGTACCGAACTTGCACACGAAAATCACTCACTACGAAAGCAAAAGACTTGGCAGACGATGCACCATCCTCCCAATGAAAAGCAGGGGTGTCACTAGCACGTTAAGAGACCATACAATAAGTGTCAGGGGCCCGAGACTGTTCAACTGCCTCCCAGCACACATAAGGGGGATTACCAACAGACCCCTGGCAGTCTTCAAGCTGGCACTGGACAAGCACCTAAAGTCAGTTCCTGATCAGCCGGGCTGTGGCTCGTACGTTGGTTTGCGTGCAGCCGGCAGCAACAGCCTGGTTGATCAGGCTCTGATCCACCAGGAGGCCTGGTCACAGACCGGGCCGCGGGGGCGTTGACCCCCGGAACTCTCTCCAGGTAAACTGGTGTGGGTCACATCCTGGGTGTTAGTGGACTGGTGTGGGTGGCATCCTGGGTGTTAGTGGACTGGTGTGGGTCGCATCCTTGGTGTTAGTGGACTGGTGTGGGTAGCATCCTGGGACAAAATTTACCTAATTTGCAGGAAATACTGAGCATAACAAGTGACTTTCTAAATAGTAGTATGTCACTGATGTCAACTATGGTCTGTATACCTTGTACATGTACTGGTAGAAATGAACATATTACATGTTATTATTATTATTATTATTATTATACATAGTGTAAATTACCCACCAGGATAAAAATTAAAAAATCAGTTATTTATTTCCACTAAAGTCCTTAACTGAAGTCTGAAGGACCTGGGCATATGTCACTGACTTTTTTTGTGTTATCCTGGTGGGTAATTTACTATATATGATAACTGCTTATGTGTACCTGTACCGAAATAAACTCTTTTCCCTTCATATCTATTAAATTTTCTCGTCCATTTGGTATAATCTCTGAATTTTATGCTCATACACTTAAGGAATGTTTTACCTGTATGTAGCAACTGATAGAAAGATTGATTGTAGCTTAACATCTTTTTTAATGCACTCGCCATCTCCCACCGAGGCCGGGTGTAAGTTTATTTAGGTACGGGTACACAGGTGTACACGGGTGTCCCGTGGCCTCTTAGGCAGCACTCGCTTCACACACTGAGTGTCTGTGGTTTGATTCCCGGCGCGGGTGAAAGCATTGGGCGTTTTTTTTTTTTTACACCTGCTATCCCTGTTCACCTAGCAAGCAAGTAGGTATCTGGCTGTTAGTTTACCATTGTGGGTTGCATCCTGGGGGACAAGATTTAAGGACCCCAATAGAAAAAAGACAAGCAGTCCTTGATGACTCACTGACTTTCTTGGGTTGTCCTGGGTGGCTAACCCTTCAGGGTTAAAAATCTGAACAAAATCATCTCTTAAATACAATTATCATAAATAGTGTAAATTACCTAGATAGCCCAAAAAAAAGTCATGCAAACTGACTTATTTTTACTGGTGATATAAAAAGATAAACAAAGGGTACTACCCCCTTGCTACCTAATTTTATAATAAAAAATTACAACTTTTACATAGCTAGTGGCAAAAAGAATATGTTTCTTATAGAGTTTTACCCTGAAATGTTTATATATGTATTTTTTCTTGTATCTTTTCCAAGACTTTGGTATCAATAGCATCCTGTACCAGCGAGGTATATATCCTCAGGAATCATTCACTTGCAAGCAAAAGTATGGTTTGACCCTCTTAACCATCACAGATGATGGTGTCAAAGATTTCCTGGATAAAACCCTGACACAAATCAAAGGTGAGCAAGCTGATCTATAATTTTATGATTTTATCTTATAATTTATATGATTTTATCTTATAATTTATGATTTTATCTTATAATTTATATGATTTTATCTTATAATTTATGATTTTATCTTATAATTTATATGATTTTCTTATAATTTATATGATTTTATCTTACAATTTATGATTTTATCTTATAATTTATATGATTTTATCTTATAATTTATATGATTTTATCTTATAATTTATATATGCTATATATATAATTTAGATAAATTTTTAAGGTTGTGTATAAATTTATATACTTTTGTAGCTGAGAATTTCATAGTTTAAATGCTTTTCATGAATATAACCTTAATGTAACTTGAAATTGTCATATACATTTTTATTATTATTATTATTATTAATGGCTTACCTGTATAGTATAGGTACTTATATGGTGCCATAAATGCTATGTAGCATCTGTAGGTGCTAATTTCTGGCTTGCTCTCTCCTTTCATAAGAGGTGCTTTGATGCTTGTGAAGGTCTTTTGATCTGGGGAATTGGAGCTAGCCTTCCATTCCTTGGAATAAACTTGAACACCTCAGATTCTCCAGTTATTGTATAATTTATGAGCTTTGTGCTGCCTCATAAATATAATAATTGTAAAATTGATCCATAAGACAGGTACTGTACTGTTCTGGGATTTATGCTATGAGAGTTGAGAAAAAATGAGGCATTAAGTTTCCAGTATTACTTAATATGGGAATTACCTGGAGTTTACCTGGAGAGAGTTCAGGGGATCAACGCCCCTGTGGCCCGGTCTGAGACCAGGCCTTGTGGTGGATCAGAGCCTGATCAACCAGGCTGTTACTGCTGGCTGCATGCAATCCAATGTACGAGCCACAGCCTGGCTGGTCAGGTACCGACTTTATGTGCTTGTCCAGTGCCTGCTTGAAGACAGCCAGGGGTCTATATTGGTAATCCCTCTTATGTATGCTGGTAGGCAGTTGAACAGTATTTGGCCCCTGACACTTATTGTGTTGTTTCTTAACGTGCCAGTGACACCCCTGCTTTTCATTGGGGGGATGTTGCATCGTCTACCAAGTCTTTTGCTTTCGTAGTGAGTAATTTTCGTGTGCAAGTTCGGTACTAGTCCCTCCAGGATTTTCCAGGTGTATATAATCATGCATCTCTCCCTCCTGCGTTCCAGGGAATACAGGTTGAGGAACTTCAAGCGCTCCCAGTAATTGAGGTGCTTTATCTCCGTTATGCGCGCCGTGAAGGTTCTTTGTACATTTGCTAGGTCATCAATTTCACCTGCCTTGAAAGGTGCTGTTAGTGTGCAGCAATATTCCAGCCTAGATAGAACAAGTGACCTGAAGAGTGTCATCATGGGCTTGGCATCCCTAGTTTTGAAGGTTCTCATTATCCATCCTGTCATTTTTCTAGCAGATGCGATTGATACAATGTTATGGTCCTTGATGGTGAGATCCTCCGACATGATCACTCCCAGGTCTTTGACGTTAGTTTTTCGCTCTATTTTGTGGCTGGAATTTGTTTTATACTCTGATGAAGTTTTAATATTATCAGAATCCAGATTAAAAGCTTAAGATTTACTAAAGATTGAGAAAATAAAATATGATTTATTTGGATTTTTAACCCAGAGGGTTAGCCACAGAGGATAACTCAAGAAAGTCAGTGTGTCATTGGGGACTCTCTCTTGTTTCCATGTGAATGTAGACAACATGAGAAAAGCTGAACATCAAAATGGTATACAATACCGACAGGTTGGTAGGTAAGACACATAGGCAACAGTTAGGCAACTTTATTCCGAAACGTTTCGCCTACACAGTAGGCTTCTTCAGTCGAATACAGAAAGTAGGAAGGAACAGTAGAGATGTGAAGACGATGTAATCAGTCCATCACCCTTGAAGTCGTAGAATTTTGAGGTTGTCAGTCCCTCAGCCTGGAGAAGTTCAGTTCCATAGTTCCTGACTATGGAACTGAACTTCTCCAGGCTGAGGGACTGACAACCTCAAAATTCTACAACTTCAAGGGTGATGGACTGATTACATCGTCTTCACATCTCTACTGTTCCTGCCTACTTTCTGTATTCGACTGAAGAAGCCTACTGTGTAGGCGAAACGTTTCGGAATAAAGTTGCCTAACTGTTGCCTATGTGTCTTACCTACCACGAGAAAAGCTGATGTGTGCAGACAAAACTGTGTGAAGTATCCTCGTCTCACTACTGTACTTTTATGACAGACTGGCTGGAGGCTGGGGAGGTGGAGAGGCTGGTACTGGTGCTGACCAATGTTGACACAAAGGAGGTTATAGAGAGGTGGGACTTCACTGTTCAACATGAACCTGGCTTTGCTCCACTGTCTATCAAAGAGTAAGTAATTACTGTAGAATGGGGTTGACAGGTTATCAGTAAGATTTTCTAAAAGTAATATTGGGTATTTTTATTTTGATATATATGTTACAGGTGCTGTATGTTAAAAAAGATTATTATCAATAGCATCCTATGGTAAAAAAAAAACATCTATTTTTATGGATTTTGGATTTAATGGAAAAGATGGACAAAGTCTCTTGTTTCCAGAGTTGTCCGTTAATATTGTGTTCTGCTGGGTAAATTTATTTTGGATTTAATGAACAAAGTGTATTGTTTCCAGCACTGTCCATTACTGTTATGATCATGGAAAAACATTCCCATCATTCAGATTTAACGAATGTTCAGAATTACCAGACACCCTCTCCCCCTCTTGTGAATTTTAAAAGTTCGTTTTTGAAAAGTTGTGGGCATACTAGATCACATATTACAAGGCAAGTTTATCAATAGCTTTTTTAACTTTACAGGGGCAAAGTTGGAGAGAAAGACCTGAAAGTGATCCAGAATGAGATGCGAGATGTGATCCGTCAGATAACTGCTTGTGTCACCTTCTTGCCTCTGCTTGATTGTGTGTGTAGGTATTCTCTTTGCTTTATGTATTTGGATTATAAACAGTATAAATAATATTTTATTGCTTAATTTTTGTGTTCTGAAGTTCATATGTATTTTAAGATGTATGTGCTCACTAAGTTCATTTTTATACATGATTTATAAATAAAATATTAGTCACTATTTAATTTAGCCACTAGGAAAATATGGATTTTTTGAAACTTCTCCAACAATAAGTGAGTTGTTTAATGGAGAACCTTATATTTTGTGCCTGTATATTGCAAAACCCACCTATTATTAAACACTATAAACTATAAATTAAGTCTTTCTGGGAGGGGATACCTATAATGGTTCACTTTTTTTTTTTTTTTTTCTTCTGTTTCATAACCAAGTGATAATTTCAGGATGCCTCTTTTGAGAGCAACCCTTAATATTCATCACTTGTTTTGCTTGCTAAAATGTAGGTCAATTTTGTTATTGGGCAGTATAGGTCTTTATGTGACAAGCTCAAAACCTTCCTCTGCTCATACACATCCAGTACTTGGCCAGCAGGAAGTCTTAGTGCAAGCAGAGATGCTGCCTGCAACTCCTGCCACTTGTATTTTTCAACATTTAGCATCTAATATTTTACTTATTTATAGAGCTACATCATTGAATTTGGGATGTGAAAAATATCTGAATTCATTATAATTTTTTTTTTTTTTTAAGGGGCTGCCTAGCATTGGCCAATAGGCTTACTGTGATGCTTCTCCATTCTTATGATTTATGAGTGAAAAAGGTTAGATTTTAGATGGGCCTGCCTAGCATGGGTCAGTAGGCCTACTGCCTGCACTCTGAAGGAGAGGTGTTAATGTTGCAGTTTTTATAACTGTAGTGTGAGCTCGGCTCTGGCAAGACAGTGATGGAGTGAATGATGACTTCTTTTTTTTTTTTTCGGGCCACCCTGCCTTGGTAGGAAACAGCCGATATGTAATCAAAAAATTTATAAATATATAGTTGTTGATTAGTCTTATTCAAATCAGTGTGAGTTGTATACATGCATAAAACACACACACACACACACACAAGGTATGAATGAATTTGGTAAACTTACTATGAAAATATAGTTCATCCTTCAGAAAACTGTAAATATTTAAGTCTCTAGCTGTTAAGTCTCAACCAAACAAATGTGAGAGCTCTATTAATGCATAACATGAATATCATGTATGATGGCATTTGGTAAATAAAATGAGAAAAATCCTATATAATTCAATCTTAAGTAACTACTGTATTCTCACATATTGGAAGAGTGAATCTGTGTTCAGAAGATGTTAACTGGTTCCAAAGTGCCAGTGTTGTAAAAACAGAACCTTGTAAAACGGGGACATACTGCATTCCATCTCATTAGAAATGTGTTCTGAGGAGTGTTTGATTATTAAACTGAAAGAGAGCAGTGCTGGAAAGATTGAAATAAGGTAAAGTTGTGATAAAGCTCATTATAATAAGGTTTGTAAAGGAATGTTTAAATATCCTCCAATTTACTTTATTTTCTAATTTCAGGTGCATTCGACTTATTGGTTTATACCTATCAAAGTGCTGATGTGCCAGAAAAGTGGGCAGAGTCTGCTCCCTGCTTCATTGCTAACTCGCAAGAAGTTCGTTTGAAGTCATTTTCTACCTCTGTCCACAAAGTCGAAGCATGTGTTAGCTACAAAACTGATGCATGAAAATTGTAGGGATCTTATGAGAGATGAACAAGTCATTGGCTACCTTCTTCCATCACACTGTCCAGTTTTATGAAATAAGTTAATGCCATTTATTATGCAGATAATTCACTGTAGTGCAGCAGCTTATATTTAGGTAATATAGTGCACCTAATGGTGATTTTTTTAAAAAATTAAGTATGTGGGTAACTTTCCAAATTTGTTCCCATTATGTAGGTTTTTACTTCAGTAATATACAAGATTTATCTTTTATGTAAACTTCCAAATACACATTGTGATGGCTAAACTGCATTTCTATAGTAGTATTGCTTTTGCCTTCCAGCTTCCTTGATCATACAGAAAGATCATCTCGGTGTCCCATCTAGCTTTTGGTATGTGAAGTGAAGAGTTTAAATACGCAGATGATTCAGCATAGCGCAGCCTATATAGGCAACATTAGGCACTGCCTGGTGATATTTTTGAAAGAACTAGGAATGTGTGGTATATTGTTTAATACAGTGTCAGTTTCTTACCAAGATAATGATGCCAAAGAAATAAACATTCACCATTGCTCATTCCCCAGAAGTGCATGGACATCCCAGTTTACATGACCTTTTCGAGTTGCAACACTGTCACCCATCCTTCAATGTGCAGGCACTGTACTTCCCACCTCTGGGATGTGTGGGGTTAGCAAGTTTTCCTGAGTCTGTTAAAGTTCACCTAAATTTTGTCTCGAGTTTCAAACAGTACCTCGAGTTTCGGCCGCCATACCAGACCTGACCGCCTGCTCGTGCCCAAAATAAACCATCCCACGCATGTGTTGTGAGTCAGTCTGGCTTTGTTCCTCCTCGAGTGAAGATTACTCTGCGCGTTCATCCAAACATTTCACAATAATCCATTGTTTTTTGTGCTTGTTGATTGAGTACGACTGCTATATAATTAACCATGGGCCCAAAGAAACTTCCTAGTGCCAGCCCTTCGGTAAAGAAAGTGAGAAACACTATAGAATTGAAGAAAGAAATTGTAGAAAAATATGAAAGTGGTGTGCGTGTGCTCGAGCTTGCCAGGATGTATGGCAAAAACAAATCAACCATCAGTTCCATCTTGGCGAAGAAAAAAGAAATCAAGGAAGCTGATGTTGCGAAAGGGGTAACTATGCTTACGAAAAATAGATCACAAACAGTCGAAGATGTTGAGAAGTTGTTGTTGGTGTGGATCAACAATAAACAGTTAGCGGGAGATAGTGTTTCGGAGACGATCATTTGTGAAAAGGCGAGGCAGTTGCACACAAATCTCGTGATGAAAATGCCTGGAACAAGTGCTGCTGTTAGTGAATTTAAGGCCAGCAGAGGCTGGTTCGACAGATTCAAGAAGCGTAGTGGCATACACAATGTTGTAAGGCATAGCAAGGCTGCAAGTTCAGACAAACGTGCGGCTGAAAAATTCGTTCATAAATTCAAGGACTATGTAGAGGCTGAAGGATTCATCCCCCAACAAGTGTTCAGTTGTGATGAAACAGGCCTCTTTGGGAAGAAAAGGCCAAAGAGGACCTACATCACGCAGGAGGAAGAGAGAGGGGGAAATGTGCCTTCTTCAGTGATTAAGGACATGTGTGCAAAGTGGAATGAGCTGCAAAATTTTGTGGAGAAATATCATCCTAACAAAGCTGTTGCAAGCTATGTCTGCAACATGTTCAATGACAATGCCTTGTCCCATTTTAGGCAAATCTTAAAGAGACGCCAGAAACAGATCTCTCTGGACAGTTTTTTTGTGCGACAGGGGTCCAGCGACTCTCAAGCTGGTCCTAGTGCCTGTAAAAGGCAAAGAAGGGCTTTGATACCTGAAGTCTTTAGGGTGGGGGATTACCCTTCCAAACAATAATAAGTCCTTCCTCTCTCTCTTCTCTGTCTTCCATACACCAAGAAGAGTCTTCAATAAAGGTATGTAAATGTGATTTTAAATGTTTATTAATTGTTTTATGTTTGTAAAACTATAGTTATTCTTTAAAAAATGTATTTTTTTTAATACTTTTGGGTGTCTGGAATGGATTAATTGGATTTACATTATTTCTTATGGGTAATATTGCTTTGACTTTCGAACAATTTGAGTTTCGGCCGAGCTTCTGGAACGGATTATGGCCGAAACTCGAGGTTCCACTGTACTTGGAGTTTTTGTAACTAAAAATATGACCTTCCATCTGTATCAATTGTCCATGAGTACAATTTATAGCTTTGCTTCCATCATACATGAAGAGTATTATATCCTGTAGATTGCTGATATTCAGTGAGTAAACATATGTAAGGGATCAACATCTGAACTTTATCCAGTTTCTTATTAGACTTGTGTATTTTGCTTTAGAAACTACAGTACTTCATTTTGCTATGAAGTTGGCTATATTGAGTCAAAGCAAATTTACGTCAAAAAAGGATTTATTCCTTTGAAGTGGTTTAGATGCGAGATGTCTGCATATCTTATGGCTTTGTTCCATTTTTTTTTTTAAAATTACTGGGACAAGCTCTGTTGGAATGTGAGCAAGGTAACTTATGAAAGGTTCAAGCAAACCAGTTAGCTAAACTGGAGTTCTGGAGGTGGGAAGGGCAGTGACTGCACTCTAAAACGAGGGGTGGGGATGTTGAGGCCAGAGGGTAATCTGAATCATGATGTCAACACACTTCTGGCAAGACAGCAAGTTAATGAATGGTGGCGAGTGTTTTCTTGTTTGGCTCGCCCTGCCTTGACAGATGCCTAAAGTAAAAAATAATATTGTGCTGTGGAAAATAGTACAGTACTCTCACATTGAAACTTGTTGGTATGTATGTGCATTGCAGCATGGGAAGTGTACAGCAAATGGCACCACTTAATTGAAACTTTTGGGCACTAAAGGTAGTTTGAAATTGAGATGAGAAAAGTGAGAGGGATACCATCAGTGGTGTCCCACAAGGATTACTAATTAACCAACTAGTGTTTCTAATATAAATTATTTTTCAGAAAGAAAAATATTAATATGTTTGTTGACTACCAAAACCCTTCAAAAAGTAAGCTTTACAAAGACTGGAAACAATAGCAAAAGTTGGATGATGGAATATAACATAGAATAATGCCACGTATAATATTAGAAATTGGAGAAACTGAAAACACGACACTTAGGTCATTGCTCCCATGACTATTTCCTGTGGGGTTGTGTTGAGTAAGACTTCCCTGTATTCTTGCATTTGGCCAGTGGAGATATGTTTTATCATATTGATTGTCTTGGAGGCAAGATAGGAAGCATAGATTACTACTTGCAGAGATATAAAGTATTCTATATTAGGATTTTATCTTTTGCATGCATTCCTGCACACCATTTAACTGACCATTTTACATTCTGCAAATCCTTGATTTAGCTGTAGAGAAAGCAGTTTATCCAGAATACTTCTTTTAGTGCTCTGGTAGCTTTAAGTTAGTGTTCAGCTTTTTGGTAAAATTGGTATCATAAGTATGGGATGTGAGAATCAATTTTTTTTTTTTTTTTTTTTCAACAAGTCGGCCGTCTCCCACCGAGGCAGGGTGACCCAAAAAAGAAAGAAAATCCCCAAAAAGAAAATACTTTCATCATCATTCAACACTTTCACCACACTCGCACATTATCACTGTTTTTGCAGAGGTGCTCAGAATACAACAGTCTAGAAGCATACACATATAAAGATACACAACATATCCCTCCAAACTGCCAATATCCCAAACCCCTCCTTTAAAGTGCAGGCATTGTACTTCCCATTTCCAGGACTCAAGTCCGACTATATGAAAATAACCGGTTTCCCTGAATCCCTTCACTAAATATTACCCTGCTCACACTCCAACAGATCGTCAGGTCCCAAGTACCATTCGTCTCCATTCACTCCTATCTAACACGCTCACACACGCTTGCTGGAAGTCCAAGCCCCTTACCCACAAAACCTCCTTTACCCCCTCTCTCCAACCCTTTCGAGGACGACCCCTACCCCGCCTTCCTTCCCCTATAGATTTATATGCTTTCCATGTCATTCTACTTTGATCCATTCTCTCTAAATGACCAAACCACCTCAACAACCCCTCTTCTGCCCTCTGACTAATACTTTTATTAACTCCACACCTTCTCCTAGTTTCCACACTCTGAATTTTCTGCATAATATTTACACCACACATTGCCCTTAAACAGGACATCTCCACTGCCTCCAACCGTCTCCTCGCTGCTGCATTTACCACCCAAGCTTCACACCCATATAAGAGTGTTGGTACTACTATACTTTCATACATTCCCTTCTTTGCCTCCATAGATAACGTTTTTTGACTCCACATATACCTCAACGCACCACTCACCTTTTTTCCCTCATCAATTCTATGATTAACCTCATCCTTCATAAATCCATCCGCCGACACGTCAACTCCCAAGTATCTGAAAACATTCACTTCTTCCATACTCCTCCTCCCCAATTTGATATCCAATTTTTCTTTATCTAAATCATTTGACACCCTCATCACCTTACTCTTTTCTATGTTCACTTTCAACTTTCTACCTTTACACACATTCCCAAACTCATCCACTAACCTTTGCAGTTTTTCTTTAGAATCTCCCATAAGCACAGTATCATCAGCAAAAAGTAACTGTGTCAATTCCCATTTTGAATTTGATTCCCCATAATTTAATCCCACCCCTCTCCCAAACACCCTAGCATTTACTTCCTTTATAACCCCATCTATAAATATATTAAACAACCATGGTGACATTACACATCCCTGTCTAAGACCTACTTTTACTGGGAAGTAGTCTCCCTCTCTTCTACACACCCTAACCTGAGCCTCACTATCCTCATAAAAACTCTTTACAGCATTTAATAACTTACCACCTATTCCATATACTTGCAACATCTGCCACATTGCTCCTCTATCCACTCTATCATATGCCTTTTCTAAATCCATAAATGCAATAAAAACTTCCCTATCTTTATCTAAATACTGTTCACATATATGCTTCAATGTAAACACCTGATCTACACATCCCCTACCCACTCTAAAACCTCCTTGCTCATCCGCAATCCTACATTCTGTCTTACCTCTAATTCTTTCAATTATAACCCTACCGTACACTTTTCCTGGTATACTCAGTAAGCTTATTCCTCTATAATTTTTACAGTCTCTTTTGTCCCCTTTCCCTTTATATAAAGGGACTATACATGCTCTCTGCCAATCCCTAGGTACCTTCCCCTCTTTCATACATTTATTAAACAAAAGTACCAACCACTCCAACACTATATCCCCCCCTGCTTTTAACATTTCTGTCATGATCCCATCAGTTCCAGCTGCTTTACCCCCTTTCATTTTACGTAATGCCTCACGTACCTCCCCCACACTTACATTCTGCTCTTCTTCACTCCTAAAAGATGGTATACCTCCCTGACCAGTGCATGAAATTACTGCCTCTCTTTCTTCCTTAACATTTAAAAGTTCCTCAAAATATTCTCGCCATCTACCCAATACCTCCATCTCCCCATCTACTAACTCCCCTACTCTGTTTTTAACTGACAAATCCATATTTTCCCTAGGCTTTCTTAACTTGTTTAACTCACTCCAAAATTTTTTCTTATTTTCATTAAAATTTCTTGACAGTGCCTCTCCCACTCTATCATCTGCTCTCCTTTTGCACTCTCTCACCACTCTCTTTACCTTTCTTTTACTCTCCATATACTCTGCTCTTCTTATAACACTTCTGCTTTGTAAAAACCTCTCATAAGCTACCTTTTTCTCTTTTATCACACCCTTTACTTCATCATTCCACCAATCACTCCTCTTTCCTCCTGCCCCCACCCTCCTATAACCACAAACTTCTGCCCCACATTCTAATACTGCATTTTTAAAACTATTCCAACCCTCTTCAACCCCCCCACTACTCATCTTTGCACTAGCCCACCTTTCTGCCAATAGTCGCTTATATCTCACCCGAACTTCCTCCTCCCTTAGTTTATACACTTTCACCTCCCTCTTACTTGTTGTTGCCACCTTCCTCTTTTCCTATCTACCTCTTACTCTAACTGTAGCTACAACTAAATAATGATCCGATATATCAGTTGCCCCTCTATAAACATGTACATCCTGGAGCCTACCCATCAACCTTTTATCCACCAATACATAATCTAATAAACTACTTTCATTACGTGCTACATCATACCTTGTATATTTATTTATCCTCTTTTTCATAAAATATGTATTACTTATTACCAAATTTCTTAATCATTTGCAATATATATAACAGGACTTGGGTTAACTCACTCACAACTACAAACCTACATAATATTACTTGCAGGATTTTTTGTTTGAGCATTCCCTCCCTTGGATTGAATCTGATTGCCTCTCATTTCCTTTGTGCTTTATGATCCCTGTTTGTTTACCATTTCCCAAGATGATTATTATAATGATGATTTTGTAGGTCTGCTGCAATAATAATAATATCTTTATTTCTACAAGTACATGTATAAGGTATACAGGCTTAGCTGACATCAATGACATACATACTGCTACTGTATATATTATTATTATTATTATTATTTTTTTTTTTTTTTTTTTTTTTCTCAACAAGTCGGCCGTCTCCCACCGAGGCAGGGTGACCCAAAAAAGAAAGAAAATCCCCAAAAATAAAATACTTTCATCATCATTCAACACTTTCACCACACTCGCACATTATCACTGTTTTTGCAGAGGTGCTCAGAATACAATATTATTATTATTATAATCAAAAAGAAGCGCTAAGCCACAAGGGCTATACAGCGCTGACTACTGTATATGGAAAGCCACTTGTCATGCAGAGCATTTCGGGCAAATTAGGTCAGTTTTGTCCCCGGATGCAAAACATACCAGTCGACTAACGCCCAGGTACCCATTTTATACTGATGGGTGAACATGGACAGCAGGTGTCTCATGGAAACATGTCCTAATGTTTTCCAGCCGTACTGGGGATTCAGTCTCCGGACCTCAGTGTGTGAGCTGAGTGCGCTAGCGATCGAGCTACAGAACACCTATTATAGTTCATATTAGATGAATATGGAGCTGTTGAGAATGCAAGCATTTCGATAGATGTGATGCTTATTATTTTCCAAGTAAAATTTTCTTGTCTATTTAAATAGAGGCAGGGTAATCTGTGCTCCCACAGCTCTTGTTTATTCAGTTTAATGAATGTAATGTTCCAGTTCTGACAATCTTTCACACCAGTAATTTTGTTAAAACCTAGCTTATTGTAGGGATTTTATTTGTATTTTACCAGTATGTGCAACAAAGAAGTCATTCAACGCCTGTTCATTTTGATTTTGTAGGATAATTGTTTTTTCTCAACATACAAGCTGTGTCCTGCTAAGGTAGGGTGGCTCACCCCCAACCTGCAAAAATGGATATACATTCACCATCATTTATTCAATCATTGTCTTCCCAGAAGTGTGCTGACATCACAGTTCAAGTGACCCTCTGTACAACATCCTCACCTTCAGTATTAAGTCACTGTACTTCCCATCTCCAGGACTCGGGTTTGGCTAACTAGTTTCCCTGAATCCCTTCGTATAAATGTTAAGTGTGTTGAGGCATCTGTAAAAAGTAGTTCACGGAGACAAAAATTGGAATGCATCGAGTATACGAGTATCATCACTTGTACGGATGTAAGGCATGGACTTTAGACATTACAGCAAGGAAACAGCTGGAGGCAGTGGAGATGTGGTTGAGAGCAACGTGTGGTGCGAGTATTATGCATTATTATTATAATCAAGGGGGAAGCGCTAAACCCGGAGGATTATACAGCGCCTGGGGGGGGGGATGTGGAAGGCATTCAGGCTTAATTTGGGGAACTGGAGCACAGATCCCATTCCCTAAATCAAGAGCCCCTCACCAACATCAAGGAACCTTCCTTGAGGGGCGAGTATTATGCAGAGATTAGAAGACTGTATGAGATTGCCAAAAGTATTATTCAGTTGTTTCATCGATTGTAAGTATGAGTTAAGATTTCTGCTAGGCTAAGGTATAATATACACAGATGTGCTGAGTGCAGTAATTAATGTTTTCATAACTAGCATATGCTGTTTCATCTTCAGACTTATTGATACTGTAGTAATCTTGAAATTTATTTTTTGTAGTTTGTATTCAACATTTATTATCTGCATAATATAGATATTTTATACTTTTAAAATTATTCCTGAATTGGTTTTTATTTATCCAACAAGAAATATTTAAAAGTACTAAAAATCAGTAGTGTGTGTAAATAGAAATTACACTTTTATAATAAAACATTTAAATAGTTGGGACAGTGGTCTCCACCTCTTGGTTCTTGTCTATTTAGTGTTCATTTGTCTGAACATTTCTCTCTTTCTCCTTAGGACATTCTGTCATGATGACACTACCAGTTGCATCAAAATTGAAAGGATGTTGCACATGGGTTATCCATCTCAAAGCCACTAAACTCAGGCTCAACATCACTTTCCTCAAAAAAAGGAGTGTTAACTACGACATGGCATTAGTGAATCCTTGGGGTTTGCCATGCTGTTTGCTCTATCTGGCACTCAATTGAACTGGTGCTTCCACAAGGTACTAAGTGGTCCCAGATTTTTGTAATACTGAGCACACTGAGTGTTAAGACCCATTCTATACTGCCTAGGCCTATCAGTCCTCTGGCGCCAAATTTGGAGGCAGAAAATATAGTGCATTGATCTACGTCATGAGCCCTAGCAGTAATGTGTAGATCTACAGTTTGACAGTTAAAGGGTTAAAATACAAAAAATGCTTGTGTTACTGCCTGGCATTACACATTCTCAACCTGGCTGACATCGAGTTGCACCTTTCATGCTGCTTTTACCATTTAGTTGTTTTTATTTATGTAGCCCTGCTCTGCTGCTTAACAGTGCTGTATGACCCTGGTGGGTTTAGTGCTTGGTTTTGATTATAATAATAATCTGACTTAAACTAAAACTGATTTAACTATAATTTTACCCTTTTGCACATAAGCTCAGTTTTTACACTACCAAATAGTATCAGCATATCTTTGGCCATGCAGTGCTGAAAAACCCAGAAGGTTAGCACTTTGAATACAAGAAATTAGTTAATAATACAAACACATTGGATTCTTATATTAATCAAGAAAATAACATCTGCTCTACAGTTGAGCATTTTCTTACTCTACATTTTGCAATATCACTTGGAAGAACACACTTTATTGATGAAGCAGTGAGTTACCTGACTAGCTGGTTCATCTCTTGTGTATAATTCAAAATCATTAGTTTCATGGGATGAGGAAGAGGCCCACTTGGAAACTTCAAAAGAAAGGGAGAGGTAAAGTTGCTCATGTATGCATCCTATCTTACAGCAGTAACTTCCACATACTAACATCTTGCTAAACACTTCCACCATGCTCTCTCAAAATATGAAAAAACTTTACTTAAGTACACTGATGGTCCAAGGGAGGTTACCCCTTTTTCTGTCTCGTTTGCAGATCTGTCATTGATGCTAGTAGCTGACTTAGATCTACATTTTGAGCTCGGCTCCCTCAGATAAGCTGTGAGTGGTAAATTTTGACCGGATATGAGAGAATGGGTCTGTGCAGTGAGTGTGCACAGTATAAAAAAAACCTGCCCTATGCAGTGCACGATGGAGAAAAGCAAAACTGATAGTGTGTTTGGTTTAATATACCAACTTTGAGGAGTTTTTTTATTTTTATGGCTTTATTTGCTGCTGCTTGGTATCTTTTGTTCTTTATAATATAATTGATATCTTTTGATAGAATGGAAGATATACTACTGATTTAGATAACTGTAGGTGGCTTCAGGACTATAAGTAGCTTGAAATTGCTCAAATAGAAATATTCGATTTTTGCCAATTTTCCTTAGGATGAGCAAGGGTCTTACCTCTTAAACCCCCAGGTCTGTTTGATGAGTTTTTACCAGGTTTGATTCAATTACTGGGATGCCTTAAACAGTGGCCAATCATTCCTGGCTATACATATTTTATTATCTGAGAAGTAGGGTGAATTTTCAAATTTTTGTGATGAATTCAAGTGTAATAATATAGGAGAGGCCTGGGGACATGATTAATGAACAGAGAAAGTGTTGTTTTAGTGCCTGGAATGTCTTCAGTATTTATTTTGTACTTTTTTCAAGTGAATTTTTTCATTTTTTGTAAAATTGATTAAATTACCAAGCTCTGTGCATCTTACAGGGTAGTTCTGTTAGATGAATGGGCGGTGTCTTGTGCTCAGTTGATAGAATGGAAGGAATATTAGTAAAATAGCTAAGAATTTGGTTGAACCGAACAGTGAAACTGGCTTAACTCTTTGAGGGTCAGGCTCTGGCTTTGAAGCCAGAGTCGATTCTGTAGTTCTACACCATGAGCTCAGCTCACTCAGTTAAGCTGTGAGTGGTTAATTTGGGCCTAGATATGAGAGAATGGGTCTATGCAGTAAGTGTACACCATATAAAAAAATTCCTGCAGCAAGCAATACATGATGGTAAAAAACTGTGACCATTTTTTGGTTTAAAACAGCAACTTTGAGGTGTATTTTTTATGGTTTTTATTGTTGTATTCTTGGTCTTATAGAATGGAAGATATTTACAGAAATAGAGATGGTTTTCATTTGTTTCATGACTGAAAGTAGCTTCAAATTTTGCTCAAAGTAGCAATTTGTTTGATTTTTGCCAATATTCCAGAGTGCACAAATTATATCACTCATTCAGTACATGTTCAACTGGTGGGTCTAATATGCATCCACAAATATGCCGACATAATTTATATAATTTTTACAATAATGCAGTAGTCTGCATAACAGTAAATCTTTTATTTTTTGCATGAAAAACTGAAAATGGAAAGCAAGCGTAATATAGGAGAGGCCTGAGAACACGATTAATGAACAGAGGAAATGTTTTAATGCCAGGAATGTCTAAATTGTTTATTCTGGACTTATTTTGAAATTGGCAGTTTTTTAATTTTGTGTGAAATTGGCAAAATTACCAATTTCTGATCACTTTATTGGGTAGTTGAAATGGGTTAATGGGCAATTTCATGTACTCAGTCAATAGAATAGAAGGAATACAAACAAATTAGCTATTATTATTATTATAATAAAAAAGAAGCACTAAGCCACAAGGACTATACAGCACAAATTAGCTATGAGTCTGGTTGACTGGAACATTAGAATTGGCCAAAAATAGGGCTCAAATTTAATAAAATCGCCAAGACTGCTAACTTTGCAAGAGTGTAATTCCTTAGGTTTTCCATCAACTTTCACACTTTTGGTTTCATTACCTTTGGAAAAAGATTGTCATAAAAAATGTTTTTTTTTTTTAAATTCTCCAACATTGAGAGTAAGTTTCAGATCAGGGGTTCTAACACTCAGAGGGTTAAAATAGGACTTGGTGGCCAAAATCGCTGATGCTTAAATTGTACCCAAACCGTTTACTTTATACCTTGTTCAACCTTTGGACGAAGACCTACTTCGACTAGTGGATGGTACCACTATGACCCCGCCTCCGCCTGCTTCACCTCACCTCACTACAGTATATAAGCCACGTCTACGGCCCTATGCTGTACATTCTACAAGATTGATGGACTGAACACATCGACTCCAGGCTGAGGGACTGATTACCTCATACTCCTCCTCTCCTTACGCCTTCCTCTTTGTATTGGACTGATGAAGCCACTGTGTGGCGAAACGTTTCCTGAATAAAGATTCCCATATGCTGCATAAGTGTCTCAATCTTCTACTTTATACCTCTTTAATTCCCTAAGTTTTTCATGAGATTTCATACTTTTGAACTTTTGATGTTATTACCCAAACTAAAAGATTCTCTGTGGTTTAGCGCTTTTTTATTATTATAATAAAAAAAGATTCTCTACCATTTCAGATTTTTTTTAAATGCCAATGCTCTGAGCACTTTAATTTCAGGGCTTCCAAGTGAAAGGGTTAATACTACTGAAGTGCTGTATGGCCCTTTGAGGTTTAGTACTTAATTTAATCATTATCATCTTAATACTAGTGAGGATGTCATCTTTGCTGCTCCAGTACACTTATTCTAACTGTCCTCCTTGCTTAAAGTCCAACCTTTCATGCACACACACTGACTTTTTTTTTTTTAGCAGAAACTAACTTATTGCACCAACTGTGATTTTAATTTTAATTTTTTTTGCACTCCTCACTAACCCCTGCCCTTCACTCCCTCACCTTGCACATTCCTCCTTTCATACATCCCTACCTGCAATGCTGTATGATCCCTTTGGGTTTAGCACTTGCTTTGATTATTATTATTAGTATACTAGTGAATGGTTCTTGATTCAAAGAACTGGACTTGTCCTCCCCTTCTTGGATTGACCCTGAATGCCTAGTTCCCCCAGGCACTGTATAACCCCTATGGTTTTAGCAGTCTCCCACAAATGTTATAATGTTGATCCTTCATAAATTATCAAATTAAGAGCTAAATCTGTATGAGTCATACAGTGCTGTGGGCACAGGTGTGATGGGCAGGAGTTAATGTAGGTGCAAAATTGAAGACATGCTGCAATGGCTTAGTTTCTTTTTCAAAACCATCAAGTCTTGAAAGTTGGACTCTGTGAGGTGTAAGTTTGTTAGTCCTCATCCATTAGACATGTGCAACTCTTGGGTATCTTTATTGAGGAAATGTTTCGCCACACAGTGGCTTCATCAGTCCATACACACGAGAAGCTAGAAGAACAGTAGGGTGTCAGATGTCAGAGGTGAATTCTGCATACTCTGATAGAACAGTTAATTAGGTTATGGAACACTGACAGTAATTGCCGAGATGTGGCAAATGCTTCTCCATACAATACATATTTGTAGGGAAGCAGATTGATTCATAATTGTGCAAATGTAGCTTCCCAAACCTAAAATATGGTAATAGGATAGCCAGAAACCCAAGTGTGGTTTGACAGAAAATGACTTGTGTGTTAACTCAGACCATTGTTGCTGTTGGCAGTTTCACGGCTAGCGAGAGAATCATCGTCTTTCAACAAACCGGCCGTATCCCACTGAGGTAGGGTGGCCCAAAAACAAAAACAAAAACTTCTCTTTTTAAATTTAGTAATATATATATAGGAGTTACTAGCCCCTTGCTTGGTGAAGGAATATTTGGAAAAAATAAATGTCCAAGAAATGAATATCTTCCCTGAGGGGAAACTCGTAACTTGTGAATAGCTGACTGAACATGTCTAGATACCTGCCAAAAAAAAAAAAATGCTTGTTAGAAATGTGGCATAATAGATGTGCTTGTAATGCTAGAGAAATCTTAAAGCACAAAAGACTACATTAGGGCCCTGATTATATAGGTTAGGTTCCAGGCTACAGCTGTAAGGTGAAACAGCCTTTTTCCTTTTTCAAATACACACACAAGCTTGATAACATGTTTACACTATCATATATTAAGTGAACAACAGAGCCAGGCCTAAAATAATGCATACGCAGTATGTACATTACTTACCTTACAATATTTTCGTCTTTAGCTTATAGTGAGTGGTGATTATATTTATTATAGGAAGTCTGAATAAATGAAGAATGGGTGAAACTGAAAACCAATGCATTAGCAAAATGCCATAAAGTGAAGCACCATAAAGCAGGGCCCACCTGTACTGTATTCAAAAATATTAAAGTTGTCAAGATAAGAGTACACTGACAGCTATCATTCATATGATCTGCTTACAGTAGTTTGACATAATTAAGGATGAATAACCTAGGGGTTGTCACAATACTGGTGAACGTTTCTTGATCCAAGGAGATGTTTATTTTTCCATTCCTATTGCCAGTTTGACCCCAATAGGTATAGCACTTCCCTATTATTATACTAGTAGTGTTGTATGACCCTCATGGGTTTAGCACTTGGTTATGATCATAATAATTAGGATGACCATGCAGCAATCTTTCAGATTGCTACCAGAGAAAAAACAATTGAATATGCAAGAAAATCTAATGTGATCTCTACTTAGCATGACAAGCACATGCCATAGACATTTAATTATAATGTTTTTACTAAGCACATAGTTTTAATTAGATTCAAGTCCATGAAATATCATAGTGATGACGGCAGAAAACGTGGTACGTGCTCCCTTTTCTAAACTAGTGGCAAAGGTACAATAAATAACCTAAACAAGTTTAGTACTTTCAGTAATAATCAATGGGAAATGCAGCCTGGGGAGCAGCAGCAGCAGCACAGCTGCCTCATGAACAAAGGTCCTGGTTAGGGAAAGACATGGAGAAGTCTCCTTACCCACTTTTCACCTTGCAGTAAATTTACAGTTGGCTACAGCCTTTCACAATACCGAAACATCACCCTTTCAAGTATGTATAACATTTTCTTGTGACGATAATACTATAACTGAAAAAAATTCTTCCTAATTAAGGTTACTGTCAGGTTTAGACTTTATTGGACACTAACTGTCCCCAGACTCCTCTACTTTTGTTGTTATTCTTCCTTCATTCCCTTGCAATGTTTCATTAACTGATCTGTTTTTCCACAATCTAGTATTAATTTCCTGACAGGTAATAAGCACACCTTTAGCTGTATGACCCTTTCAGGTTTAGTTATTAAATTTGATAATAATAATAATAATGTAAGAATTCTTTTTTTTTCTCAATCTCTTTATCCCTGTTTACCACCAAGAGTTCTCTCCTACTTGACCCCTCAAGGGAGATTTCTTTATTGCCAGTGAGGGTCACTTGATTCAAGGAATATGACCTTATCTCTCCTTGGATCAATTGTAATTGCCTCTCATTCCCCAAGATGCTGTTTTCCCCTTACAGGTTTAGAGCTCCTTCCAAGAATAAAATAATAATGCTACCGTTATAAAGTGGTCTACCTGGAGAACATTTGGCCTGGTCCCAGACCAGGCCTGGAGAGTACTTGCCCTGGTCTCTGACCAGGCCAAACTTTAAAATGACCACAAATTCTCTCAGCATTTTTCCATGACAGTCAAACCTTTATGGTTGATAACACTTAATTAAACATGTAATAACAAAGTAAAATACTGTATTGATCTCTGAACATTTTCTTTGCTAAAGATTTAATGCACTAAACCCACAAGGGTTTAGCACTTATGTGAATTAAAATAAGTATTAATAGTAAAAATAATATATATGAAGCTCTGATATATACAAAACAATATATTAAGAGAATGGAACTACTGTATATAAATCACAGAAGAATAATGTATAGGTACCAGGAAGGTAGAATGTATTATTAATTACTAAGGAAAAACAAGGAACTGGCTTTACAATGTGACTTTCATTCAATGCTTAATGATATGTAATATGTCTCTATTATATCCACCTCTAAGTTTTTAAACATTATCTTAATTTACACCACAATTTGCATAGAAGTTAATTATATAAAGGGGTACTTTATATTAAATTCTGTTGAATATTTTATTTTTTAACAGAAAATAATTAAAAAATGTTCAATCACACTTGTAATATTTTCATTATATTACTTCTTTTTACTACTAAGTGATTTTTTTTAACACTATGACCATCTACCACAAAGGTAGGATGAGCCAACAAAGAAACACTTTCATTCACTTATTCAGTCACTGTCTTGCCAGAAGCATGCTGACATTACAATTCCAATGCTACTCCAAACTGCAACATCCCCACCCTTCCTTCAGAGTGCAGATACTATACTTCCCATTACCCCTCCTTCAGAGTGCAGATACTATACTTCCCATTACCCCTCCTTCAGAGTGCAGATACTATACTTCCCATTACCCCTCCTTCA
Organism: Cherax quadricarinatus; assembly: GCF_038502225.1. Classification (NCBI taxonomy): domain Eukaryota; kingdom Metazoa; phylum Arthropoda; class Malacostraca; order Decapoda; family Parastacidae; genus Cherax; species Cherax quadricarinatus. Next base: position 6,021,843 of record NC_091296.1, on the reverse strand, counting down.
GAGTGCAGATACTATACTTCCCATTACCCCTCCTTCAGAGTGCAGATACTATACTTCCCATTACCCCTCCTTCAGAGTGCAGATACTATACTTCCCATTACCCCTCCTTCAGAGTGCAGATACTATACTTCCCATTACCCCTCCTTCAGAGTGCAGATACTATACTTCCCATTACCCCTCCTTCAGAGTGCAGATACTATACTTCCCATTACCCCTCCTTCAGAGTGCAGATACTATACTTCCCATTACCCCTCCTTCAGAGTGCAGATACTATACTTCCCATTACCCCTCCTTCAGAGTGCAGATACTATACTTCCCATTACCCCTCCTTCAGAGTGCAATACTATACTTCCCATTACCCCTCCTTCAGAGTGCAGATACTATACTTCCCATTACCCCTCCTTCAGAGTGCAGATACTATACTTCCCATTACCCCTCCTTCAGAGTGCAGATACTATACTTCCCATTACCCCTCCTTCAGAGTGCAGATACTATACTTCCCATTACCCCTCCTTCAGAGTGCAGGTACTATACTTCCCATTACCCCTCCTTCAGAGTGCAGATACTATACTTCCCAGTACCCCTCCTTCAGAGTGCAGATACTATACTTCCCAGTACCCCTCCTTCAGAGTGCAGATACTATACTTCCCAGTACCCCTCCTTCAGAGTGCAGGTACTATACTTCCCGCCTCCAGGACCTGAGTCCAGCTAACCGGTTTCCATGTTTGCCAGACTTGAGTCCTGGAGGTGGGAAGTACAGTGCCTACACTCTGAAGGAGTGGAGGTATTATGGTTTGGAGGGTCATCTGAACTGTAATATTGATTGAATGAGTGACAATGAAAATGTTGTCTTTGTTGGGTCACTCTACCTTGATAGGAAATAGCTGGTGTGTTAAAAACATAACTAGTATCAATTATATAGTAAAAATTCAACTACAGTGCATTATTTTTTATGTACCTGAAAGTGATTGCCTCTTGCTGAACACCCAACTACACAAGATACTGGTGCCAAATGACCCATACAGGTTCAGCACTTTTTTTTTTTTTGTGATAATAATAATGTCACTGTGTAGACCAGTGTACAGTATAAGGTTAATATTTTCAGATCTTTGTTTAAATCTTGATAGAACTAGTTTTAAGCAGTTATGCTTTGTTAAATAAAATCTTGTTCTTTCAAGAGTCATTCAGTAAGATCCACTTCAATATTGCTGAATGACTTGCATGGGTTTAGCTTTTATTTTACATGAAAATAATAAAAGCCACTCTAAAAGCAATAAATGAACACCAAAGTAACAATGGAATGTAAAAATACACAACACAGAAAATTTCAGTTTGCCAGAGTGGACAGAAATGTAAAAACCCATAATACCTAGAGAATGTCGATTGCAAGTATCTCGTTTTTGGTCAGAGAATGTAGCCAATGTAAAAGATTTGAAATGAAGATGAAATATATATTGAGATGAACAGGTACATCATACATAAATGTGTACCTTTGTATATGACATTATTATGCTATGTAACAAAAGTGGATGAATACTGTAAGATACAAATTAATAAACACTTGCCAATGTTGAGAGAAAACCTGCAAATTGACAATAAAACACACAAGAGAATGACTATCATTCAACATTCAACTGAGATTCTCATCAGTATTATGCTGAGGAGAACATAAGGTGGAGCTCAAAATACTGTATACAGATGGACTTCAAAATACTGTATACAACCAATTTCTTTGCTGCAATTTAGTGTCATATGGATTTTCTCTCAACATATACACATCAGTACAGTATAAACACAATTATGGCAACTGTGCGAGAGGGTGTGAAGATGTATTTTCAGCCCTTATTAGGTGAGTGTGTTGTGTATGGGTAGTCAAAGATGTATTTGGCAAATATAAATAGTCTGAGATAAAGGACTCAAATACAAAGTTGCATTGTGAGAAGCCTTATTCAAATTAAAAAAAAAAAAATACAAATGAGGCAAAATATACTACTTTAAAAAAAATAATAAACACATTTAAACACACTTATACTGCATATAGGAATACCATATATTGAAACATATAATGATGAACTGAACAATCTTACAATATGTCTCAGACTTAAACATCAATTCTACCTCATTTACATAGCAGTCTCTATCATACAAATATTTAACCTAAAGCCATCAGCTATTCTCATGCTATTGTCTTTCTAACAATTACAAAATTTATTTTAAACCATAATATATTATGGTACCATCTGATATCAAATCCATGAAAAGATCTTTTTAAACAAGTTTGTGCTTATTATATAACTAAGAAATTATTTGAATATCAATACTGTACAAATGTTTGCATATTTTATTTTATCATTTATAATCTGCATTTTATCACTGGGTTATTAAGAGTCAAAATAGACACCACTGTCCATTTCACACCTTAAAATGGCTACAGTATTCACTAAGTGTTTAGACACAAACTTAAAGAAAAGCATTTTCATGAACTTGCAATTTTAAAAAAAAATCACTATCATTCTTTATGCTGTACTCGAATGTATATCTTATGTTCACATTTGATCACACCAGTTTATGTAAGTAAAAATTGTAGATAAAGAGTTATCAGGAGCCTTCCCAAGGGCTGAGTCGTCCCTGGGCAAACAATAAAGGCGTGGTGGGCAGGGGTAAGTTTGATGCTCCTTCCCGGCAGCTGCCGCGCTGCTGAACCTCTATACACACCCCTTGGGCCTGATGGAAAATATTATGATTTAGCTTTCATTTTCAAGATGTGTCATGCTTTTCAGACAACATTAAACATTTATTAAACAGGCCAATTGCCCTAAAAGGCCTTGTCAAAAAACTGAATTTAAGAATTAATTTATAAATATTTTTGTAAATTTTACATGAAAATTAACTTAGCAACCTTACCTAACCTTCTTAAAATTAACATAATATAATTTTGCTTAATCCTTTTCAGCTTATCTTATGCCAAACTAATTTTAATAAGTACTGTGTTTTGTCAACAACGAAATCAGTATATTAATTTTGCAATATACAGACACTGTCACAGTTATGACAATTTATTTTTATATTCTTCTTGTTCAGCAAAACAACTGTTGCTTTATAATCCAAGATTGCACACTCTGCTTAAAACCCACAACATATCCATTTTATGAAAGAAAAGCTGAGTTAGCAAATAGTGATAAAAAAAAAAGACAATCAACAAAGAAACGTTTTATTAACATAGGTTTTCACCTACTTGGGACTTTATTTACTTACTTTATTTATTACAGTATATGGAATACATAAAAATAATAATGTATAAAACACATGGGGAGTAGAGGTGCTACTAGGTCAGGTCAGGTACTACCAGATCAAGTCAGGTCCCACCAGGATAAATGCCATTACAAGCGAGGTCAAGTGACACTGGGTGGAGGTGAGGTCAAAGGGTATTTTGTGCTTAATACGGTCGTTCAAGATTATCTGTACAATAGGTTTAGACAAAATGTACATCCCACTGTTTTGTTTTAGTGTTGGCAAGGTGGATGGTGTCAGCCTTTAGACACTTGTGTTAGGTCCTGTTGTTTTCTTTATAAACAAGAAGTCAGCGCTGTATAGCCCTTGTGGCTTAGCGCTTCTTTTTGATTATAATAATAATAATTTGTAAACAAGAACACAGGCACAGCAGGAGTCTACAGTGTACCTTGTAGTGATTGTGATCACTTTTACATAGGAGAGACGGCAAGGGATTTAGATACTGGACTTAAAGAACACTGACATGAATGGATGAGACAATACATGCATGATGTACCACAGCACATATTCATACATCATGGAATGGAAACAAGCACATCATCTTTACAAAGAAAACAATTAAATGCAGGTTTCTTCAGGCTGACACCAGCTACTTTAGCAACACCATAGTACAAAATAGGAATTCACATTTTATTTAAACCCACTGCAAAGATAATCTGGAATCGACATACTGAACACAAGATACCATAACATGATCCTTCAACCTGATCTCTTCCTTGACATCACTTGACCTCATTTATAATGGCACCTGACCTCCTCCCCATATGCTTTCTATACCACTGTTTTTATGTATTCCATATACAATACTTGATAAAGCTTCAGCAGTTGGAACATTGTGTAAATAGTTTCTTTGATGAAAGTGTCATTTTACTACCACATACATTTTAACAAGACAGAAGATAATATATACGTAAAACAAAATATTCTAAAATAAAATAAAAACCACAACAGATTCATTTTTTAATACACGAGCTGTCTCCCACCAAGGTAGGGTGACCCGAAAAAGAAACTTTCACCATCATTCACCCTATCACTGTTTTCCCAGCGGTGCACTGACATAACAATTCAGATGCCCCTCCAAACTGCAAACATCCCCACCCCTCCTTCAGAGTGCAGGGACTGTACTTCCCACTACCAAGACTCAAGCACTGTCAGATAAACTGTACTGAGGAAAATAAAAAAAAATGTAAAGTATGAGTAGAAAACCAAGAAACTTGTGATAGTAAAGAAGGTTCCACATAATCAGGAGTGACTAAACCTGTAACACAGTAATAGAGCATTCAGCTCACAACTGAAAGGACCCAAATTTGATTCCGGGATGGGGATATACATATGGAACAAGTCTCCTTACATCTGATGCAGTATGTACTTGGGTGTTAGTCACTGTTTTTGGATGGTATATTGGGGAAGAGGGTGGTAGCATGCCTTTATGCCAGGCTTTTACATAAGCTGATGTGAGATAACAGGTCTGACAGTGTAAATTGAAATGTATAAAAAAACTGTTTACTGTATTAGCTATTAAACAAACTGTGACTATAGATAGAATACTGTAAATTAATGAGTTAATTGGGGTGAAAATGCAAATACTGGTAGCTAATGATTTCACAACCAATACCAAGCAAGGTGAAAGCCTAATTGTTTAAGTGCATTCATATACAGTATTTATGCATATTGTGATCATAGTGTATTCGTTTCTCAGTTACTATTACTCGTACTACAAATAACTGAATGTATCGAAGATGTAGTTGGGATTCACTGAGATAAAAATTAAAGTTTTGAGAAATTCTCACCTTATTACCACTAATGAACTCCCTCAGTTTGTGGATGAGAATCCTGTTGGATGCACTGAACTTTTCAACACTGAAAAAAACATCTATGTTTAGAAACTTTAAATGAGAAAAGATGCAGATTATAATGCTGGGAAAAATAATTAAATGGCAATTATTTAAAGATCTGGCAACAAGGAAAACTTTAAAATATAGTTATGCAATTTCTTTATATGCTGTATTAGTTTTGTACCAAAACTAACACAGGAGCCTAAAAAGAACAAGACACAATACTATGACGAATAATACACAACAACATGAATCAACCTAATTACGTATTAATATAATCATGGGTAAGGCAGCCGGGATTGATGGGATAAAGATAGAAATGTTAAAAGCAGGTGGGGATATAGTTTTGGAGTGGTTGGTGCAATTATTTAATAAATGTATGGAAGAGGGTAAGGTACCTAGGGATTGGCAGAGAGCATGCATAGTTCCTTTGTACAAAGGCAAAGGGGATAAAAGAGAGTGCAAAAATTATAGGGGGATAAGTCTGTTGAGTGTACCTGGTAAAGTGTATGGTAGAGTTATAATTGAAAGAATTAAGAGTAAGACGGAGAATAGGATAGCAGATGAACAAGGAGGCTTTAGGAAAGGTAGGGGGTGTGTGGACCAGGTGTTTACAGTGAAACATATAAGTGAACAGTATTTAGATAAGGCTAAAGAGGTCTTTGTGGCATTTATGGATTTGGAAAAGGCGTATGACAGGGTGGATAGGGGGGCAATGTGGCAGATGTTGCAAGTGTATGGTGTAGGAGGTAGGTTACTGAAAGCAGTGAAGAGTTTTTACGAGGATAGTGAGGCTCAAGTTAGAGTATGTAGGAAAGAGGGAAATTTTTTCCCAGTAAAAGTAGGCCTTAGACAAGGATGTGTGATGTCACCGTGGTTGTTTAATATATTTATAGATGGGGTTGTAAGAGAAGTAAATGCGAGGGTCTTGGCAAGAGGCGTGGAGTTAAAAGATAAAGAATCACACACAAAGTGGGAGTTGTCACAGCTGCTCTTTGCTGATGACACTGTGCTCTTGGGAGATTCTGAAGAGAAGTTGCAGAGATTGGTGGATGAATTTGGTAGGGTGTGCAAAAGAAGAAAATTAAAGGTGAATACAGGAAAGAGTAAGGTTATGAGGATAACAAAAAGATTAGGTGATGAAAGATTGAATATCAGATTGGAGGGAGAGAGTATGGAGGAGGTGAACGTATTCAGATATTTGGGAGTGGACGTGTCAGCGGATGGGTCTATGAAAGATGAGGTGAATCATAGAATTGATGAGGGAAAAAGAGTGAGTGGTGCACTTAGGAGTCTGTGGAGACAAAGAACTTTGTCCTTGGAGGCAAAGAGGGGAATGTATGAGAGTATAGTTTTACCAACGCTCTTATATGGGTGTGAAGCGTGGGTGATGAATGTTGCAGCGAGGAGAAGGCTGGAGGCAGTGGAGATGTCATGTCTGAGGGCAATGTGTGGTGTGAATATAATGCAGAGAATTCGTAGTTTGGAAGTTAGGAGGAGGTGCGGGATTACCAAAATTGTTGTCCAGAGGGCTGAGGAAGGGTTGTTGAGGTGGTTCGGACATGTAGAGAGAATGGAGCGAAACAGAATGACTTCAAGAGTGTATCAGTCTGTAGTGGAAGGAAGGCGGGGTAGGGGTCGGCCTAGGAAGGGTTGGAGGGAGGGGGTAAAGGAGGTTTTGTGTGCGAGGGGCTTGGACTTCCAGCAGGCATGCGTGAGCGTGTTTGATAGGAGTGAATGGAGACAAATGGTTTTTAATACTTGACGTGCTGTTGGAGTGTGAGCAAAGTAACATTTATGAAGGGATTCAGGGAAACCGGCAGGCCGGACTTGAGTCCTGGAGATGGGAAGTACAGTGCCTGCACTCTGAAGGAGGGGTGTTAATGTTGCAGTTTAAAAACTGTAGTGTAAAGCACCCTTCTGGCAAGACAGTGATGGAGTGAATGATGGTGAAAGTTTTTCTTTTTCGGGCCACCCTGCCTTGATGGGAATCGGCCGGTGTGATAATAAAAAAAAAAATAATCATGGGGGAGCACTAAACCCGTAGGATTATACAGAGCCTGTGGAGAAGGGATGGAAGGTATTCAGGCTCAATGCAGGGAACCAGAGCACAGATCCAATTCCCTAGATCAAGAGCCCCTCACCAGCATCAAGGAACTTCCTTTGAGGGGTCAACCTTACTAAAATTTACATAGTGTAAAAAATTTTAATAGCTTAACCTTTCCAAGAATTTGCATACTGATGTTTCTTGGGGAGAAAGAGGAAAGGGCAGTGACTATTCTAGTGATCTGGAAATAGTAATATGCACAAAAATATGACACATGCCTATGATTCTGGCACTTTTAATTTTATTTCCATGACACGTGGAAATAAATGGCAAATATCTGACTTTTACTATTGATTGTGAATTAAAAAACTGGTCTTGCCGTATCAACTATGTGAGACATAACAAGTTTAAATCATTACTTAACACCACCATTCGCTTTCTACTAGTACCAGTCCATCTGCATGGAATCTGTTATTACATACCTTTCTGGACTGAATATTTTGTGAGAGATAATCTTGTCTGAGACCTGCTGGTTGAGGGAAGCATCAAAGAGAGGAAGACCAAAGTGACACTCCAGCAGGTACCACTGATCCATGGAAGGTTCACCTAGAGGCAGTGTCATGCTCTCACGCCCACACCTGAATAAAAAATAGAAAAATTATAATATACTTGTTACAGTATATCATAAATAAGTTATAATAAAATTACTTCCTAAGCAGAATACCAGGCAACATTAGCTTGATACTGACTATGACAAGAAAAAGTGCATTGATTCTGGTGAAGGGCTATTAATCCAAAGAATTTGAGTTACCTTTCCTTCTGTTGATCAGAGGTGATTACCTCTTATTTCCCAGGTGCTACATGACCCCTATGGGTTTAACACTTCCCTATGGCTAGCTCTAAATGTACAGTGATTATTTAACCCCTTCAGGGTCCAAGGCCCAAATCTGAAGTGGTGCCCCAGTGTCCAAGAATTTTCAAAAAAAATTTTGTTATTTTTTTCTTATGAAATGGTAGAGAATCTTTTTGTGAAGGTAATAAAACAAAAAGTACGAAATTTGATGGAAAATTGACGAAATTATGCTCTCGCGAATTTTGATGTGTCAGCGATATTTACGAATCAGCGATTTTGCCGACTTTGACTCCCATTTTAGGCCAACTACATTACTCCAGTCAACCAAATTCTTAGCTATTTCACTAGTATTACTTCTATTCTATCGATTGAGCACAAGAAATCGCCAAGTCAACTGTTTCAACTACAAATTAAAGTGATCGGAAATTGTCAATTTGGCCAATTTCACACAAAGTTCAAAATATTCCAATTTCAAAATAGGGTCCAGAATAAACAATGTAGGTATTCCTGGAACTAAACTAACATTTCCTCTGTTCATTAGTTATGTTTTGAGGCTTTACAAATAAATTCCGTTTTGATTTTTTATTCACATAATGAATTTTTATTCACACCAAAAAATAGAAGATTTACTGTTATGCAATACTGTAATAATTGTATAAATATCATCACCATATTTGTGAATGCATATTAGACCCACCAGCTGCTGTGTATTAGACGTGTGAGGTCGTTTGTTTACTCTTGAATATCGGCAAAAATTTAACATTTCTGCTACTTTAAGCTCAGTTTCAAGCCATTTCCAGTGCTAAAACCAATCAAAATCATCTCTATTTCTGTAATATGTCTTCCATTCTATCAAATGAGACCAAGAAATCGCAAATACAACTATAAAAAACATACGAAAAAACATTCCAAAGTCGCTGTTTTATCGAAAAATCATGATTTCAGTTTTTTTCTCTCATTATACACAGTGTGCTGCAGGATCTGTTTTATGTGGTGCACACATACCACATAGCTGTATTCTCTCATATCTAGGCCCAAATGTACCACTCAGTTTATCAGAGTGAGCCGAGCTCATGACGTAGATCTACGGTTTGGACCCTGAACGTAAAGCCGTAGATCTACGGGACGGACCCTGAAAGGGTTAATATTCCTATTCACTGTAAAATCAAATTTTTTTTCTAGGGATAAGAAATGGTGCAATGATTAATGGTATATTTCAGTGATGACTTTTTTAACACATCAGCCATTTCCCAACGAAATGAAGACTGACTTCAATACACCATATTATTTACTGTTTTTTTTTTTTAACAAGTCGGCCGTTTCCCACCGAGGCAGGGTGACCCAAAAAGAAAGAAAATCCCCAAAAAGAAAATACTTTCATCATCATTCAACTTTTTCACCTCACTCACACATAATCACTGTTTTTGCAGAGGTGCTCAGAACACAACAGTTTAGAAGCATATATGTATAAAGATACACAACATATCCCTCCAAAATGTCAATATCCCGAACCCCTCCTTTAGAGTGCAGGTATTGTACTTCCCATTTCCACTACTCAAGTCCGGCTATATAAAAATAACAGGTTTCCCTGAATCCCTTCACTAAATATTACCCTGCTCACACTCCAACAGATTGTCAGGTCCCAAACACCATTCGTCTCCATTCACTCCTATCGAACACGCTCATGCACGCCTGCTGGAAGTTCAAGCCCCTCACCCACAAAACCTCCCTTACCCCTTCCTTCCAACCTTTTCGAGGATGACCTCTACCCTGCCTCCCTCCCCCTACAGATTTAAATGCTCTCCATGTCATTCTACTTTGATCCATTCTCTCTAAATGACCAAACCACCTCAACAACCCCTCTTCAGCCCTCTGACTAATACTTTTATTAACTCCACACCTTCTCCTAATTTCTACACTCCGAATTTTCTGCATAATATTTACACCACACATTGCCCTTAGGCAGGACATCTCCACTGCTTCCAACCGTCTCCTCGCTGCTGCATTCACAACCCAAGCTTCACACCCACATAAGTGTTGGTACTACTATACTTTCATACATTCCCTTCTTTGCCTCCATAGATAATGTTTTTTGTCTCTACATATACCTCAATAACCTCTTCTCCTGTATATATTACTAAATGTAAAAGGAGAAACTTTCGTTTTTCCTTTTGGGCTACCCCGCCTCGGTGGGATACGGCCGGTGTGTTGAAAGAAAGAAAGAAATATACCTCAATGCACCACTCATCTTTTTTCCCTCATCAATTCTATGATTAACCTCATCCTTCATAATCCATCCGCCGACACATCAACTCCCAAGTATCTGAAAACATTCACTTCTTCCATACCCCTTCTCCCCAATTTGGTATCTAATTTTTCTTTATCTAAATCATTTGATACCCTCATCACCTTACTCTTTTCTATGTTCACTTTCAACTTTCTACCTTTACACACACTCTCAAACTCGTCCACTAACCTTTGCAGTTTTTCTTTAGAATTTTCCATAAGCACAGTATCATCAGCAAAAAGCAACTGTGTCAATTCCCATTTTGTATTTGATTCCCCATAATTTAATCCCACCCCTCTCCCGAACACCCTAGCATTTACTTCTTTTACAACCCCATCTATAAATATATTAAACAACCATGGGTAGGCTCCAGGATGTACATGTTTATAGAGGGGCAACTGATATATCGGATCATTATTTAGTTGTAGCTACAGTTAGAGTAAGAGGTAGATGGGAAAAGAGGAATGTGGCAACAACAAGTAAGAGGGAGGTGAAAGTGTATAAACTAAGGGAGGAGCAAGTTCGGGTGAGATATAAGCGACTAAAGGTGGGCTAGTGCAAAGATGAGTAGTGGGGGGGTTGAAGAGGGTTGGAATAGTTTTAAAAATGCAGTATTAGAATGTGGGGCAGAAGTTTGTGGTTATAGGAGGGTGGGGGTAGGAGGAAAGAGGAGTGATTGGTGGAATGATGAAGTTAAGGGTGTGATAAAAGAGAAAAAGGTAGCTTATGAGAGGTTTTTACAAAGCAGAAGTGTTATAAGAAGAGCAGAGTATATGGAGAGTAAAAGAAAGGTAAAGAGAGTGGTGAGAGAGTGCAAAAGGAGAGCAGATGATAGAGTGGGAGAGGCACTGTCAAGAAATTTTAATGAAAAGAAGAAAAAATTTTGGAGTGAGTTAAACAAGTTAAGAAAGCCTAGGGAAAGTATGGATTTGTCAGTTAAAAACAGAGTAGGGGAGTTAGTAGATGGGGAGATGGAGGTATTAGGTAGATGGCGAGAATATTTTGAGGAACTTTTAAATGTTAAGGAAGAAAGAGAGGCAGTAATTTCATGCACTGGTCAGGGAGGTATACCATCTTTTAGGAGTGAAGAAGAGCAGAATGTAAGTATGGGGGAGGTACGCGAGCCATTACGTAGAATGAAAGGGGGTAAAGCAGCTGGAACTGATGGGATCATGACAGAAATGTTAAAAGCAGGGGGGGTTATATAGTGTTGGAGTGGTTGGTACTTTTGTTTAATAAATGTATGAAAGAGGGGAAGGTACCTAGGGATTGGCGGAGAGCATGTATAGTCCCTTTATATAAAGGGAAAGGGGACACGAGAGACTGTAAAAATTATAGAGGAATAAGTTTACTGAGTCTAGGTAGTAGGTTGGTAGACAGCAACCGCCCAGGGAGGTACTACCGTCCTGCCAAGTGAGTGTAAAACGAAAGCCTGTAATTGTTTTACATGATGATAGGAATGCTGGTGTCCTTTTTTCTGTCTCATGAACATGCAAGATTTCAGGTATGTCTTGCTACTTCTACTTACACTTAGGTCACACTACACAAACATGTACAAGTGTATATATACATACCCCTCTGGGTTTTCTTCTATTTTCTTTCTAGTTCTTGTTCTTGTTTATTTCCTCTTATCTCCATGGGGAAGTGGAACAGAATTCTTCCTCCGTAAGCCATGCGTGTTGTAAGAGGTGACTAAAATGCCGGGAGCAAGGGGCTAGTAACCCCTTCTCCTGTATATATTACTAAATTTGAAAGGAGAAACTTTCGTTTTTCCTTTTGGGTCACCCCGCCTCGGTGGGATACGGCCGGTGTGTTGAAAGAAAGAAAATAAGTTTACCGAGTATACAAGGAAAAGTGTACGGTAGGGTTATAAATGAAAGAATTAGAGGTAAGACAGAATGTAGGATTGCGGATGAGCAAGGAGGTTTCAGAGTGGGTAGGGGATGTGTAGATCAAGTGTTTACATTGAAGCATATATGTGAACAGTATTTAGATAAAGGTAGGGAAGTTTTTATTGCATTTATGGATTTAGAAAAGGCATATGATAGAGTGGATAGAGGAGCAATGTGGCAGATGTTGCAAGTATATGGAATAGGTGGTAAGTTATTAAATGCTGTAAAGAGTTTTTATGAGGATAGTGAGGCTCAGGTTAGGGTGTGTAGAAGAGAGGGAGACTACTTCCCGGTAAAAGTAGGTCTTAGACAGGAATGTGTAATGTCACCATGGTTGTTTAATATATTTGTAGATGGGGTTGTAAAGGAAGTAAATGCTAGGGTGTTCGGGAGAGGGGTGGGATTAAATTTTGGGGAATCAAATTCAAAATGGGAATTGACACAGTTACTTTTTGCTGATGATACTGTGCTTATGGGAGATTCTGAAGAAAAATTGCAAAGGTTAGTGGATGAGTTTGGGAATGTGTGCAAAGGTAGAAAGTTGAAAGTGAACTTAGAAAAGAGTAAGGTAATGAGGGTATCAAATGATTTAGATAAAGAAAAATTGGATATCAAATTGGGGAGGAGGAGTATGGAAGAAGTGAATGTTTTCAGATACTTGGGAGTTGACGTGTCGGCGGATGGATTTATGAAGGATGAGGTTAATCATAGAATTGATGAGGGAAAAAAGGTGAGTGGTGCGTTGAGGCATATTTGGAGTCAAAAAAATGTTATCTATGGAGGCAAAGAAGGGAATGTATGAAAGTATAGTAGTACCAACACTCTTATATGGGTGTGAAGCTTGGGTGGTAAATGCAGCAGTGAGGAGACGGTTGGAGGCAGTGGAGATGTCCTGTTTAAGGGCAATGTGTGGTGTAAATATTATGCAGAAAATTCGGTGTGTGGAAATTAGGAAAAGGTGTGGAGTTAATAAAAGTATTAGTCAGAGGGCAGAAGAGGGGTTGTTGAGGTGGTTTGGTCATTTAGAGAGAGAATGGATCAAAGTAGAATGACATGGAAAGCATATAAATCTATAGGGGAAGGAAGGAGGGGTAGGGGTCGTCCTTGAAAGGGATGGAGAGAGGGGGTAAAGGAGGCTTTGTGGGCAAGGGGCTTGGACTTCCAGCAGGCGTGCGTGAGCGTGTTAGATAGGAGTGAATGGAGACGAATGGTACTTGGGACCTGACGATCTGTTGGAGTGTGAGCAGGGTAATATTTAGTGAAGGGATTCAGGGAAACCAGTTATTTTCATATAGTCGGACTTGAGTCCTGGAAATGGGAAGTACAATGCCTGCACTTTAAAGGAGGGGTTTGGGATATTGGCAGTTTGGAGGGATATGTTGTGTATCTTTATATGTGTATGCTTCTAAACTGTTGTATTCTAAGCACCTCTGCAAAAACAGTGATAATGTGTGAGTGTGGTGAAAGTGTTGAATGATGATGAAAGTATTTTCTTTTTGGGGATTTTCTTTCTTTTTTGGGTCACCCTGCCTCGGTGGGAGATGGCCGACTTGTTGAAAAAAACAAAAAAAAAAAAAAACATGGTGACATTACACATCCCTGTCTAAGACCTACTTTTACTGGGTAGTAGTCTCCCTCTCTTCTACACACCCTAACCTGAGGCTCATTATCCTCGTAAAAACTTTACAGCATTTAGTAACTTACCACCTATTCCATATACCTGCAACAACTGCCAACATCTGAGAGTTATAATCATAAATTTGTTCTAATAACATTTTTGTCATTTTACTAAAGGAACCTCCTGTATGTTGTGAACAATGAAAGTGTTTCCTTACCTCTGAGCATCTGAATTTTCTGACTTGTCTAGCACAATAGAGGAGACATCCTCAAAGCTGACCACCTGAGGAATGGAAGAATTGCTTGTGTTCACAGCACTTGGTTCAGAGTGGTCAGAGCTGTTGGCAAAGGCGTTACATACAGTACCACTATCTGAGGCTTTACCAACAACATTCTTGTTACACCCTTCAATATTGTTGGTAGAGGAGTTAGCAATGAATGCTTTGTGGGGAGTGGTGGTGGTACCCTGAGGCATACCAGTGGTGATCTCTGCCGCAGTTAGTGAGGTCACACCTGGGGTGTCGATCGAGGGAAAAGCCACAAGTTTGATGAAGCCAAAAGTATGCTGCAAGTCCAGTTGTTTTGCCAAGACCTGTACAGCTGGATGATTTACAATTTCTGCAAGAAAAATGAGTCATATGCAGTACTTCAGCATTGCATATTATGCATATAGTATAAACAGCATAATAATATATCAAATCACAGAATGGGTGGAGCTTGCAGCCATGGCAGAAGAGTTCTAAAGCTCACAGCCCAATGTGCTAGCCGGTGGTAAGCACACTGAGTTCAAGCCACACCCATTCTGTACAATCATGTTATTACAGTTTCAAGTCTTGATTATGCATCAGTTTTCCTCTAACATTTCCATAATCACAGCTGTGTAGTAGAATAACAAGACAAAATTAAAAAAGGTATGAAATCTAACAAATTCTTAACAGTGCTCTGGTTGCAACAGAATGAAAATCCCCTCAGACTGAAAACCAAATTTAATAAAAACAGCATTATTGGAGTCACAAGATATGGTAACACACTAGGCAATGGATATCACAGAGTTTCAGGAATACAGATGAAAAATATACATCAGATGGAAGTCAAATGGGAGGCATGGTGGATCAAATGAAAAATGTTTAGGAAGGAAGAGGCAAGATGGTACACAGGTGCTTTTTGACAAAACAGTATGCGAGTACCTGAAAAACATTAATGAAAATCAAGCATTATACTATTATGTAGAAAGTGATGTGAATATCATCAAAATTAGAAAGAACGAACTTCAAGAACAGTAGAAAAGATCACAGTGGTTACAAGCGGTGAAGAGAGACAAGCTAAGGGGGAAGTACACTCTACAAAGAAAGTTGTGTCAATAAGACATCTAGCAAGATATCAACCACTTACTGCAATTTTCCAAGGGGAATGGAATATGCTGGATGCAGACATCATGATACCAACCATATGCCTGAAATAAAGATTCAAACAAAAATTCATTACAGAAATTTATTTAGTTAACCAAGTTGCTTTCATAAAAGAAGTAGAGGAAAAGTCCAGCTCCCTTCCCATCAAAGTTGAGTCATCTTTATGTGGCTGGTAGGGAAGGAAAGGGGTCTGTGGATTGTGCTTGGTGACTCCTAGTCTTTATGCCTAGATGAAGACTCCAGAATTTTTTATTTAAATAGCAAAACTAAATTTCATTACTTGTCATATTTTCAGCACTGTAAAAGCCCAATAGATTTAGCACTTTTTTTAGGAATAAAAATAAACATAAAAATCAATAAGAATTTTTTTTTTCATATTTTTACTTATAGTCATGACAAACATTCAAAATCTATATCCATTTTAATCTAAAAATGAAGACAATGATTTTCTGTTATTCCTATTTCACAGAAAGATGCACTGCAGTCTTCACTGACAAGAAAAAATGAATATTTTTCATGATCAAATAACCTTTACCTCACCAGCATTGAGCCGAGAACTTCTACAAAGGGTCAGTAACTTTGGCAAACCAAAATGATCTCAAATTCATGGTAGTGTCACTTTTATTTGTACTGGAAATGCAAAGCAACTTTTCAACTAGCCAATAAATTTTAGAAGAAACTAGATGTTTCAATCCAGTGGCCCATTAACAAGTCACAAGTGACAGGGAAAATGGGAAAGAATCAGAAGTCATGGAAAAGACACATATCTACAAAAACAAAGCCAAAGCTAAGATTTATGTTATAAAATGTGGTGGAAGGAGCTACTGTCTCACTCACAACCAGATATGTAATGATCCAGAACAACACTGAAAAGCTGTCTATATTCATTTCCAAGTTTTGGGTTAGTTGTGGCTAGTTCCAGCCACAATTTTCCTTCTTTAATCTTATGAATATTAAAGTCTGAAATATAAAATAACTGAACTACAGACAAGTAAATTTAAGCTACTGAAAAAAAAATATCTGAAAATATTCGTTTCCTAAATACTAAACACATTTAGTAGTAAGATCTATAATGTCATTAAGTAACACAGCAAATCACCACTAACCTGAATAAATACTGGTGAGTGCATAAGAGCTTCATTAACAGTGGTAAAGAGGGCAGCAAGTGGAACAACAGTTGGGTCATGGCCCCATGGTGTTACCAATACTTTTTCATATCCTACCAGACATTCAGGAAGCCGACGTAATCTCTCCCCTAATTAAGAAAAGTCAATATGAATATAGGTATATGTCTTACAGGTACCAAATAAAATAAAACAAGACATTTACTATGAATCATGCATAGATTCAGCAGTAATTATGAAATATTGTACATAAAATATATTTTTATGCATAAAAATAGAATCTGCAGAATTTTCGGTATACTACTGTACATTATATTCCAATTAATTTTCATAAATGTTTTCCTTTCGAGTTGAAGGAAGATTTTATTCACCATTTCCCACACATATATAAAAAAAGGAGAAAGCATTTTTTATTTATTTTGTCTACCCTCAGTTCTTTGTGAAATTTCTTAGATTCTGCTTCTTATCATTTTTAAAGCTCCCTTTTGCCTATTCTTAATTTTCATAAGGCTTTTGTCTCTTACTTGCCATGGACTTTGTTTGATGGGGTACTGTGTGATAATACAGACTGCATGTAATTAACTAGCATCATAATGACTACTGAAAAGAGACTGCAACAGGAACACAAACTAACAACACAAGTACATGGAGAATATGGCTTACCCTGAGGAAGCAGTAATGACGGAGGACCCGATCCCGTGATGTGATAAATGAAGAGCTTAAACCAGATGGAGTTAACCTCTGGAATAGCAGGACCAAAGTGAGGTGGAGTTTCCCCGTCAATGGCTGAGATCTCATAGCTTAGAGGTGCCATGGATACTAGGAATCTACGGAACATTATTTATCATAATGAGCATGGCAATGATTCTGGCAGTATTAACTAATAAAACTGCTGCACAATCCTTCTTTTATTATAAAAGTTTTTTAATGTCCATAAACCATTTTGAACTTTATAATCATAAACTGATATATCCACATGTACCTCCATACATTCATGATGATGTTCAACAAACACTCACTGGTAGTTCTTCTTTAGCAGACGAGCAGTTGTGGCAGGGTCAAGATTACTTAAGCTCTCCCAACGTATTAAATCTAGCGCATATGGGATATCTTGCACAGGAGAACACAGATCACGGTTGTGACGGAGGAATGTGACAGAGGTTCGGAGTGTGAGTGCGTGCTCAAAGTAACGTTGGGCTTCACCCTCAGAATCTGACCTGTCAATGGCGCTAGTTTGCTCTAACCGTATTTTCTTTTATTGCACAAAAGTATATTTATATATGCAGTGCACAGTGTGTTAAGAGAAGTGGTAGTAAGTGCTACAATCATTGTATACACTTATAAAAATTCTTTAAAGGAAAACCATGAGCACAGCTCTGCTCATGTAGCTACAAACAGGTCATTATTATGTACAATCTTGTTCAAAGATACAGAAAGCTATTTTTCTCTATTAACAACTGTTGTAATCGCCTTTACAAAATCATGTACAGTACTACACTATCTCTACATACCTCTGTATCTTATCCAGTTCTGTCAGAAGGGAGTCTAGACCCTCGTCAAGCATTTTCCCCACCTCAAACATGGTAACTGCATGGCTTTTTAGACCCTAAGATAGAGTAAATATCATACCAACATAGTGAAGCAAGATACTATAAATTTAAATACATTTAATGCATTAAAACACTTTGTATATATAACTGTGCCAATAAATGAAAATTTTCCAAGATATGCTAAATACAGAAGACATCCATAAGTCACGTGACCATAGCTCACATTTTCAATATTCTGCAATTTAGTTTTCATTTCCAATAATCATGTGACATTACTATTAATGTGTGCTAGGGCAGAATTAGTGAAGTGCATTACCTTATGAAGTGTCTGTCCACCCCTTGGGCTAGGCCACTGGTGTAGGGGTGTGAGGAAGGCCTAGCATCAACATTTGCTGTAAACAAACTATCTAGATAATTTTTTTTTTTTTTTAACAAGTCGGCCGTCTCCCACTGAGGCAGATACATACCATATGATAACCTCTCTCTGGTTATCCTCTGTATTTTCATTCATATCATCACCTTGCTTCATCTCTGGATATTTTTTTATGGCATCCAATGGAAAAAAAAAAAAGTGATGCTGGAGGTGCCAAGAAAACAACTAGGCATGAAACTCATAAAATTTCTAAGAAAATTGTGGTTGAGTTTGTGGTTAGAGTAGAAGTGGGAGGTGGTGGTTGCTATGGCTGGTAGCTCACTCACACAGCTAGTGTAACACAGATCCTGAGGAAAGATAAAAAGAGCAGAGGGGGAGGAAGGGGTTGCACTGCTCATAAAAAAACGATGGAGTTTCGAGGAAATGGAGGGCATGGACGAGATTGGAGAAAGGGACTACATAGCAGGCACAATTCAATCTGGGGAACATAAGGTAGTCATTGCTGTGATGTATAACCCACCACAGAACTGCAGGAGGCCAAGAGAGGAATATGATGAGAACAACAGAGCGATGGTGGACACACTGGCTGAAGTGGCACATAGAGCTCAAACGTGCAGAGCAAAGTTACTGGTTATGGGTGATTTCAACCACAGGGAGATCAATTGGGAAAACTTGGAGCCTCATGGGGGCCCTGAAACATGGAGAGCCAAGATGATGGATGTGGTACTGGAAAACCTCATGCATCAACACATCAGGGACACTACCAGAGAGCGAGGGGAGGATGAACGAGCAAGACTGGACCTTGTGTTCACCCTGAGTAGCTCAGACATTGATGACATCACATATGAGAGGCCCCTTGGAGCTAGTGACCACGTAGTCTTGAGTTTTGATTACATAGTAGAGTTACAGGTGGAGAGGGTAACAGGAGTCAAAGAGAAAAAGCCAAACTATAAAAGGGGGAACTACACAGGTATGAGGAACTTCCTGCAGGAGGTGCAGTGGGACAGAGAAATGGTAGGAAAGACAGTAAATGAAATGATGAAGTATGTAACAACAAAATGCAAGGAGGCAGAGGAAAGGTTTGTTCCCAAGGGCAACAGAAACAATGGGAAGACCAAAGTGAGTCCTTGGTTTACCCAAACGTGCAGGGAGGCAAAAACTAAGTGCATTAGAGAATGGAAGAGGTATATAAGGCAAAGAACCCAGGAAAACAAAGAGATCAGTCGAAGAGCCAGTAAGAAATATGCACAGATAAGGAGGGAGGCCCAGTGACAGTACGAAAATGACATAGCATCGAAAGTCAAGTCTGACCCGAAACTGTTGTTTAGCCACATTAGGAGAAAGACGACAGTCAAAGACCAGGTGATCAGGCTGAGGAAAGAAGGTGGGGAACTCACAAGAAACAATCAAGAGGTATGCGAGGAGCTCAACAGGAGATTTAAGGAAGTATTCACAGTGGAGACAGGAAGGACTCTGGGAAGACAGGACAGGGGGGGGGGACACCAACAGGGAATAGACCAACAGGTGCTGGACAATATGCACACAACTGAGGAGGAGATGAAGAAGCTGCTAAGTGACCTTGATACCACAAAAGCAATGGGACCAGACAACATCTCCCCGTGGGTCCTCAGGGAGGGAGCAGATATACTGTGTGTGCCACTAACCACAATCTTCAACACATCCCTTGAAACTGGGCAACTACCTGAGGTATGGAAGACCGCAAATGTAGTTCTCATTTTTAGAAAAGGAGACAGAAAAGAGGCACTAAATTACAGACCAGTATCACTGACCTGTATAGTATGCAAAGTCATGGAGAAGATTATCAGGAGGAGAGTGGTGGAGCACCTGGAATGGAACAAGATTATAAACGATAATCAGCACGAATTCATGGAAGGCAAATCCTGTGTCACAAACCTGGAGTTCTATGACAATGTTACAGAAGTGCAACACAAGAGAGAGGGGTGGGTTGATTGCATTTTCTTGGACTGCAAGAAGTCCTTCGACACAGTTCCTCACAAGAGACTAGTGCAGAAACTAGAGGATCAGGCACGTATAACAGGAAAGGCACTGCAATGGATCAGAGAATACCTGACAGGGAGGCAACAATGAGTCATGGTACGGGATGAGGTATCACAGTGGGCACCTGTGACGAGCAGGGTCCCACAGGGGTCGGTCCTAGGACCATTGCTATTTCTGGTATATGTGAATGACACGATGGAAGGGATAGACTCAGAGGTGTCCCTGTTCGCAGATGATGTGAAGTTAATGAGGATAATTAAATCAGATGAGGACCAGGGAGGACTTCAAAGAGACCTGGACAGGCTGGACACGTGGTCCAGCAACTGGCTCTTTGAATTCAACCTTGCCAAGTGCAAAGTCATGAAGATCGGAGAAGGGCAAAGAAGACCGCAGATAGAGTACAGACTAGGTGGCCAAGGACTGCCAACCTCGCTCAAGGAGAAAGATCTTGGGGTGACCATAACACCGAGCATGTCTCCAGAGGCACACATCAACCAGATAACTGCTGCAGCATACGGGCGCCTGGCAAACCTGAGAATAGGGTTCCGATACCTTAGTAAGGAATCGTTCAAGACACTGTACACTGTGTACAGCAGGCTCCAGTTTGGAACCCACACCTGGGCAAACACGTCAAGAAATTAGAGAAAGTGCAAAGGTTTGCAACAAGGCTAGTTCCAGAGCTCAGGGGTATGTCCTATGAAGAAAGGTTGAGGGAAATCGGACTGATGACATTGGAGGACAGGCGGGTCAGGGAAGACATGATAACGACATACAAAATACTGCGTGGAATAGATAAGGTAGACAGAGACAGAAACATGGGGTCACAATTGGAAACTGAAGACTCAGACGAGTCATAGGGATGTTAGGAAGTATTTCTTCAGTCACAGAGACGCCAGGAAGTGGAATAGCCTAACAAGTGATGTAGTGGAGGCAGGAACCATACATAGCTTTAAGACGAGGTATGACAAAGCTCTGGAAGCAGAGAGAGAGGACCTAGTAGCGATCAGTGAAGAGGCGGGGCGAGGAGCTGTGTCTCGACCCTTGCAACCACAATTAGGTGAGTACATAATTATATAATCATTCCACAGTCTTGTGCCTCAAACAGTCATTTATAAATGCTAGATGCAGTAATATGATTCTTGAATATGTTGATGATTGATAATAAGCATGAAAACATTACTAAAAGAGAAAATTTTATGGAGCTTACAGAGTAGTGAGGATGAAGGCTAGAGGTGGAGGCCACAGTTGGCCATTTTGACTGGCAGAGGTCGCATCAACTACACATACATACACACTCTGCAAGCAACGAGGACAAGGAGCAATGAATGGAAGCTAAGATAAAACTTTCTCGTCACTTTTTACCCTATTTCAAACAAGAATGTGTGTAACAGAAATACTATATGACGTTATGAGTATTGGTGGTATTGAGGGGTCATTCGTACTCATGATACCCACTTTCTGTGGAAGGAATATGCTGTCTCCATGTAATAAACTATAATGAATTCAAAAAGAAACCGTTTTCACCAACCAGTTTCCCTAAATCTCTTAAAAATAAACATATCCTGATATTGCACATATGTCTAATTTATCAACTTCTTGTTACTCTACACCAAGACTTTCATGAAATAAATAAACTCAAAGTGAGTCAACCACCAGCTTCCTCTAGGTCTTAGCGATGGAGGTCTGTGGAACACAACCTTATTTTTCCTAATTTTTTCGGTCTATAAGTTGTAGAAACCACTGATAGCACAGTTTTAAGGAATGTATAGACATAATTTGTTAGTTTGACTATAAAGGCTTTGACAAAGCTTTTAAAACAGAAATGTTATTTTAAATGAGTATTC
Organism: Cherax quadricarinatus; assembly: GCF_038502225.1. Taxonomy (NCBI): domain Eukaryota; kingdom Metazoa; phylum Arthropoda; class Malacostraca; order Decapoda; family Parastacidae; genus Cherax; species Cherax quadricarinatus. Next base: position 5,999,702 of record NC_091296.1, on the reverse strand, counting down.
CTAACCCTTATTTATTTTTACAATAATGTCAACACTGACGTAGAAACAAAATTGAAATGTAAAGTGAAAGTTAGATGTAACATAGTGGGGAAAAAATTATACTACACAACAAAGAAACAATGGAAACTTCAGTACTAAGATGAATGTATCCAGATAGATTGATGACTAGTTTGCTTACACCAACCAAGCATTGATGTTAGGTCTTCCCCATACCCCTACACCAGTGGCCTTGCCCAAGGGGTGGATGGACACTTCATAAAGTAATGCACTCTACTAATTCCGCACCAGCACACCTTAATAGTGATGCAGAAATAGAATTAAAATGTATAATGAAAGTTGAATGTAGCTTAGTGAAGAAAAAGAATATAATACACAGAAAACTGGAAACTTCAGTACTAAGTATAACATACTTGAGATAAATTTCCCATCATGAGGAATGCTGTAAGAGTTGAATCATAGAGGAATGCTATTCGCTTGCTCTGACCACTGAAAACAAAGCCTGCTGCTAGGGGATCGTCTGTTGGTGTTCGAGGGGTACAAGAACCTATGTCATCGTGCTCCCCTAGTGAACTCTCTGCCAGTGCAGACTCTAATTCTAGCAAGAGCAAGTCATCTGCTGTGGTTGGTAGCCTGTAACATATTAACATATGAGAATCCATCTTTACAAGCCCATTTGCTGAAATTAAGAAAAATAATATAAAAAATCTTTACTCTGTACATGTAGAAAGTATTGTTCCTATACCAAACAGTCACTAGATATTATATAAAAGTTAGTACTTCATCCAACATTCAGTGGGTGTTGTTCCTATAAGAAAAATTATTGTTCAATGTATTATCCATATTTGTCTTTGTGGTAAATTTGGTGTACTGTTCTATATGATTCAGGAAATGCATTAAGGTGATACATGCATGTACTGTAATTAAAACAGAATACCACCCAACTCCACAACTTTTCCTGTTCACAGAAACTGAACATTACCTTGCTGCCATGACTTCTAGATCATTACACTTTTCCTTACATCCTGGCAAATTGTAGATCAACACAAACACATTACTTTCTCACGTTTCATAGCAGAAGATGGCGGTATTCTGTCTTCACCTCGCTGGCATGCAATGCACATCAATTATCAATTCTTCTTTCTTCCTTTCAATGCACCGGCCATATTCCACTAAAGCAGGGTGGCCCAAAAAGAAAAACAAAAGTTATTCTTTTTAACTTTAGTAATGTATACAGGAGAAGGGGTTACTAACCCCTTGCTCTCGGCATTTTAGTTGCCTCTTACGACATGCATGGCTTACGAAGGAAGAATTCTGTTCCACTTCCCCATGGAGATAAGAGGAAATAAACAAGAACAAGAACCAGTACAAAATGAGGAGAAAGTCCAGAGGGGTGTGTTTATATGCTTGTACATGCATGTGTAGTGTGACCTAAGAGTAGGTACAAGTAGCAAAACGTACCTGAAATCTTGCATGTTTATGAGACAGAAAAAAGGCACCAGCAATCCTACCATCATGTAAAACAATTACTGGCTTTCATTTTACACTCACTTGGCAGGATGGTAGTACCTCCCTGGGTGGTTGCTGTCTACCAACCTACTACAGTCAAAAAAGGAAAGCAGAATTATGTACTTTTTTGTGGTGGGAGCTATGGCAGACTCCCAAGATGGATGCATCTCCAATGTTGAAATCTCAGCATTCTTCTTGTGGGCAAACCCCAAGCGAGAGAAGAGTGACACCGCTACTTTTACCAAAGCCAGGTCAATCTCCAGCACTTTTGCCAGCTGCAGAACAAAAAAATATTTAAGTTCTATAGTTTGCTCATAAAATCATTGAAAATTTTTGAGGTCTGCATACACTAAAATAATACTGCAACTTAAAATTCCCAAACACAATTTTAAAATAACATCACTCTTGCTAAAATTAAATTAAATTTTTATTTCTTTGCATAATATACAATGTGTGATTTACATTTTATAAAATACCGCTAAGCACAAAAAAAGCCACTAATATGCCTGAGAAATTCGGGCAGACTAATGTTTACACACTACTTAAAACTAGACATAACATATTAACATGATGTCAAGACTTCAATGTTTAAATGGTTGTGAGGGTTACAGATATTAAGAATAAGATTATATTGTTTTCCATATGTTAGTGACAATGAGAATATGAATATACAGTTTTCACACACTATTTAGCTGATGTTGAGATAAGTTAGGGAGAGAAGGCGTTTTATAACAGTAATTTTGAAGATGCCGGTTGAGACAGCAGCTCTGGAGATTTCCAGTAGAGATTTTCTGATTTTGGGCCCATTTATGTACATTGAATTTTTACATAGATTAAGCTGGACACAGGGTATATCAGAGATTTTTGTGCCTAGTATCATGTCTATGGGTCCTGTTGCAACTATCAAGAAAGTGCTTCAGGTCATGATTAAGAATGAATGTTTTGTATGTTGAGTAGATTTAGGTTTTTGAAGAGTTGGGGGAACTGTGATCATTTGTACTGCAGCTTTTTGTTGAGTTATGTTAATTAAATGCTCAAAAGCACTAAAGTAGTAAGCAAGAAATAAAGTTACTGGAAATTTAGAAATAACAAGGGAGCTGATTAACATATAAGGAATTAGTGATAAGATGTTATTTTAGTGGGGAGGATGTATTTATTTGTTTTTTATTCTCAAATACAAATATACATTTGTTAACACATTGGCCTTTATTTCCACCATAAAAGGGTGATCCAAAACAGGAAATGGTTACCATTAATCATTCTCTAGTTGCCTTTCCAGTGGTACATGAACATCACATTTCAAATATATGCATAAAGATTTTTTTTACTTCATCAGCCATTTCTCACAAAAGATGGGTGACCCAAGGATGCAATCACCATCATTCAAGTGCACAGATATCACAATTCAAATAACCCTCCTAACTGCAAACATGTCCACCCATTCATCAGAGTACAGGCATCATACTTCCCTCTCAAGCCAGTGAAATTGTAAGTTCTATAAGTTACCTCACAAACTGGTGTGTGCTCATCAATAGAAACAAAAATCTTGTACATGAGGCTCTCCAGGTAGTCCCCCAAGACACGGTTCATGACAAAGCCTTCCAGCGGAGGCACAGATATGCAGTCGCTGTCACTAATAGGTACATCCAGATACACCAACCCTTTCCTGTCAGTTTGGAGGGAAATCAATTAGATATCTATTTGTTATAAATATTATACTTAACATCAACCTTCTTCTATGGGGCCAGAAGAAAAGCAGTTATATATTTTTTATATTTAACATTATCTTTACATATCAAAATAAATTATCACTGGTACATTAAAATATCCACAAAATACACGTCACTAGTGCTTAATGAGAAGCGTATTCTCTATACTTACGTATAAAGACTATGTACACATTCTCTGTCCAAATCACCTGCTTTCTGTGAGCCAACATCAATCAAGGAGTCAATTACAACTTTCTCTCTCTCCTTCACCAGACTCTGAAACAATGCATACGTGCCTACTCTCTGACTCATACTACCAGCATATACTCTTTAAATGTTAAAAATGTCTATTTTGTGACTTTACAAATCTTTCCTTTTTTTTTTTCCTCTTTATGCCTTTTGGTTTTTGATGTATTTTATCTCAATAATGTGCAGCCAAAAGTACATATTAATATCTATGAGAAGCAAGAAATTTGGAGCACTATCTGAACAAATTCCATTACACTTTTTATTAGCCCTTATGGATCCAAATTTACTGCAGCTTGCAAGAGAAAGACTATCAATTCTCAACAATTTGGAGTTTGTTTTAACAGGAATCCAATAAGTGCCCCCCAATCACACATTTCATACATGTATTAAAATTAACAAAAAAAAAAATTAACACTAACCAAATGAAATTCTACCACTGAATTCGATACACATAGCAAGTGGTAATGTAAGTTTGATAATGAGATGCTTATACTATACTGCATCACACTTCATGATTTTACTGTCTTGATACTTATTTTATAATAATTTTCAGTTTGAAATTGTCATGACAGGCATTAGATAATATATATCAGAAGACTTTTGTCAAAATGAAATTTCATCAAAAAATAGGTTAATTAAAAACGTTATGTACACCAACCTTAATGTCCTCTTCTGTCACACATCCAACACAGACCACCCACCACGGTTCTATAGTAATATCTGAGGGCAGTGCAGGCAGCAAGTCACGTACGTTCTTTTTACGAAACAGTTTTCTGCTGGAGCGACACTGGTTCATTAAATCTATATACTGGTTCCGCCCAATTCCCAACAAACGTAAACCTGAAATAAAATATTTTATATTTTAATGTGTAAATAAGGTTTCAATATCTCTTTTGCTATGCTTCTTGCTCTTAAAGCAGTGAAGCACAATGTGCCTTGGTCAGACATTTTGACAGGTGACCATCTCTGCACAATTACACTGCCATTTATCCAACATATAAAAAACAAAAAATTTTTTTTTTTTTTAACAAGTTGGCTGTCTCCCACCGAGGCAGGGTGACCCAAAAAGAAACAAAATCCCCAAAAAGAAAATACTTTCATCATCATTCAACTCTTTCATCTAACTCACACATAATCACTGTTTTTGCAGAGGTGCTCAGAACACAACAGCTTAGAAGCATATACGTATAAAGATACACAGCATATCCCTCCAAACTGTCAATATCCTGAACCCCTCCTTTAGAGTGCAGGCATTGTACTTCCCATTTCCACGACTCAAGTCCGGCTATATAAAAATAACCGGTTTCCCTGAATCCCTTCAATAAATATTACCCTGTTCACACTCGAACAGATTGTCAGATCCCAAATACCATTTGTCTCCATTCACTCCTATCAAACACGATCACGCACTTCTACATTTATGACGTGAGCATCCCTGCTTGCAGTCAGAAAAAAAGGGGATGAAGAAAGTTACGTATATTATGAAGAAATTGTAAGTAGGAGAAGACATTATCGTTACTGTTGCACTTCATAAAGCACTAAACCATTGTGGATCAATCAGCACAAGCAATGGAGGAGCTCCAGCCTTCATCTGCAAAATATAGCTTGGTGTCTGTCTGGTCAGGGTGTTGCAGAACCAGGAAAGGAAGAAGGATAAATACAAGGAAATTAAAATAAAAGAATTGCTAGAGAATATTATCAGTCAACTTGCAGCCTGAAATTATTTAACTAAATAAAAAGTAGTCTGCTGGGAAATGTATCCAATAAAAGAATATTTTTTTTATTTTTAGTAAGCTATATGGGAAAAGGAGTTATTAGCACGTTGCTCCCGGCACTTCAGTTGACTTTTACGACAGGAGTGGCTTACAGAGGAAAGATTCTTATTCCACTAACCCATGGATATGAAAGGAAAAATAATAAGAACAAGAACTTTTATTTTTCAACATACCAGCCATATCCCACCAAGGCAGGGTGACCTAAAAAGAACAACAAAAGTTTTTCTTTTTAGGTCACCCTGCCTTGGTAGGATCAAGGGGTTACTAGTCCCTTGATCCCTATGTACAGTTATTAATATTATCAATATTATTATACTTGTAGTATTATTATAGCCAAACTGTTTATTTTTGTGCTTCTAGATTCTCTTTCAATGATTATCTTTCACTCACTTATAGCTTAAATACTTTAAGAATGTAAAGAAAACTGAAACAGTTCTAGAGGTGTTAAAACTTACAGTCTGCAGCAGTGAAATTTGGGAGAGAATCATAGCTCTTCTCAGCAGACATAATATCAGTGAGGATGGAGATGTAATACTGGAATGGCGTGACACGTAGGCCCTTCACCACCACATCCGAGAGGTGGTATGGATACATCATCAGGTGGGACCGACTGTGGGACAACACTTCTTCATAGTAACTTCTTTCATTCTTGACAATTTGCCGAACTGGAATCAAACATTTTCTTAATGAAATTATTGGCTTCTAATAAAAGGATAATTATATTTTGTCAATCTGGAATTCATTACCAGAAGATACTAAAGTAACCCGGTCAGAAAATCAATTTAAGACTCTTCTCAAAAGCCACTTAATCACCCTAGACTAAATGCTAAATACTCAGTACACCTTACTCACTTATGTATTCCCACATCATAATTTCAACAATTACTTTGAACCTTTTATCCATTGTTGACAGGAATATAACTGAATCATTGTTTTCACAAAAAGCATTTTTTGAATATATGAATAGATCCTTTGTCTTATATAAATTAGATTCACTTACAATTAATAATCTACTGTACAACTATGATATAATTAATATTCTACTGTACAACTATGACACAATTCTTAAGTGTTAAGTAGTCTGTAAGCCAATAATGTTAAGTCGGCCCATAATGCCTAAGCATAAGAGAGGCTCTCTTTGCATTGCAACCCATTATTGTAAATACAAAATCTCAATGTACTATTTGCAAAGACATAAATAAATAAATAAATAAATAAATGTAAACATAATTGACTCTTGCTCTTATAAAAACCAAAAGTGGTACTGTTACTTGAAATTCAAATGCTCTTTTTTTAAAGGAACACTGTACAGTAGCTACTTAGCCTCATATACATGTAAATAGTATGGCACAGCACCAAGAACTAGAAAAGCTACCCTATCAAGCTACAAAAATTAAATTAAGAACTAGGCCAATGCAATGTACTACTGTCACAATCCTGAACCTATGCATATAGGTACATTATAGCAATGTTTGCCGCTCATCATAATGACCAGTAATGATTCAGTCCACTTTTAAGTGTATATACAGTATAGCATATGAATTTTGTTTATAAATCATATGTACCTTTGTTGATTTAGTATATATACAATGAACAAAGTGAGAGGAGTGTATAGCCACCCACTTGCCCACATACATCCTGTATACTGTATGTGCCTTTTATTTTACCACAAATTTTTCCCTACTTTGACTACATCCATTAGTATAACAAAATACTCATTGAAATGGGCATGTAAAATACAGTACAGTACTATAGTAGATGAAATATAAAAGAAAATTTGAATTTCCTTAGTTTTCACTCTGAATAACTGGAGCTATGCACAGGCGATCCTTAAAATATGTAATCGAAGCACAACAATTTGGGGGATGGATTATTCTTGCATAACTCACCCAGGTTTCCTCGGTACCGCTGCTGGGTTTTAATGCTGTATTCTGCCACGTGTTTTTCATATTCCTTCTGAGAGTTCCCCAAGAGCTGAAACAGGGAGAGAGCAGTGATAACCAACATTTTTAATTAGAAAAAAAAAGAGCCTGTCAACTACTGCTGCTCTATGTACAATATCCATTTCTTTGGAAAAAAGCAATTTACATGTCTCTGTACAAGTACACACTGTATATGAACTAAATAAGTGAATGTATTTGTACACACACATACACACACACACACACCTTTCATTTTTAACTACAAAGCCTATTTACTCCTTACATTTTTTTTCTTAATTTGAGCATGCTATGGAAAATAAGTAGGGAGTGAAGGTGTTTAAATTTAAGAATTATATACATGGTTTAGATTAAAAGTGGGATGTGAGAAGTGGATTACAGTGTTTCTGCACTTAGAGCAAGAGGAGTGTAAAGGGGGGAGAGACGTGTTTGAAAGGTAAGTGAACTTTTGCAAAGTTGTGAACCAAGTGACAAAATAATTGCTATGGGTGAGTGACCTAGATGCAAAAGTGGGAGAGACTGTTAGAGACTAAACAGCAAACAAGTTTGGAATCCCAAAGGTAAATAATGAGTGACCTTTAAAAGGATTATACAGTAGGACCCCTGTATCTGGGGGTCCGGTATCAGCAGTTTCAGTTATCTGCGGTTTACTGTGGCCTGAAAATGACCCTTAATTTTGGTTGACAATGGCCTCAAAGTGCAAAAGTAATGATGGTGGAAGCCTAAGAGAAGTCGTGAATTGCTTCCTCTCAGTGAATATGTGATAATTCTCCACTAATTGTGCATAGTTTGTCAATTAAACTTTATAACAGGTATGTATGTAAACAAAAAAGACATATATATACATAGGGTTCACTGCTATCCACGGTTTCAGTATCCGCGGCGGCAGGTCCTCGGAACGCATTCCTCTCAGATACGGGAGTCCAAATGTATTATAAAAAAGGGTTGGTCATAGATAATATAATGCTTATCCTAAAAAGAAATATATACTCTAGGTAAGTTTATGAGATATGATGCAGTGGACAATGACAGCAATTTACTAGTAAACATATTGGTAGATAAATGATTGATGGATAAACATTTGAATGTGTATGTTTTTCAAGGAGTGACTGATATGTCAGATCATTATTCAGTGGTAGATACATTAAGAGTCAAAAGCAGATGGAGAACATGGAGAATGGAGTTGGTGTGTAAAAGAGAAAGGAAATGAATGAACTAAAAAGCAAGACAGAAAAATGGGGTAGAGAGAGTATGTACATACAAGTAATGAAGAGGTGGTCAGAGAAATATGAGGCAAACTGAAGAATGCAGTACTAGAGTGCACAGTAGTAGTCCGTGATTATAAGAGGGCGGATGCAGGTGGGAAAAGGAATGATTAGTGGAATGATACTGAAAAAGATTATAAATCAGCACATATATCAGGACAGGCTAAGGAAGACACAAATGACAACTCTTCACAGCTGATCTCTTCCACACATTTAACACTAAACATAATTAACGTAAACTCGAACTAATTCAACCAAAGTGACACAATACAAAAGGCAACAACTTTAAACAAGGATAATAAACTTATATAGAATAATAAGCTTATACAGAAAAATTAACCTATACAGAATAATAAACCTATATAGAATAATTAACCTGTAAAAAATAATAAATCTATATAGCTGTCTAAATCCTCAAAGCCAATACCACACTACAGCTCAAAATTATTATGGAAAATCTCATCATGCAAAATAGAGGAAGCCTTCCAAACCCACAGCCTCTTTGTCCACCCCGAGGTCACTAGAAATGGTGGCTGACTGGTAGAAACTCATTGAAATTTTCTGCAGGAGGATGATTATGGAGTATTGAATATCTGGCTAGGAATGTTAATTAACTGTCTGTCTGCTTATCTGTATTCTCCCATTTCATCCTCATTTATAGCAAGTGGGTGGATCATCAGTAAACAATGTCAGATAATGCAATGTTGTCCCAAGCTTACAACACAATGTTTATCATAAACAAAATAAACATGAGTTAAGATTATGCAACCCTTCAGTTTGGCATGAGTGTACATCAAAACCACAGTGTGACTGGCACTGATTTGGCAAACATAAGACCTATTTAGTCTTTTATTTATAATGCAATGCCTATTGTAACCATGTGGGGTTATACAGACATGATTAAGAATTCTTTATTAAAGCTGAAATAACTATCAAACAGCCTAACAACAGTACAATGCTTTAACAGTAACAACTATGGCACACTGGGTCAAGGGTTGATATTAAATACCTAAAACAAAAAGATAAAAAGAAAAAGATAGGGGAAAGTCCAGGAGGATGCTTATGCCAGATCTACAGAAGCAACTCTAGTGATTTATTATTATTAATTATTATTATTATTATTATTATTATTATTATTATTATTATTATTATTATTATTTTACATTTTAAGTTCCTGGAGTTCAGAATTTTTTTATCTGCTTAAGTTAAACTTCCAAAATATGTAATGAAACCTTATACACTGTATTTCATTTTTTTATCATTCATATAATGAATAATAAAAATTTAAGTCCTTATCGTTATTTTTTTTTTATTTCTACTTTGCTTGATCTTTCTGTGGGACAGGAAGACCAGACCAGAAAGAAAAGAACTATATGAGAAGACCAGAACATTTTCAGTGGTACCCATTGTGATGTACAATGTGCCTCAGTTTCAAGACTCCTGTGCACCTCACAAAATGTACTGTAATATGCTTATATCTGATATACGGTTATTTCAGATCAATCTCTACATCAGTCTTGGTGGTATATGTGACAAGTTAAAACAGTCTTGGTGGCATGTGACAAGTTAAAACAGTCTTGGTGGAACGTGTGAGAAGTTAAAACAGTCTTGGTGGTATGTGTGACAAGTTAAAACAGTCTTGGTGGTATGTGTGACAAGTTAAAACAGTCTTGGTGGTATGTGTGACAAGTTAAAACAGTCTTGGTGGTATGTGTGACAAGTTAAAACAGTCTTGGTGGTATGTGTGACAAGTTAAAACAGTCTTGGTGGAACGTGTGAGAAGTTAAAACAGTCTTGGTGGTATGTGTGACAAGTTAAAACAGTCTTGGTGGTATGTGTGAGAAGTTAAAACAGTCTTGGTGGTATGTGTGACAAGTTAAAACAGTCTTGGTGGTATGTGTGACAAGTTAAAACAGTCTTGGTGGAACGTGTGAGAAGTTAAAACAGTCTTGGTGGTATGTGTGACAAGTTAAAACAGTCTTGGTGGTATGTGTGACAAGTTAAAACAGTCTTGGTGGTATTACCTGGACCTGGAGTTTACCTGGAGAGAGTTCCGGGGGTCAACGCCCCCGCGGCCCGGTCTGTGACCAGGCCTCCTGGTGGATCAGAGCCGGATCAACCAGGCTGTTGCTGCTGGCTGCACGCAAACCAACGTACGAGCCACAGCCCGGCTGGTCAGGAACCGACTTTAGGTGCTTGTCCAGTGCCAGCTTGAAGACTGCCAGGGGTCTGTTGGTAATCCCCCTTATGTATGCTGGGAGGCAGTTGAACAGTCTTGGGCCACTGACACTTATTGTGCTAGTGACACCCCTGCTTTTCATTGGGGGGATGTTGCATCATCTGCCAAGTCTTTTGCTTTCGTAGTGAGTGATTTTCGTGTGCAAGTTCGGTACTAGTCCCTCTAGGATTTTCCAGGTGTATATAATCATGTATCTCTCCCGCCTGCGTTCCAGGGAATACAGTTTTAGGAACCTCAAGCGCTCCCAGTAATTGAGGTGTTTTATCTCCGTTATGCGTGCCGTGAAGGTTCTCTGTACATTTTCTAGGTCAGCAATTTCACCTGCCTTGAAAGGTGCTGTTAGTGTGCAGCAATATTCCAGCCTAGATAGAACAAGTGACCTGAAGAGTGTCATCATGGGCTTGGCCTCCCTAGTTTTGAAGGTTCTCATTATCCATCCTGTCATTTTTCTAGCAGATGCAATTGATACAATGTTATGGTCCTTGAAGGTGAGATCCTCCGACATGATCACTCCCAGGTCTTTGACGTTGGTGTTTCGCTCTATTTTGTGGCCAGAATTTGTTTTGTACTCTGATGAAGATTTAATTTCCTCGTGTTTACCATATCTGAGTAATTGAAATTTCTCATCGTTGAACTTCATATTGTTTTCTGCAGCCCACTGAAAGATTCGGTTGATGTCCACCTGAAGCCTTGCAGTGTCTGCAATGAAAGACACTGTCATGCAGATTCGGGTGTCATCTGCAAAGGAAGACATGGTGCTGTGGCTGACATCCTTGTCTATGTCAGATATGAGGATGAGGAACAAGATGGGAGCGAGTACTGTGCCTTGTGGAACAGAGCTTTTCACCGTAGCTGCCTCGGACTTTACTCTGTTGACGACTACTCTCTGTGTTCTGTTAGTGAGGAAATTATAGATCCATCGACCGACTTTTCCTGTTATTCCTTTAGCACGCATTTTGTGCGCTATTACGCCATGGTCACACTTGTCGAAGGCTTTTGCAAAGTCTGTATATATTACATCTGCATTCTTTTTATCTTCTAGTGCATTTAGGACCTTGTCGTAGTGATCCAATAGTTGAGACAGACAGGAGCGACCTGTTCTAAACCCATGTTGCCCTGGGTTGTGTAACTGATGGGTTTCTAGATGGGTGGTGATCTTGCTTCTTAGGACCCTTTCAAAGATTTTTATGATATGGGATGTTAGTGCTATCGGTCTGTAGTTCTTTGCTGTTGCTCTACTGCCCCCTTTGTGGAGTGGGGCTATGTCTGTTGTTTTTAGTAACTGTGGGACGACCCCCGTGTCCATGCTCCCTCTCCATAGGATGGAAAAGGCTCGTGATAGGGGCTTCTTGCAGTTCTTGATGAACACAGAGTTCCATGAGTCTTACCCTGGGGCAGAGTGCATGGGCATGTCATTTATCGCCTGTTCAAAGTCATTTGGCATCAGGATAACATCGGATAGGCTTGTGTTAACCAAATTTTGTGGCTCTCTCATAAAAAATTCATTTTGATCTTCGACTCTCAGTCTGGTTAGCGGCTTGCTAAAAACTGAGTCATATTGGGACTTGAGTAGCTCACTCATTTCCTTGCTGTCATCTGTGTAGGACCCATCTTGTTTAAGTAGGGGGCCCAATACTGGACGTTGTTCTCGACTTTGATTTGGCATAGGAGAAGAAATACTTTGGGTTTCTTTCGATTTCATTTATGGCTTTTAGTTCTTCCCGCGATTCCTGACTCCTATAAGATTCCTTTAGCTTGAGTTCGATGCTTGCTATTTCTCTGACCAGTGTCTCCCTACGCATTTCAGATATATTGACCTCTTTTAGCCGCTCTGTTATTCTTTTCCGTCGCCTGTAAAGGGAGCGCCTGTCTCTTTCTATTTTACATCTACTCCTCCTTTTTCTTAGAGGAATAAGCCTTGTACATACATCGAGTGCCACCAAGTTAATCTGTTCTAGGCATAAGTTGGGGTCTGTGTTACTTAGTATATCTTCCCAGCTTATATCGGTTAGGACTTGGTTTACTTGGTCCCACTTTATGTTTTTGTTATTGAAGTTGAATTTGGTGAATGCTCCCTCGTGACTAGTCTCATTATGTCGGTCTGGGGCTCCGCGCATACATGTCTGAACCTCAATTATGTTTTGATCTGAGTATATTGTTTTTGATATGTGTGACAAGTTAAAACAGTCTTGATGGTATGTGTGACAAGTTAAAACAGTCTTGGTGGAATGTGTGAGAAGTTAAAACAGTCTTGGTGGAATGTGTGAAAAGTTAAAACAGTCTTGGTGGTATGTGTGAGAAGTTAAAACAGTCTTGGTGGAATGTGTGAAAAGTTAAAACAGTCTTGGTGGTGTGTGTGTGACAAGTTAAAACAGTCTTGGTGGTGTGTGTGTGACAAGTTAAAACAGTCTTGGTGGAATGTGTGAGAAGTTAAAACAGTCTTGGTGGAATGTGTGAGAAGTTAAAACAGTCTTGGTGGAATGTGTGAGAAGTTAAAACAGTCTTGGTGGAATGTGTGAGAAGTTAAAACAGTCTTGGTGGTATGTGTGAGGTCTTATTATTTCAAGCTTAATAGTTAAAACAGCTAAGTAACTCAACTGTATGATATATCAGTTACAATAAAAGGAGATACAATAGGAATAAAGTAAACTAAATTATTTACATTAACATTTAAGATATGATAAGAGGATCAGCTTATAATAAAACTCAGTAAATCCACAGCTAAAGTACTGCTACACTCACTGCCATAATGACTTATACTTCTCTCACTGCTATAATGACTTATACTTCTCTCACTGCCATAATGACTTATACTTCTCTCACTGCTATAATGACTTATAGTTCTCTCACTGCCATAATGACTTATAGTTCTCTCACTGCCATAATGACTTATAGTTCTCTCACTGCTATAATGACTTATACTTCTCTCACTGCCATAATGACTTATACTTCTCTCACTGCTATAATGACTTATACTTCTCTCACTGCCATAATGACTTATACTTCTCTCACTGCTATAATGACTTATACTTCTCTCACTGCCATAATGACTTATAGTTCTCTCACTGCCATAATGACTTATACTTCTCTCACTGCCATAATGACTTATACTTCTCTCACTGCCATAATGACTTATAGTTCTCTCACTGCTATAATGACTTATACTTCTCTCACTGCCATAATGACTTATACTTCTCTCACTGCCATAATGACTTATAGTTCTCTCACTGCTATAATGACTTATACTTCTCTCACTGCCATAATGACTTATACTTCTCTCACTGCTATAATGACTTATACTTCTCTCACTGCCATAATGACTTATAGTTCTCTCACTGCTATAATGACTTATACTTCTCTCACTGCTATAATGACTTATACTTCTCTCACTGCTATAATGACTTATACTTCTCTCACTGCCATAATGACTTATACTTCTCTCACTGCCATAATGACTTATACTTCTCTCACTGCTATAATGACTTATACTTCTCTCACTGCCATAATGACTTATACTTCTCTCACTGCTATAATGACTTATACTTCTCTCACTGCTATAATGACTTATACTTCTCTCACTGCTATAATGACTTATACTTCTCTCACTGCCATAATGACTTATACTTCTCTCACTGCCATAATGACTTATAGTTCTCTCACTGCTATAATGACTTATACTTCTCTCACTGCTATAATGACTTATACTTCTCTCACTGCTATAATGACTTATACTTCTCTCACTGCTATAATGACTTATACTTCTCTCACTGCCATAATGACTTATACTTCTCTCACTGCCATAATGACTTATAGTTCTCTCACTGCTATAATGACTTATACTTCTCTCACTGCCATAATGACTTATACTTCTCTCACTGCTATAATGACTTATACTTCTCTCACTGCCATAATGACTTATAGTTCTCTCACTGCTATAATGACTTATACTTCTCTCACTGCTATAATGACTTATACTTCTCTCACTGCTATAATGACTTATACTTCTCTCACTGCCATAATGACTTATACTTCTCTCACTGCCATGACTTATAGTTCTCTCACTGCTATAATGACTAATACTTCTCTCACTGCCATAATGACTTATACTTCTCTCACTGCCATAATGACTTATACTTCTCTCACTGCCATAATGACTTATAGTTCTCTCACTGCTATAATGACTTATACTTCTCTCACTGCCATAATGACTTATACTTCTCTCACTGCCATAATGACTTATAGTTCTCTCACTGCCATAATGACTTATACTTCTCTCACTGCCATAATGACTTATACTTCTCTCACTGCTATAATGACTTATACTTCTCTCACTGCTATAATGACTTATACTTCTCTCACTGCCATAATGACTTATACTTCTCTCACTGCCATAATGACTTATACTTCTCTCACTGCTATAATGACTTATACTTCTCTCACTGCCATAATGACTTATACTTCTCTCACTGCTATAATGACTTATACTTCTCTCACTGCCATAATGACTTATACTTCTCTCACTGCCATAATGACTTATACTTCTCTCACTGCCATAATGACTTATACTTCTCTCACTGCCATAATGACTTATACTTCTCTCCATCTAAATTAAACCTTGGAAATCTTAATATTAAAGTACAAAAGTTTTAATTCATGTTGAGGAACAAGCTTCATCATAATACAGTTGTTTTATATAGCAACTTACGTTTAGATTTACCTGGAATAACTCAATACAATCATTATAATTTATTTAGATTAAATATAATTGAGCTTACAGGCAGTGATATAAATTCTTATAATATAAATGTTACTGTAAGAACATTGTTGAGATATACCGCACATTGAAATGCAATGGAAATAATAATAATAATAATAATAATAATAATAATAATAAATTAACCCTTTCAGGGTCCGTCCCGTAGATCTACGGCTTTACGTTCAGGGTCCAAACCGTAGATCTACGTCATGAGCTCAGCTCACTCTGATAAACTGTGAGTGGTACATTTGGGCCTAGATATGAGAGAATACATCTATGTGGTATGTGTGCACCACATAAAACAGATCCTGCAGCACACTGTGTATAATGAGAGAAAAAACTGAAATCATGATTTTTCGATTAAAACAGCGACTTCGCAGTGTTTTTTCATATGTTTTTTATAGTTGTATTTGCGATTTCTTGGTCTCATTTGATAGAATGGAAGACATATTACAGAAATAGAGATGATTTTGATTGGTTTTAGCACTGGAAATGGCTTGAAACTGAGCTCAAAGTAGCAGAAATGTTAAATTTTTGACGATATTCAAGAGTAAACAAACGACCTCACACGTCTAATACACGTCAGCTGGTGGGTCTAATATGCATTCACAAATATGGTGATGATATTTATACAATTATTACAGTATTGCATAACAGTAAATCTTCTATTTTTTGGTGTGAATAAAAATTCATTATGTGAATAAAAAATCAAAATGGAATTTATTTGTGAAGTCTCAAAACGTAACTAATGAACAGAGGAAATGTTAGATTAGTTCCAGGAATACCTACATTGTTTATTCTGGACCCTATTTTGAAATTGGAGTATTTTGAACTTTGTGTTAAATTGGCCAAATTAACAATTTCCGATCACTTTAATTTGTAGTTGAAACAGTTGACTTGGCAATTTCTTGTGTTCAATCAATAGAATAGAAGGAATACTAGTGAAATAGCTAAGAATTTCGTTGACTGGAATAATGTAATTGGCCTAAAATGGGAGTCAAAGTCGGCAAAATCGCTGATTCGTAAATATCGCTGACACATCAAAATTCGCGAGAGCATAATTTCGTCAATTTTCCATCGAATTTCGTACTTTTTGTTTTATTACCTTCACAAAAAGATTCTCTATCATTTCATAAGAAAAAATAACAAATTTTTTTTTTTGAGAATTCTTGGACACTGGGGCACCACTTCAGATTTGGGCCTTGGACCCTGAAGGGGTTAATAATAATAATACATGAAATACAGAAATAAGTCACTTTGGTTTGTGGGGTTATCCTAGATAAGTAACTTATACATATGTTACTATGTATGACATTATAATCTCATGTCATGTCTGAGGGCAATGTGTGGTGTGAATATAATGCAGAGAATTCGTAGTTTGGAAGTTAGGAGGAGGTGTGGGATTACCAAAACTGTTGTCCAGAGGGCTGAGGAAGGGTTGTTGAGGTGGTTCGGACATGTAGAGAGAATGGAGTGAAACAGAATGACTTCAAGAGTGTATCAGTCTGTAGCGGAAGGAAGGCGGGGTAGGGGTTGGCCTAGGAAAGGTTGGAGGGAGGGGGTAAAGGAGGTTTTGTGTGCGAGGGGCTTGGACTTCCAGCAGGCGTGCGTGAGCGTGTTTGATAGGAGTGAATGGAGACAAATGGTTTTTAATACTTGACGTGCTGTTGGAGTGTGAGCAAAGTAACATTTATGAAGGGATTCAGGGAAACCGGCAGGCCGGACTTGAGTCCTGGAGATGGGAAGTACAGTGCCTGCACTCTGAAGGAGGGGTGTTAATGTTGCAGTTTAAAAACTGTAGTGTAAAGCACCCTTCTGGCAAGACAGTGATGGAGTGAATGATGGTGAAAGTTTTTCTTTTTCGGGCCACCCTGCCTTGGTGGGAATCGGCCAGTGTGATAATAATATATATAAATATAATCTTAAATTTTATAATGTGCCTCAAAAAACTTATTTTTCTGAAAATTATGAGAAATTAATCTGGTATAACCAAAGTGTTATGTACTCCATATTTAAATATTACAATGCTTTAAGAAAATACTTATTTAAGACCTACAGAGGTAATTATTACATTATTACAATCAAAACTAAACACTAAACCCACAAGGGTCAACAAAGATAATAAGTTATAATCCAGGATAACCAACAAAGCCCTCAGTTACTTTTTTTGGGAGGTAATCCTGGATAATTTAGACATACGATAATTATACTCATGTGAACCTGTACGTCAATAAACTTATTTATTTACTAAAGCAATAACGTAATTTATTTGCAGTTGGGTTGACAGTCTTCTCACCTGTTTAACACTGGCGGGAAGTTTCTCCCAGCTGCAGTTTTGAGAGATATGTGTCTCGATCTCTGACGCCATGGTTCTCTCCTCGCTGCTCTCTCTCCTCACATCACACTCACATATTGTCTACACTCTCGCTAAAAAAATATAAATTTTTGCTACATTTTGAGCAACAATGTTTATGTGGGAGAAAGTATAAGTGGCAGACCCTCGCAGCCATCGTGGCTAACATAGAGGATTGGATTCTTTATATTTTTTATCTCCCGATCTGATCCTTTTCAGTGATTATTTTCATTACGTTATTATTTATTAATTGTTGTATGAAATGTATTTTTTTATATCTTCCGCTTCTAAATTGTTTGTTCACTACAGTGTTTTGTGCCACTTTTTGCATGGATTTTAATGTCTGTTTATGTAATATGTCAAGGACGTATATATATATTGCATCATATCTGCATTATACTCGTGCATCCAGGCTGTTTATCCTTATTAATATTATAAATAATAACAAAGGTCATTTATTAAGCACATAGTTCAATGTAGCTTTTAGCTCCTGGTCAGAACTAAGACATTTTATTACCACTCAAATACAAGCATCGAGGCTATTTACCCTTATTAGCTTTATAAATAATTAACTTCATTTATTAAACATAGAGATCATTATATTTATATATTTTATCTGGTCGGAAGTAAGATATTTAATTATCACAACACAAACATGCAATGTATTTACTCTGGCAACAATTCTTACTTCTGTAAATTTTTATTTTGGAGATTATTATCAAAAAGCAATAACATTTATTTTGGCACTAACTGCACCTCAGGCCTGTTTACCTTGTACAAGCACATTATTCCTATATCTACTGATGGCGGAGTAAGGTTGAGTTACGTTAGGTTATTTATGGGCTCAGGTTTACAACTGATGGGTGGAACTCAAATATTAGTTTATATTTTACATTATTTACAATCTATATACAATAATCAATAAATAAATATTTTGTGGCAATTGTTAGTTTAGAGTTATTAGCAAAAAATAGCAGGCCTGGCCACATATACTGATGGCGGAGTAAGGTTAAATTAGATTGGGTTTACCTGGAGTCGCTTCCGGAGGTCAGTGATCCAGGGCCCGGTCCCAGACCAGGCCTCCTGGTTGCTGGGCTGATCGATCAAACTGTTGGTGCCTGCTGCCCACAGTTCAAAGTATGTAGCACAACCTGGTTGATCAGGAAGTGTTTTGAGGAATCTGTCGAGTTTCATACTAAAGACAGCTAGGGATTTGTTGATCTCCCTTATGCAGGAAGGGAGGATGTTGAAGAGTCGTGGTCCCTTAACATTTATTGAGCTCTCAGTAATTCATTACTGCCCTGCTGTTCACTGGAGGTATCCTGCACCCTCTGCTAGTCCTTTTGTGTTCATAAGTAGTAATTTAACGTTCAAGTTTGGGACCAATCCAGTATCTTCCTGGTGTATATTATGTATCTTTTTCTCCTACATTTTAAGGAATGCAATTTTAGGGACTTTAAGCGCCCCCAAGAATTTAGGTGCTTGACTGAGTATATATGAACTGTGAAAGTTCACTGTACATTTTCCAGTTCAGCAATTTCACCTGCCATGAAGGGGGTTCGTTGGTATAGAGCAGTATAGCAGCCTAGGGAGAACCAGTGACCTGAAGTGTTATCACAGTTGTGGCATCCCTTGTTCTGAAGGTTCTAGTTATCCAACCTATCATTTCTCTTGTAGTTGCGATAATAACATTGTTGTGCCCCTTGAAGGCGAGATCTCTTGACATTATCACTCCCAGGTCTCTCACAACACTTACTTTCTGTCGAGTGGTTTGAGTTTGTCTTGTACCCTAAACTCTTTATTCCCTCCATTCTTCCATTGCGTAATAACCGAAATTTGCCCACAGTGAACTTCAAATTGATGTCCGTGGCTCACTCAAAGACCTTTATGGGTTATCCTGGTGGGTAATTTACACTATGTATGATAATTGTACTAAAGGACCCCAATGGAAATAATAAAGGACCCCAATGGAAATAAGTCACTCTGTCTGACTTTTTTGGGTTATCCCAGGTTCTCTACACATATGCTGCTATGTATGATAATTCTATGTAACTGTATTTGTGTATACCCGAATAAACTTACTTACTTACTTAAGTGTGCCTGTGCCTCAATAAACTTACTCTGGGCAACAAATAACATGATAACTATAGTAACCTTAGACCTGCAAAAGGCCTTCGATATTGTCAACCACAATATATTATGTAAGAAACTTCATGCTATCGGTAAAGGTTCTGTAGACTGGTTTAAGTTCTACTTTAGCAACAGAAAACAAATTGTCAAAATCAACAAAGCGGAATCAGAACCCCTGCCGATAGCATGTGGAGTTCCCCAAGGTAGTATTCTGGGTCCCACATTATTCTTATGCTATGTTAACGACATGCCTATCAGTGTCAAGTGCAAACTCCTACTGTATGCAGATGACACTTTACCTGACACTAACAGTGCTCTGTTAGTGTCAGGTAAAGACCCACAAGATATAACTAATGTATTAACACTGGAACTGGAGTCCTGCAGCAAATGGTTAGTAGACAACAAACTATCATTACACCTCGGGAAAACTGGAGTCATTCTCTTTGGCACGAAACATAAACTGAGAAGGGTAAATAATTTTAATGTCCAGTGTAATGGGGAGCACATCACTTCGGTTTCCTCAGTAAAATATCTGGGAATCCCCTTTGACCCATGCATGTCAGGAGAATTAATAGGAACAGTGTAGTAAAGAAAGTGAATGCCAGACTGAAGTTCCTGTATAGACAAGCACAGTGTCTACCTACTGAGGCTCGCAGGACCCTATGTCTAGCCCTTATACAGTGTCATATGGATTACGCTTGCTCTTCATGGTACTCTGCCTTGACAAAAAACTGAAAGATAGACTGCAAATCACCCAGAACAAAATCGTAAGATTCATCCTGGGGCTGGGACCAAGAGAACATGTAGGCCAGGATGAATTACAGCAGTTGGATATGCTGAATGTTGAAGACAGAGTAAAACAACTGAAGCTAAATCATGTTTATAAAATTGCTCACAAACAGTGTCCAGAATATCTTGCTGTCAATTTTGTCAAGGTTGGGAACCAAAGCAATCATAGTACTAGGGGGAGAGAGCACAACTTTGTAGTACTCACAGTCAGTGGCCAGGCTTCAAACACCTTTTATTGTGCAGCAATAAAGGAATGGAACAGACTGCCTGCACATGTCAAAGCCAGTCATAGCATGAACCAGTTCAAGAAGAGTGCCAAAATGTGTCTGATGAATGTAGCTACAGAAAGGGAGGGGAATGATTTTTTATTTTTTAGCTAACATACGTGTAATTTTACCTTATTCCTAGTAATGACCCTCGTATTGTAGTGTTAATGACCCTCGTGTAGTAGATAGTCTTTAGTATGATAATAAGATGTTATCTTCATTATAGAATGATAATAAGATATGATAACCTTTATAATATAATAATAAGGTATTAAAAGGACCCCAATGTGTGACCATGGCGTAATAGCGCACAAAATGCGTGCTAAAGGAATAACAGGAAAAGTCGGTCGATGGATCTATAATTTCCTCACTAACAGAACACAGAGAGTAGTCATCAACAGAGTAAAGTCCCAGGCAGCTACGGTGAAAAGCTCTGTTCCACAAGGCACAGTACTCGCTCCCATCTTGTTCCTCATCCTCATATCCGACATAGACAAGGATGTCAGTCACAGCACCGTGTCTTCCTTTGCAGATGACACCCGAATCTGCATGACAGTGTCTTCCATTGCAGACACTGCAAAGCTCCAGGCGGACATCAACCAAATCTTTCAGTGGGCTGCAGAAAACAATATGAAGTTCAACGATGAGAAATTTCAATTACTCAGATATGGTAAACATGAGGAAATTAAATCTTCATCAGAGTACAAAACAAATTCTGGCCACAAAATAGAGCGAAACACCAACGTCAAAGACCTGGGAGTGATCATGTCGGAGGATCTCACCTTCAAGGACCATAACATTGTATCAATCGCATCTGCTAGAAAAATGACAGGATGGATAATGAGAACCTTCAGAACTAGGGAGGCTAAGCCCATGATGACACTCTTCAGGTCACTTGTTCTATCTAGGCTGGAATATTGCTGCACACTAACAGCACCTTTCAAGGCAGGTGAAATTGCCGACCTAGAAAATGTACAGAGAACTTTCACGGCGCGCATAACGGAGATGACTCAAGAAATCGTAATGACACGATTGCAAATAAACCATACCCCCGGCCGGGATTGAACCCGCGGTCATAGAGTCGGGCTGGAGTTTTGAGACTCTATGACCGCGGGTTCAATCCCGGCCGGGGGTATGGTTTATAACGGAGATAAAACACCTCAATTATTGGGAGCGCTTGAGGTTCCTAAACCTATATTCCCTGGAACGCAGGAGGGAGAGATACATGATTATATACACCTGGAAAATCCTAGAGGGACTAGTACCGAACTTGCACACGAAAATCACTCACTACGAAAGCAAAAGACTTGGCAGACGATGCACCATCCCCCCAATGAAAAGCAGAGGTGTCACTAGCACGTTAAGAGACCATACAATAAGTGTCAGGGGCCCGAGACTGTTCAACTGCCTCCCAGCACACATAAGGGGGATTACCAACAGACCCCTGGCAGTCTTCAAGCCGGCACTGGACAAGCACCTAAAGTCAGTTCCTGATCAGCCGGGCTGTGGCTCGTACGTTGGTTTGCGTGCAGCCAGCAGCAACAGCCTGGTTGATCAGGCTCTGATCCACCAGGAGGCCTGGTCACAGACCGGGCCGCGGGGGCGTTGACCCCCGAAACTCTCTCCAGGTAAACTCCAGACCCCTGGCAGTCTTCAAGCTGGCACTGGACAAGCACCTAAAGTCAGTTCCTGATCAGCCGGGCTGTGGCTCGTACGTTGGTTTGCGTGCAGCCAGCAGCAACAGCCTGGTTGATCAGGCTCTGATCCACCAGGAGGCCTGGTCACAGACCGGGCCGCGGGGGCGTTGACCCCCGAAACTCTCTCCAGGTAAACTCCAGACCCCTGGCAGTCTTCAAGCTGGCACTGGACAAGCACCTAAAGTCAGTTCCGGATCAGCCGGGCTGTGGCTCGTACGTTGGTTTGCGTGCAGCCAGCAGCAACAGCCTGGTTGATCAGGCTCTGATCCACCAGGAGGCCTGGTCACAGACCGGGCCGCGGGGGCGTTGACCCCCGGAACTCTCTCCAGGTAAACTCCAGGTAAATGGAAATAAGTCACTCTGTCTGACTTTTTTGTGTTATCCCAGGTTCTCTACACATATGTTGCTATGTATGATAATCTATGTAACTGTACTTGTGTATACCTGAATAAACTTACTTAGCGGAAATCAGTCATCTGGGTTATCATAAGAGGATGATAAGGCGTGACACAGTGCCTTCAGATAATTAAAAGATTTAAGAGTTGGGTAGTATCGATGCTGGTGAAGGGCTCTTGATCCAAGGAATCAGAGCCACCCCGTCCCATTCCTCGGATCAAACTACACTAATGTAGGGGAAGATTTCATTCAGGTTATTAACCCTGAGGTTACTAACCCAGGATAACCCAGAGGGCTAATAACGCAGGATAACCCAGAGGGTTAGTAACCCAGGATAACCCAGAGGGTTAATAACCCAGGATAACCCAGAGAGTTAGCAACTCAGGATCACGCAGAGGGTTAGTAACCCAGGATAACCCAGAGGGTTACTAACCCAGGATAACCCAGAGGGTTAGTAACCCAGGATAACCCAGAGGGCTACTAACCCAGGATAACTCAGAGGGTTAGTAACCCAGGATAACCCAGAGGGTTAGTAACCCAGGATAACCAAGAGGGTTAAGAACCCAGGATAACCCAGAGAGTTAGCAACTCAGGATCATCCAGAGGGTTAGTAACCCAGGATAACCCAGAGAGTTAGCAACTCAGGATCATCCAGAGGGTTAGTAACCCAGCATAACCCAGAGGGCTAATAGCCCAGGATAACCCAGAGGGTTAGTATCACAGGATAATCCAGAGGATTAGTAACCCAGGATAACCCAGAGGGCTAGTAACTCAGAATAACCAAGAGGGTTAGTAACACAGGATAACCCGGAAAGTTAGTAACCCAGTATAACCCAGAGGGTTAGTAACTCAGGATCATCCAGAGAGTATCCCAGGATAATCCAGAAGATTAGTATCCTAGGATAATCCAGAAGGTTAGTATCCCAGGATAATCCAGAGGGTTAGTAACCCAGGATAATCCAGAGGTTTAGTAACCCAGGATAATCCAGAGGGTTAGTAACCCAGGATAACCCAGAAGATTAGTATCCAAGGATAATCCAGAAGGTTAGTATCCCAGGATAATCCAGAGGGTTAGTAACCCAGGATAATCCAGAGGGTTAGTAACCCAGGATAATCCAGAAGGTTAGTATCCCAGAATAATCCAGAGGGTTAGTAACCCAGGATAATCCAGAAGATTAGTATTCCAGGATAATCCAGAGGGTTAGTAACCCAGGATAATCCAGAAAGTTAGTATCCCAGGATAATCCAGAGGGTTAGTAACCCAGGATAATCCAGAAGGTTAGTATCACAGGATAATCCAGAGGGTTAGTAACCCAGGATAATCCAGAGGGTTAGTAACCCAGGATAATCCAGAGGGTTAGTAACCCAGGATAATCCAGAGGGTTAGTAACCCAGAATAATCCAGAGGATTAGTATCCCAGGATAATCCAGAGGGTTAGTAACCCAGGATAATCCAGAGGTTTAGTAACCCAGGATAATCCAGAGGGTTAGTAACCCAGGATAATCCAGAGGGCTAGTAACCCAGGATAACCCAGAAGATTAGTATCACAGGATAATCCAGAAGGTTAGTATCCCAGGGTAATCCAGAGGGTTAGTAACCCAGGATAATCCAGAGGGTTAGTAACCCAGGATAATCCAGAAGGTTAGTATCCCAGGATAATCCAGAGGGTTAGTAACCCAGGATAATCCAGAGGGTTAGTATCCCAGGATAATCCAGAGGGTTAGTAACCCAGGATAATCCAGAGGGTTAGTAACCCAGGATAATCCAGAAGGTTAGTATCCCAGGATAATCCAGAGGGTTAGTAACCCAGGATAATCCAGAGGGTTAGTAACCCAGGATAATCCAGACGGTTAGTAACAGGATAATCAAATAAAATTTAACTTGTTTGGCCTAATTAAATTGGTAACCTTTGATCGTCTTGCTCAGGATAAGTGAGATAAGAAATAAGATTTTGTTGGGATTTTTAACCCCGCAGGGTTAGCCACCCAGGATAAACCAAGAAAGTCAGTGCGTCTGTCTTATATTCAGTGTGGTCTTCAATCTTGCCATCCACACCAGTTCCCTAACACCCACACGGTGACGCCCGGGTTCGATTCCCGGCGAGGGTGGAAACACTGGGCGTGTTTCCTTACACCGGTTGTCTATGTTCACCCATCAGTAAAATGGGTACCTGGGTGTTAGTGGACTAGTGTGGGTCACATCCTGGGTGTTAGTGAACTGGTGTGGGTCACATCCTGGGTGTTAGTGGACTGGTGTGGGTCAAATCCTGGGTGTTAGTGGACTGGTGTGGGTCACATCCTGGGTGTTGGTGGACTGGTGTGGGTCACATCCTGGGTGTTGGTGGACTGGTGTGGGTCACATCCTGGGTGGTGGTGGACTGGTGTGGGTCACATCCTGGGTGTTAGTGGATTGGTGTGGGTCGCATCCTGGGTGTTAGTGGACTGGTGTGGGTCGCATCCTGGGTGTTAGTGGATTGGTGTGGGTGGCATCCTAGGTGTTAGTGGATTTGGTGTGGGTCGCATCCTGGGTGTTAGTGGACTGGTGTGGGTCGCATCCTGGGTGTTAGTGGACTGGTGTGGGTCGCATCCTGGGTGCTAGTGGACTGGTGTGGGTCGCATCCTGGGTGTTAGTGGACTGTTGTGGGTCGCATCCTGGGTGTTAGTGGATTGGTGTGGGTGGCATCCTAGGTGTTAGTGGATTGGTGTGGGTCGCATCCTGGGTGTTAGTGGACTGGTGTGGGTCGCATCCTGGGTGTTAGTGGACTGGTGTGGGTCGCATCCTGGGTGTTAGTGGACTGGTGTGGGTCGCATCCTGGGTGTTAGTGGACTGGTGTGGGTCGCATCCTGGGTGTTAGTGGACTGGTGTGGGTTACATCCTGGGTGTTAGTGGACTGGTGTGGGTCACATCCTGGGTGTTAGTGGACTGGTGTGGGTCACATCCTGGGTGTTAGTGGACTGGTGTGGGTCGAATCCTGGGTGTTAGTGGACTGGTGTGGGTCACATCCTGGTGTTAGTGGACTGGTGTGGGTCGTATCCTGGGTGTTAGTGGACTGGTGTGGGTCACATCCTGGGTGTTAGTGGACTGGTGTGGGTCACATCCTGGGTGTTAGTGGAATGGTGTGGGTCATATCCTGGGTGTTAGTGGACTGGTGTGGGTCGCATCCTGGGTGTTAGTGGACTGGTGTGGGTCACATCCTGGGTGTTAGTGGACTGGTGTGGGTCACATCCTGGGTGTTAGTGGACTGGTGTGGGTCACATCCTGGGTGTTAGTGGACTGGTGTGGGTCGTATCCTGGGTGTTAGTGGACTGGTGTGGGTCACATCCTGGTGTTAGTGGACTGGTGTGGGTCACATCCTGGGTGTTAGTGGACTGGTGTGGGTCGCATCCTGGGTGTTAGTGGACTGGTGTGGGTCGCATCCTGGGTGTTAGTAGACTGGTGTGGGTCGCATCCTGGGTGTTAGTGGACTGGTGTGGGTCGCATCTTGGGTGTTAGTGGACTGGTGTGGGTCACATCCTGGGTGTTAGTGGACTGGTGTGGGTCACATCCTGGGTGTTAGTGGACTGGTGTGGGTCGTATCCTGGGTGTTAGTGGACTGGTGTGGGTCACATCCTAGGTGTTAGTGGACTGGTGTGGGTCGTATCCTGGGTGTTAGTGGACTGGTGTGGGTCACATCCTAGGTGTTAGTGGACTGGTGTGGGTCACATCCTGGTGTTAGTGGACTGGTGTGGGTCACATCCTAGGTGTTAGTGGACTGGTGTGGGTCACATCCTAGGTGTTAGTGGACTGGTGTGGGTCACATCCTAGGTGTTAGTGGACTGGTGTGGGTCACATCCTAGGTGTTAGTGGACTGGTGTGGGTCACATCCTAGGTGTTAGTGGACTGGTGTGGGTCACATCCTGGGTGTTAGTGGACTGGTGTGGGTCACATCCTGGGTGTTAGTGGACTGGTGTGGGTCACATCCTGGGTGTTAGTGGACTGGTGTGGGTCGCATCCTAGGTGTTAGTGGACTGGTGTGGGTCACATCCTAGGTGTTAGTGGACTGGTGTGGGTCACATCCTAGGTGTTAGTGGACTGGTGTGGGTCACATCCTAGGTGTTAGTGGACTGGTGTGGGTCACATCCTGGGTGTTAGTGGACTGGTGTGGGTCACATCCTGGGTGTTAGTGGACTGGTGTGGGTCACATCCTAGGTGTTAGTGGACTGGTGTGGGTCACATCCTAGGTGTTAGTGGACTGGTGTGGGTCACATCCTAGGTGTTAGTGGACTGGTGTGGGTCACATCCTAGGTGTTAGTGGACTGGTGTGGGTCACATCCTGGGTGTTAGTGGACTGGTGTGGGTCACATCCTAGGTGTTAGTGGACTGGTGTGGGTCACATCCTAGGTGTTAGTGGACTGGTGTGGGTCACATCCTAGGTGTTAGTGGACTGGTGTGGGTCACATCCTAGGTGTTAGTGGACTGGTGTGGGTCACATCCCGGGACAAAACTGACCTAATTTTCGGGAAATGCTCAGCATAACAATGGCTTTCTATATAGCAGTATGTCACTGATGTCAACTATGGTCTGTATACCTTGTACATGTACTGCTAGTAATAGATATTATTATTATTATTATTATTATTATTATTATTATTATTATTATTATTATTATTATTATTATTATTATTATTATTATTATTATTATCTACAAAGCAGGAAACAGGTCCTTAGCTTCTAACTATGAATGTATATACAGCTCTTGGCCGAACCATGTACTCACCTAATTGTGGTTGCATGGGTCGAGACTCAGCTCCTGACCCCGCCTCTTCACTGATCGCTACTAGGTCCTCTCTCTCCCTGCTCCATGAGCTTTGTCATACCTCATTTTAAAGCTATGTATAGTTCCTACCTCCACTACATCACTTGCTAGACTATTCCACTTCCTAACAACTCTATGACTGAAGAAATACTTCCTCACATCCCTTTGAGTAACCGGGTAACTGCACAATTTATTATATATTACTTCTGCTAATGAGAGAGGAAAGATTATTTTCAGTCAGAGAAAAAGGCAATATGTAGATGTAGAGTATAGTAGATGTAAAATAGAAAGAGACAGGCGCTCCCTTTACAGGCGACGGAAAAGAATAACAGAGCGGCTAAAAGAGGTCAATATATCTGAAATGCGTAGGGAGACACTGGTCAGAGAAATAGCAAGCATCGAACCCAAGCTAAAGGAATCTTATAGGAGTCAGGAATCGCGGGAAGAACTAAAAGCCATAAATGAAATCGAAAAAAACCCAAAGTATTTCTTCTTCTATGCCAAATCAAAGTCGAGAACAACGTCCAGTATTGGGCCCCTACTTAAACAAGATGGGTCCTACACAGATGACAGCAAGGAAATGAGTGAGCTACTCAAGTCCCAATATGACTCAGTTTTTAGCAAGCAGCTAACCAGACTGAGAGTCGAAGATCAAAATGAATTTTTTATGAGAGAGCCACAGAATTTGGTTAACATTAGCCTATCCGATGTTATCCTGACGCCAGATGACTTCGAACAGGCGATAAATGACATGCCCATGCACTCTGCCCCAGGGCCAGACTCATGGAACTCCGTGTTTATCAAGAATTGCAAGAAGCCCCTATCACGAGCCTTTTCCATCCTATGGAGAGGGAGCATGGACACGGGGGTCGTCCCACAGTTGCTAAAAACAACAGACATAGCCCCACTCCACAAAGTGGGCAGTAAAGCAACAGCAAAGAACTACAGACCGATAGCACTAACATCCCATATCATAAAAATCTTTGAAAGGGTCCTAAGAAGCAAGATCACCACCCATCTAGAAACCCATCAGTTACACAACCCAGGGCAACATGGGTTTAGAACAGGTCGCTCCTGTCTGTCTCAACTATTGGATCACTACGACAAGGTCCTAAATGCACTAGAAGACAAAAAGAATGCAGATGTAATATATACAGACTTTGCAAAAGCCTTCGACAAGTGTGACCATGGCGTAATAGCGCACAAAATGCGTGCTAAAGGAATAACAGGAAAAGTCGGTCGATGGATCTATAATTTCCTCACTAACAGAACACAGAGAGTAGTCGTCAACAGAGTTAAGTCCGAGGCAGCTACGGTGAAAAGCTCTGTTCCACAAGGCACAGTACTCGCTCCCATCTTGTTCCTCATCCTCATATCCGACATAGACAAGGATGTCAGCCACAGCACCGTGTCTTCCTTTGCAGATGACACCCGAATCTGCATGACAGTTAGTTACCATTTTGTCCTAGGCACATGTCGATTAGACACTAGGCCTGTTGTATATGAGTACGTGTGTGTGTGTGTGTACTCACCTATTTGTACTCACCTATTTGTGGTTGCAGGGGTCGAGTCTTAGCTCCTGGCCCCGCCTCTTCACCGGTTGCTACTGGGCCCTCTCTCTCCCCGCTCCATGAGCTTTATCAAACCTCGTCTTAAAACTGCGTATGGTTCCTGCCTCCACTACGTCATTTTCTAGGCTATTCCACTGCCTTACAACTCTATGACTGAAGAAATACTTCCTACTATCTCTCTGACTCATTTGTGTCTTCAACTTCCAATTGTGGCCTCTTGTTTCTGTGTCCCCTCCCTGAAACATCCTGTCTTTGTCCACCTTGTCTATTCCACGCAGTATTTTATATGTCGTTATCATGTCTCCCCTGACCCTCCTGTCCTCCAGTGTCGTCAGGCCGATTTCCCTTAATCTTTCTTCATAGGACATTCCCCTTAGCTCTGGAACTAACCTTGTCGCAAACCTTTGTACTTTCTCTAGTTTCTTGACGTGCTTTATCAAGTGCGGGTTCCAAACAGGTGCTGCATACTCCAGTATGGGCCTGACATACACGGTGTACAGTGTCTTGAATGATTCCTTACTAAGGTATCGGAATGCTGTTCTCAGGTTTGCCAGGCGCCCATATGCTGCAGCAGTTATCTGATTGATGTGTGCTTCCGGAGACATGCTCGGTGTTATACTCACCCCAAGATCTTTCTCCTTGAGTGAGGTTTGCAGTCTTTGGCCACCTAGCCTATACTCTGTCTGTGGTCTTCTGTGCCCTTCCCCTATCTTCATGACTTTGCATTTGGCAGGATTAAATTCGAGAAGCCATTTGCTGGACCAGGTGTCCAGTCTGTCCAGGTCTCTTTGAAGTCCTGCCTGGTCCTCATCAGATTTAATTCTCCTCATTAACTTCACATCATCTGCAAACAGGGACACTTCTGAGTCTAACCCTTCCATCATGTCGTTCACATATACCAAAAATAGCACTGGTCCTAGGACCGACCCCTGTGGGACCCCGCTCGTCACAGGTGCCCACTGTGATACATCATTACGTACCATGACTCGTTGTTGCCTCCCTGTCAGGTATTCTCTGATCCATTGCAGTGCCCTTCCTGTTATATGCGCCTGATGCTCTAGCTTCTGCACTAATCTCTTGTGAGGAACTGTGTCAAAGGCCTTCTTGCAGTCCAAGAAGATGTGTGTGTGTGTACTCACCTATTTGTACTCACCTATTTGTGGTTGCAGGGGTCGAGTCATAGCTCCTGGCCCCGCCTCTTCACTGATTGCTACTAGGTCCTCTCTCTCCCTGCTCCATGAGCTTTATCATACCTCGCCTTAAAACTATGTATGGTTCCCGCCTCCACTACTTCACTTTCTAGACTATTCCACGACTTGACTACTCTATGACTGAAAAAATACTTCCTAACATCCCTTTGATTCATCTGAGTCTTCAACTTCCAATTGTGACCTCTTGTGTATGTGTCCCATCTCTGGAACATCCTGTCTTTGTCCACCGTGTCTATTCCGCGCAGTATTTTATATGTCGTTATCATGTCTCCCCTGACCCTCCTGGCCTCCAGTGTCGTCAGGCCGATTTCCCTCAACCTTTCTTCGTACGACAATCCCCGTAGCTCTGGGACTAGTCTTGTTGCAAACCTTTGCACTTTCTCTAATTTCTTGACGTGCTTGACTAGGTGTGGATTCCAAACTGGTGCTGCATACTCCAGTATGGGCCTGACGTAAATGGTATACAGTGTCTTGAACGACTCCTTATTGAGGTATCGGAACGCTATCCGTAGGTTTGCCAGGCGCCCGTATGCTGCAGCAGTTATCTGATTTATGTGCGCCTCAGGAGATATGCTCGGTGTTATACTCACCCCCAGATCTTTTTCCTTGAGTGAGGTTTGCAGTCTTTGGCCATCTAAATTATATTGTGTCTGCGGTCTTCTTTGCCCTTCCCCAATCTTCATGACTTTGCATTTGGCAGGGTTAAACTCAAGGAGCCAGTTTCTGGACCAGGCTTGTAGCCTGTCCAGGTCTCTTTGTAGTCCTGCCTGATCCTCATCCGATTTGATTCTTCTCATTAACTTCACATCATCTGCAAACAAGGACACTTCTGAGTCTATCCCTTCCGTTATGTCGTTCACATATACCAAGAACAGCACAGGTCCTAGGACTGACCCCTGTGGAACCCCGCTTGTCACAAGCGCCCACTCTGACACCTCGTCACGTACCATGACTCGTTGTTGCCTCCCTGTCAGGTATTCTCTGATCCATTGCAGTGCCTTTCCTGTTATGTGTGCCTGATCTTCTAGCTTTTTCAGTAACCTCTTGTGAGGAACTGTGTCGAAGGCCTTTTTGCAGTCCAAAAAAATGCAGTCGATCCATCCCTCTCTCTCTTGTCTTACTTCTGTCACCTTGTCATAAAACTCTAGTAGGTTTGTGACACAGGATTTTCCTTCCCTGAAACCATGCTGGTTGTCAATTATACACTTGTTTCTTTCCAGGTGCTCCACCACTCTCCTCCTGATTATCTTCTCCATGACCTTGCATACTATACACGTTAGTGATACAGGTCTGTAGTTTAGTGCCTCATGTCTGTCTCCCTTTTTAAAAATTGGGACTACATTTGCCATCTTCCATACCTCAGGGAGTTGCCCAGTTTCAAATGATGTGTTGAAGATCTTTGTTAATGGCACACACAATATCTCTGCTCCCTCTTTAAGGACCCACGGAGAGATGTTGTCTGGTCCCACCGCCTTTGAGGTGTCAAGTTCGCATAGCAGCTTCTTCACTTCCTCCTTGGTTATATGTACCTCATCCAGCACTTGCTGGTGTACCCCCCTGTTCTGATTTCCTGGAGTCCTACTGGTTTCCACTGTAAATACTTCTTTAAATCTCGTGTTGAGCTCCTGACATACCTCTCGGTCGTTTCTTGTGAATTCCCCATCACCCTTCCTCAGTCTGATTACCTGGTCCTTGACTGTTGTTTTCCTCCTGATGTGGCTGTACAACAGCTTCGGGTCAGTCTTGACTTTCGATGCTATGTCATTTTCATATTGTCGCTGAGCCTCCCTTCTTATCTGTGCATATTCATTTCTGGCTCTTCGGCTAATCTCTTTATTTTCCTGAGTTCTCTGTCTTCTGTACCTTTTCCATTCTCTAGTACACCTAGTTTTTGCCTCCCTACACCTTTGGGTGAACCAAGGACTCGTTCTGTTCTTCCCATTATTTCTGTTTCCCTTGGGAACAAACCTCTCCTCTGCCTCCTTGCATTTTGTTGCCACATAGTCCATCATTTCTTGTACTGGTTTTCCTGTCAGTTCCCTCTCCCACTGAATGTTTTGAAGGAAGTTCCTCATGCCTGAGTAGTTTCCCCTTTTGTAGTTTGGTTTTTCCCACCCTATTCCTGCTACTCTCTCCACTTGGAGCTCAACTATGTAGTCGAAGCACAGAACCACATGATCACTAGCTCCCAGGGGCCTTTCATACAAGATATCCTCGATGTCTGAACTACTCAAGGTGAATACAAGGTCCAGTCTTGCTGGTTCATCTTCTCCTCTCTCTCTGGTAGTGTCTCTAACATGTTGATGCATGAGGTTTTCCAGTACTACATCCATCATCTTGGCTCTCCATGTTTCGGAACCCCCATGGGGCTCCAGGTTTTCCCAGTCAATCTCCTTGTGATTGAAATCACCCATAACTAGTAACTTTGCTCCCCCCACATGTGCTCTCCTGGCCACCTCGGCTAGTGTGTCGACCATGGCTCTGTTGCTCTCATCATATTCTTCTCTTGGTCTCCTGCAGTTCTGTGGTGGGTTGTACATTACTGCAATTATCACCTTATGTCCCTCAGACTGGATTGTTCCTACTAAGTAGTCCCTTTCACCCGTGCCATCCATTCCTTCCATTTTCTCAAAACCCCACTGGCTTTTAATGAGCAGTGCAACTCCTCCTCCCCCTCTCCTCCCTCTGTCTTTCCTGAGGATTTGATATCCGGGTGGAAAGATTGAATCTGTTATTATTCTGGTGAGTTTTGTTTCTGTGAGTGCTATTATGTCTGGGGATGTCTCCTTGATTCTTTCATTCCACTCCTCATACTTATTTGTTATTCCATCTGCATTTGTATACCATACCTTCAACTTCTTTTCTAAGACTGTGGTCTGGGAGGTGTATTGGGGTTGGGGAATTGGGAGACCTGATAAGGAACTATGGGTGGTTGCTGTGGGGGTGGAGTTTGTAATGTAGTGGGTGGGGGCATTGGATATGACATGGGTGTTTTGGTTTAGAGTGTTTGGCTGCACTGGGGTTGACCTGGTTGGGAGGCTTCTATAGGAAGCTGTGAGGGAGGTTGTATTTGATCTTCTTCCTGTGTCTGGGATCTCCTGTCTGTCTTCTCCATCCCCTCTCTTTCCTCCTTTCGCCTTTGTATCATCTCTCTCAGTTTCCGCCTTTCGTCTTGTGTTCTGTCGCGGTCGAGATACACCTTCCTGTATTCCGGCATGTCCCTTAATCGTGCTTTCTCCCACAGTATCCTGTTCCGAGTCGATTCTGCCTTGAAGGTCACTTTCACTGGCCGGGTTCTTTTTTTTACAAACCCCCCTATTCTCCGAAAATTTTCCAGCTGGGTCATGTCGTCTTCTCCGATTACTTTCATGATGCTTTCAATTGCTTTTTTTTCCCCTTGTTTTCTTGCTTCATATGTTTCCCCTTCAACTTCCTGTAGCCCATACACAAAGACTGACCTCACCCTTTCATTCTCCCACTGCATATCCCTGTGTATCCCCTCATTCAATTTGATTTCCTCCATTGCAGCTTTCCTTTCTTCAGTTTCACTAGCTACTGTACATGGGCTCAGTGGCCTGTCATTTTCCCTTCTCGGCTTTCCCTGGGCTCTGTTGTGGTCTTTTAGGGCCTCCACATATAGCTTAGCTCTTTCATTTACTACAGTCTCCACTGATAGAGCTTCTACATGCAGTTTTGCTCCTTCTGTCCCTACAGTCCCCTTATTTGTGGCTGAGGTAGCGGTCTCTGTTGTCAATCCCAAAATGTTATTTAGTTCTTTAGTCTGTGTGTGTGTGTGTGTGTGTGTGTGTGTGTGTGTGTGTGTGTGTGTGTGTGTGTGTGTGTGTGTGTGTGTGTGTGTGTGTGACTCAACAATCAATATTTGCAACAATAACTCGTTACAGTTGTGACCGGGTGTGGAAGTGTGAATTGCTCATTACTCTATAATTTGTTCATGATTGTAGCCATGTATAAACGTAAGTAACCATTCTTACAGTATTCATTACCTTTGTACCTAGTTCAGCTATCAAAACTTTGGGGGCCCAGTCCCTGGACCTATTACTGCATGATCTGTAATCTGTAAATACTTTTGTAACTTGTCATGATTGTGACCAGACCTACCTGGAGTTCATTACCTTTGTAAATTGTGACTTCATTACTTTGTAAATTGTGAGTTCATTACCTTTGTAACTTGCTCAGCTATCAAAACTTTGAGGCCCAGTCCCTGGACCCATTATGTACCTCTGTAATCTTTTGACTACCGCCCACAGGATGGGTATGGGTGCATAACAAAGATATTAAACTAAAAACTAACTATTTAAACTCGCTAATTCTGCATTTGTTGATATACCAATTCCCAGAAATATTTCAATTTTTTAGAATTTTGGATTTCTCTTAGGATTATGTTTAGTGGCCCAAATCGCAACCAGCTTATTCCTATCTATCCACTTTACTTCGCACATTGGCTTGGCTTTTTCGAACGTAGCACATATAAGATAAGATAAGATAAGATTTCGTTCGGATTTTTAACCCCGGAGGGTTAGCCACCCAGGATAACCCAAGAAAGTCAGTGCGTCATCGAGGACTGTCTAACTTATTTCCATTGTGGTCCTTAATCTTGTCCCCCAGGATGCGACCCACACCAGTCCACTAACACCCAGGTACCTATTTGCTGCTAGGTGAACAGGACAACAGGTGTAAGGAAACGTGTCAAATGTTTCCACCCGCCGGGAATCGAACCCGGGCCCTCCGTGTGTGAAGCGGGAGCTTTAGCCACCAGACCACCGGGTCACCGTGGAGATGTAAACTACGGATGATTATTCCAAACCATTCATGCAAACGGAGCATCATTTTTCTTTATTTGCATTTACTCTCACATTGGTCGAGGTATTTACTATGAATCATTTGTTCTTTTCCACACCTGAAGAGTAGGGGTTTTAATTTTATTCATAACAATAGCCACAGCCTTCCTTGGTTATGTTCTACCCTGGGGACAAATATCATTTTGAGGTGCCACAGTGATTACAAACCTATTCTCAGCCATCCCTTACATTGGAACAGATTTAGTTCAATGAATTTGAGGGGGTTTTGCTGTAGATAACGCTACCTTAACCCGATTATTTACATTCCATTTTATTTTACCATTTTTAATTGCTGCAGCAACACTCGTTCATATTTTATTTATCCACCACTCTGGAGCTAACAACCCCTTAGGAGTGTCTTCCGCTATAGACAAAATTCCTTTTCACCCCTACTTCACATTTAAAGACTTCGTAGGATTTCTAATTATATTTATAATTTTGACCCTCCTAACCCTGTCTTCCATTGCAGACACTGCAAGGCTCCAGGCGGACATCAACCAAATCTTTCAGTGGGCTGCAGAAAACAATATGAAGTTCAACGATGAGAAATTTCAATTACTCAGATATGGTAAACACGAGGAAATTAAATCTTCATCAGAGTACAAAACAAATTCTGGCCACAAAATAGAGCGAAACACCAACGTCAAAGACCTGGGAGTGATCATGTCGGAGGATCTCACCTTCAAGAACCATAACATTGTATCAATCGCATCTGCTAGAAAAATGACAGGATGGATAATGAGAACCTTCAAAACTAGGGAGGCCAAGCCCATGATGACACTCTTCAGGTCACTTGTTCTATCTAGGCTGGAATATTGCTGCACACTAACAGCACCTCTCAAGGCAGGTGAAATTGCTGACCTAGAAAATGTACAGAGAACCTTCACGGCGCGCATAACGGAGATAAAACACCTCAATTACTGGGAGCGCTTGAGGTTCCTAAACCTGTATTCCCTGGAACACAGGCGGGAGAGATACATGATTATATACAAATGGAAAATCCTAGAGGGACTAGTACCGAACTTGCACACGAAAATCACTCACTACGAAAGCAAAAGACTTGGCAGACGATGCAACATCCCCCCAATGAAAAGCAGGGGTGTCACTAGCACGTTAAGAGACCATACAATAAGTGTCAGGGGCCCGAGACTGTTCAACTGCCTCCCAGCATACATAAGGGGGATTACCAACAGACCCTTGGCAGTCTTCAAGCTGGCACTGGACAAGCACCTAAAGTCGGTTCCTGACCAGCCGGGCTGTGGCTCGTACGTTGGTTTGCGTGCAGCCAGCAGCAACAGCCTGGTTGATCAGGCTCTGATCCACCAGGAGGCCTGGTCACAGACCGGGCCGCGGGGGCGTTGACCCCCGGAGCTCTCTCCAGGTAAACTCCAGGTCCAGGTATAGTAAGCAGTAGTAAGGTATGTACACCAGATATACCTTGTTATTTCAGTTTAACATCTTTATTATGCAGCTCATACCCATCCTGTGGCCGGTAGTCAAAAGATTACAGAGGCACTTTAGATTTTGTTCGGATTTTTAACCCCGGAGGGTTAGCTACCTAGAATAATCCAAGAAAGTCAGCACGTCATCGAGAGACTGTCTTATTTAGATGGTGGTCCTCAATCTTGTCCCCCAGGATGCCACCCACACCAGTCCACTAACACTCAAGTATCTACTTACTGCTAGGTGAACGGGGACAACAGGTGTAAGGTGACTAGCACCCAGGTACCTACTCACTTCTAGGTGAACGGGTACAGCAGATTAGATTTTAGATTTTGCCACCGAAGTGGCTAGTTTATTGTGCACCCCATATCAACATTGTGGACGGTAGCGCAAGAGCATATGGATACACAAAAGGTCTAGGAACTAGGCCCACAAAAGGTCTAGGAACTAGGCCCCCAAATGGGCTAACAGGTGTACATATGGGTTTATATCTACTGTTCACTTATCTGTTACAAGCAAATTTAGGATTCGTCGAAGAAGTAATAAAGGACTGGATTCAGACGGATTCGTTGGAATAAAATATATACAATACAAATAGACAGATCTCCACTTTAAGGAAGCTATTAGTAGAATATACAGTAAAACAACAATAGAATCACATCATGAAATCCTGTGTAGTCTGCAACCAAACAAATAAACCGGCTTCTGCATGGATTACATGCAATTTCTGTGGTGAGTGGAGCCGGGTACCTCGTGCAGGTATTCAGGAATCATCTACAAGACATATTAAACCAGGGAAGTGTTTTTGAGTATGTCCAAATGAGACCCAACTGTGGAATAAAATCACAATGATAATAAAAGATGATAACAACAAAACGGTCTTCATAAAAAAAACATGACAGTATTCTATAACAGTTGGGAAAATAAAAAATCTGGGCCAAAGGTTGCTATCGCCCCTGGTACAAATCGTGTCCTTGTAGATAGTAACTGTAAGAATAGAGAAATAAACGAGGGTGGCCTGGAAGGGGACAGGAGCTCTAGGGGGGAATCAGGTGTAGACAAGGACGAGGTCATGCAGAAACCAGTGTTACAAACTAGCAATACCACAGGAGATAGTAAACAAGGGGATGCCCCGAGAAATAGTGAAGATGAATTACCAGATATAACTGATGAAGGCTCCATTGTTAGCATTAGCGTTGAAGATAGAAATGAGACAGGACAACACGCACCAGTAGGGAATACAGTTGGGAATACAGTCACAAAAAAACAAAGCAAACAGAAACCAGGTCTATGCAAATACTATGCACTGCAGGCATGGAATATCTGGAAAAACAGAAAGGACATGCAGCTTTGAGCACCCCAGAAAATGCCGTGCCCATATGACAACAGGAAAATGCAACCTCCCTTCCTGTGCCACTCTTCAGTTTAGGAAAGACAGTGCTATAACTTACATTGCCAGACACACCACCTAAAGGGTACAGGAAGACACAGAACATCCAGACCATGGGACAACTTGGGTAGCCACAGCCACTCCAGAGAGAGGTTTTTTTAGCGCCAGGAAGGAAAAAAAATAAGCTGGCAGGAAATGACAGAAATCGTACACAAACTCCAATCATTTCTGGAGTGGAATCACAATCGATGGAAACCACTCCAACACAACAGATATTAGTGCCAGGAAGAAAAAATAACAAATAACAAAATACCTTTCATCCGTGGACTGCTTATGGAGTCAAATGCAATGTTCGCGGCTTTCACAGAGACCCACATGAAGGATCACTTGAACAACGAAATATGGATCCCGGGTTACAACCTATACAGATGTGACAGAGTGAACAGGCAAAAGGGGGGAGGGGGTTGGCCTGTATTTCAGTCACTTATATGCTCAGAACTACTAAATGCCTCAAATGGTGTAGCTGAAGTTTTAGCAGTAAAGATCGAGAACCAAAACTTGGTCATTGTGGTAGTCTACAAGCCTCCGGATGCAACATCCCAACAGTTCCAGGAACAGCTTTTAAAAATTAACCACTGTCTGGAAAATCTTCCAGCTCCTGCCCCCAGCATCTTGCTCTTGGGGGATTTCAACCTAAGACACCTAAAATGGAGGAATATAGCAAATAATGTTGTACCAGAGATAACACCAGGAGGCAGCTCAGATGAAAACTCGCACACACACGAACTTTTAAATCTCTGCACCAAATTCACCTAAAATCAGCAAATAATAGAACCTACAAGATTGGAGAATACGCTGGGAAGGGCACTTCAATGGATCAGAGAATACCTGACAGGGAGGCATCAACGAGTCATGGTACGTGATGAGCGGGGTCCCACAGGGGTCGGTCCTAGGACCAGTGCTATTTTTGGTATATGTGAATGACATGGTGGAAGGGGTAGACTCAGAGGTGTCCCTGTTCGCAGATGATGTGAAATTAATGAGGAGAATTAAATCAGATGAGGATCAGGCAGGATTTCAAAGAGACCTGGACAGGCTGGACACGTGGTCCAGCAACTGGCTTCTCGAATTCAACCCTGCCAAATGCAAAGTCATGAAGATCGGAGAGGGGCAAAGAAGACCGCAGACAGAGTATAGGCTAGGTGGCCAACGACTGCAATCCTCGCTCAAGGAGAAAGAGCTTGGCGTGAGTATAACACCGAACATGTCTCCGGAAGCACACATCAGCCAGATAACTGCTGCAGCATATGGGCGCCTGGCAAACCCGAGATTAGCATTCCGATACCTAAGCAAGGAATCTTTCAAGACACTGTACACCGTGTACGTCAGGCCCATACTGGAGTATGCAGCACCAGTTTGGAACCCACACCGGGTCAAGCACGTCAAGAAATTAGAGAAAGCGCAAAGGTTTGCGACAAGGTTAGTTCCAGAGCTAAGGGGAATGTCCTATGAAGAAAGGTTGAGGGAAATCGGCCTGACAACACTGGAGGACAGGAGGGATAGGGGAGACATGATAACGACATGCAAAATACTGCTTGGAATAGACAAGATGGACAGAGACAAGATGTTCCAGAGTGGGGACACAGAAACAAGGGGTCACTCTTGGAAGTTGAAGACTCAGATGAGTCACATGGATGTTAGGAAGCAGTTCTTCAGTCATAGAGTGGTCAGGAAGTGGAACAGTCTGGCGAGCGATGTAGTGGAGGCAGGAACCATACATAGCTTTAAGACGAGGTATGATAAAGCTCATGAAGCAGGGAGAGATAGGACCTAGTAGCGTTCAGTGAAGAGGCGGAGCCAGGAGCTGAGTTTCGACCCCTGCAACTACAATTAGGTGAGTACGAAATGCCATCACATCTAAAACAATATACTCAAATCACAACATAATAGAGGTCCAGACATGTATGCGGGGAGCCCCAGACAGACAAAATATGATCAGTCACGAGGGAGCATTCACCAAATTCACCTTCAATAAAAAAACATAAAGTGGGACCAAGGGAGGAGGCAGGAGGGAGAGATACATGATTATATACACCTGGAAAATCCTAGAGGGACTAGTACCGAACTTGCACACGAAAATCACTCACTACGAAAGCAAAAGACTTGGCAGACGATGCACCATCCCCCCAATCAAAAGCAGGGGTGTCACTAGCACGTTAAGAGACCATACAATAAGTGTCAGGGGCCCGAGACTGTTCAACTGCCTCCCAGCACACATAAGGGGGATTACCAACAGACCCCTGGCAGTCTTCAAGCTGGCACTGGACAAGCAC
This sequence comes from Cherax quadricarinatus, assembly GCF_038502225.1. Taxonomy (NCBI): domain Eukaryota; kingdom Metazoa; phylum Arthropoda; class Malacostraca; order Decapoda; family Parastacidae; genus Cherax; species Cherax quadricarinatus. Next base: position 5,959,029 of record NC_091296.1, on the reverse strand, counting down.
CTAAAGTCAGTTCCTGATCAGCCGGGCTGTGGCTCGTACGTTGGTTTGCGTGCAGCCAGCAGCAACAGCCTGGTTGATCAGGCGCTGATCCACCAGGAGGCCTGGTCACAGACAAGGCCGCGGGGGCGTTGACCCCCGAAACTCTCTCCAGGTAAACTCCAGGTAAACCAAGTCCTAAATGACATAAGCTGTGAAGACAGAGTAAGCAACTCGTATCCTACCCTATGTCTAGAACAAATTAACTCTGTGGTACTTGAGGTATGCTCAAGGCATATTCCTTTAAGAAAAAGGAGATGTAAACTAAAAAAAAGAAAGGCGCTCCCTTTACAGGCGAAGGGAAAGAATAACATTAGATTTTGCCACCGAAGTGGCTAGTTTATTGTGCACCCCACATCCATCCTGTGGACGGTAGCACAAGAGCATATGGATACACAAAAGGCCTAGGAACTAGGCCCCAAAAGGGTTAACAGGTGTACATATGGGTTTTTATCTACATATCTCCAGTTCACTTATCTGTTACAAGCAAATTTAGAAAATTTGCTTAGTATATCTGGTATCTTATTTTCCTTAATAAGATATCTTGACATGTCACATAGGTTATTATACTGTCTGTCTCTGTATTCCTCAATAAGTGGACAATTAAGCACATAGTGTTCAAGACAGTGATCATATGCCTGATCACATAATTTACATTTAGTTTGATCATCATCTGTGTGTCTCCCAAACTGCCAGAAGTACTTGTAACCAAGCCTAAGCCTGGCCACTACAACATCACACTGCCAGAAGCACTTGTAACCAAGCCTAAGCCTGGCCACTACAACATCACACTGCCAGAAGTACCTGTAACCAAGCCTAAGCCTGGCCACTACAACATCACACTGCCAGAATACTTGTAACCAAGCCTAAGCCTGGCCACTACAACATCACACTGCCAGAAGTACTTGTAACCAAGCCTAAGCCTGGCCACGACAACATCACACTGCCAGAAGTACTTGTAACCAAGCCTAAGCCTGGCCACTACAACATCACACTGCCAGAAGTACTTGTAACCAAGCCTAAGTCTGGCCACTACAACATAACACTGCCAGAAGTACTTGTAACCAAGCCTAAGCCTGGCCACTACAACATCACACTGCCAGAAGTACTTGTAACCAAGCCTAAGTCTGCCCACTACAACATCACACTGCCAGAAGTACTTGTAACCAAGCCTAAGTCTGGCCACTACAACATCACACTGCCAGAAGTACTTGTAACCAAGCCTAAGCCTGGCCACTACAACATCACACTGCCAGAAATACTTGTAACCAAACCTAAGCCTGGCCACTACAACATTAGACTGCCAGAAGTACTTATAAGCAAGCCTAAGCCTGGCCACTACAACATCACACTGCCAGAAGTACTTGTAACCAAGCCTAAGTCTGGCCACTACTACATCACACTGCCAGAAGTACTTGTAACTAAGCCTAAGTCTGGCCACTACAACATCACACTGCCAGAAGTACTTGTAACCAAGCCTAAGCCTGGGCACTACAACATCACACTGCCAGAAGTACTTGTAGCTAAGCCTAAGTCTGGCCACTACAACATCACACTGCCAGAAGTACTTGTAACCAAGCCTAAGCCTGGCCACTACATCACACTGCCAGAAGTACTTGTAACTAAGCCTAAGTCTGGCCACTACAACATCACACTGCCAGAAGTACTTGTAACCAAGCCTAAGCCTGGCCTCTACAACATCACACCGCCAGAAGTACTTGTAACCAAGCCTAAGTCTGGCCACTACAACATCACACTGCCAGAAGTACTTGTAACCAAGCCTAAGTCTGGCCACTACAACATCACACTGCCAGAAGTACTTGTAACCAAGCCTAAGTCTGGCCACTACAACATCACACTGCCAGAAGTACTTGTAACTAAGCCTAAGCCTGGCCACTACAACATCACACTGCCAGAAGTACTTATAACCAAGCCTAAGCCTGGCCACTACAACATCACACTGCCAGAAGTACTTATAACCAAGCCTAAGCCTGGCCACTACAACATCACACTGCCAGAAGTACTTATAACCAAGCCTAAGCCTGGCCACTACAACATCACACTGCCAGAAGTACTTGTAACCAAGCCTAAGCCTGGCCACTACAACATCAGTCAGTGTTCACATTGCAAGTTGCTCCATAAACATACTTATCTACGTTCATGTTATCATAGTGGGTTATAGATCTACTCAGGCTTCTAACTGCATTCCTATAACAATCATTTTCATTATTTACTTCTCTCCTAATATTATTCCTAATGCTAGACACAGATATACCAAAGGTTATATTCTACATTCTCCTTCTGAGTACTCTTCTTGACTAACATATCAACTTTATCACGAAGAGCAGGAAACACGACCAATGGTTCCACCCGTGCCGGGGATCGAACCACGGACACTCAGTGTGAGAGGCGAGTGTTTCCTATCAGGCCACGGGACACCCTAACCAGGCCACACATAATAGGTCCAGGAACTGTCTTGATTTTTGTGGGGGGGGGATGTATCCTAGGTAATTTACACATTACTATGTGTAATGATTGTACTTATGTGTACTTGTACCTAAATAAACTTAAGTGTTTTCATCTCACACTAGGAGGGTTGTATACCTAAGTCTCATAACACCTGATTGCCCTGTTACCTAGCAGTAAATAGGTACCTGGGTGCTAGTAGACTGTTGCGGATGGCAGCCTGGGACCCCTATGGAATTCAGCCACAATGATTGGTTTTATTGGGTTATCCTGGGTTACTAACACTCCTGGGTTAATAATAGTGTTCTCTGGCTTTTATTGCATGTAAAGATTCTTAATGTTAGTGTATAGGTGAATGACCTTTTAATTAAATAACATTTAGTAACACTTATATATATATATATATATATATATATATATATATATATATATATATATATATATATATATATATATATATATATATATATATATATATATATATATGTATATATATAATACAGGGAGGTACCTCATCCTCAGATAAAAGAATAAACTTATATATATATATACATACAACAGAAATAAGTTATGGTGAGTCAGTTTGACTTTTTTAGGTTCTCCCAGGCTCTCTATACATCTACTGTTATGTATGATAATCTGTGTAACTGTATTTGTATATAACTGAATAAATTTACTTATATACACACACACAGCAAGTGATGTAGTGGAGGAAGGAACCATACATAACATTAAGACGAGGTATGACAAAGCTCAGGGAGCAGAGAGAGAGGATCTAGTAGCGGTCATTTAAGGGGCGGGGCCAGGAGCTGAATCTCGACCCCTGCAACCACAATTAGGTGAGTACACACACACACACACACACACACACACACACCATTTTAGAGATTAAAACATTCTAAATTTTTGGTGTTCATGGCCTGGTGGCTAAAGTTCTCGCTTCACATGGTGATTGTCCGGGTTTGATTCCCGACGAGGGTAGAAACATTGGGCGTTTCCTTACACCGATTGTCTATGTTCCCCATCAGTACAATGGGTACCTGGGTATTAGTGGACTGGTGTGGGTCACATCCTGGGTATTAGTGGACTGGTGTGGGTCGCATCCTGGGTGTTAGTGGAGTGGTGTGGGTCGCATCCTGGGTGTTAGTGGACTGGTGTGGGTCACATCCTGGGTGTTAGTGGACTGGTGTGGGTCACATCCTGGGTGTTAGTGGACTGGTGTGGGTCGCATCCTGGGTGTTAGTGGACTGGTGTGGGTCACATCCTGGGTGTTAGTGGACTGGTGTGGGTCACATCCTGGGTGTCAGTGGACTGGTGTGGGTCGCATCCTGGGTGTTAGTGGACTGGTGTGGGTCGCATCCTGGGTGTTAGTGGACTGGTGTGGGTTGCATCCTGGGTGTTAGTGGACTGGTGTGGGTCACATTCTGGGTGTTAGTGAACTGGTGTGGGTCACATCCTGGGTGTCAGAGGACTAGTGTGGGTTGCATCCTGGTTGTTAGTGGACTGGTGTGGGTCGCATCCTGGGTGTTAGTGGACTGGTATGGGTCACTTCCTGGGTGTTAGTGGACTGGTGTGGGTCACATCCTGGGTGTTAGTGGACTGGTGTGGGTCACATCCTGGGTGTCAGTGGACTGGTGTGGGTCACATCCTGGGTATTAGTGGACTGGTGTGGGTCACATCATGGAACAAAACTGACCTAATTTGCCCCAAATACTGAGCATAACAAGCGGCTTTCTATATAGTAGTATGTCACTGATGTCAACTATGGTCTGTATACCTTGTACATGTACTTGTAGAAATAAATATATATTATTATTATAAGTGCAACGTTAATGCTTTTATAAGCTAGTATTATGCAGTCAAACAGGTAATACAAGCCATGAGTGTTTGACGTACTCTAGATGTAAGTGTCCAGGTGAATGTGAAGGTTAATGAGTCACATCGAGGCGCTCTTTATATGATGTAAAGAAAGTAAGGAGTGGTATATAGCGTCATAAGTATTTATGGATGGGTGGCTGGCAAGGTGGCTGATTGGCTACCTGGCTGACAAACTAGTTAGCTGGGTGACAAGCTGGCTGGCTGACAAGCTGGCTGGCTGACAAGCTGGCTGGCTGGCTGACAGGCTGGCTGGCTGGCTGGCTGGCTGACAGGCTGGCTGGCTGGCTGACAGGCTGGCTGGCTGGCTGACAGGCTGGCTGGCTGGCTGGCTGGCTGACAGGCTGGCTGG